>NC_058131.1:17971361-17990594 GCF_016433145.1 Gracilinanus agilis | reverse complement strand
ATTAGATATAATACTTGGAGTATTGGGATATTAATTTTTAATCTTACAGTCACCTCTTCAGCCTTCTCTGCTCCCATAGAGGTATTCTGCCTTTTCAGATTGGTTCCTCTCACAGTTGTGGAGGCTTCAGTATTTCATAGCAAGGGCCAGTGCCACCCCTGTTCCCAGAATCAGCCAACTGGGCTTGGACCTTGGAGACCCAGAACTGAGATAATACTCCAGCTTCCTCTGTGACTACCACCACCACTGAGTCACTGGAATTCCCCTCAGCTCTGTGCTGTGTTTTTAATGAGAAAGGTCTTTGTTTCCAACAGATCCATGAATTATTGCCAAATGAATGGGGAAGTCAAAAGGGGTTGTGGGAATTCAGAGGAAAGAGAGAGCGTTAGGGTTAGGTTTAGGATTAGAGTTAGAAGCATGGAATCGGGGTCTTGAAGGGCATTTTGGAAATAGATGGAGAGGAAGAAAGAGAACATTCTAGGTGAGAGAAGTCATTAGCCAAGGCTTATAGGATCATAGGGTAGCTAGTTGGTTCAATGGTTAGAACACCAAACTAGAGATCTGAAGGACTCAACTTCATGAGTTCAAACCACTCCAGAATCTTTACCAAGAAAACTCCCAAAGAAGGTCATGAAGAGTCAGGAATGACTGACCAACGATAACAGCCCAATGGATTACATCCTCCATTTAGCAATGGAAAAGCTCCCAGAGACTCTCCTCCAATCCCTTCATTTTACAAATGAGGAAACAGAGTGAAAAGTGACTTTGCCTGAGATACACAGGTAGTAAATGGAAGAGGTGGGAGTTGAACCCAGGTTTAGAGACACCAAATCCCTAGTTTTGACTAGTGCACCAAACCGAAGGCAGGAATCCATGGTTCATTCAAGGAGTTAGTGAGGAAACCACTTCTTAGAAGGAGCAGAGGGTGAGATCAAATTGTAGAATACTTCCATGGCCAGCCTGATTTTACTTATATATTACTTATTATTATTATTATATTATTATATAGTAATATAATATATATTACTAATTATATATTAAATTTTACTTATATAATACTATTCTGCATTAGGCTTGTAACATCATTAGTGTTTGTTGCCATTGGATTAATTCAGCCATGCCTGACTCTTTGGGGCTCCATTTTGGGGTATTCCTGGCAAAGACACTAGCATGATTTGCCATTTGCCACTTCATTTTACATATGAGGAAACTGGGGCAAACAGAATTAAGCCCAGGATCACTCAGTAAGTGTTTGAAGCCATACGTGAATTCAGGAAGATGTCTTCCTGACAGTCTATCTACTGTACTACCAAGCTGCTCATGTTATTAGTATAGGGCAGTGATGGGCAAACTATGGCCCAAGGGCCAGATTCAGCCCCCTGAAATGTTCTATCCTGCAGTGCGACATTATTCCTAATCTGATGAATACAATGAGTAGGATACAATACAATGAAACTTCAAAAGAGTTGCCTTAGAAACAGACTGACAGAGGAGCATTTCCTTTCCTTTAGCCCCTCCTTAAAAAGTTGGCCCATCACTGGCATATAGGGAATGTCTGAGGAGGAGACTTCCTTCTCAAATGCAGGTAGTCCCTTGGCTACTACTCACTCTTAAGTAGTAGTTAGGGGCTCCCAGAGAGGATTAGTGGCTTCCAGGTGGTCTCCTAGCCAGTGTGCATCAGGGGCAGAATTAGAACCTTGGCCTTTCTAACTTCCAGTGTGGGTCTCTGTTCTCTACACTAAACTAACTCTATGCCAGGCTACTATCAGCTGGCATTTCTATTGAGCCCTGTGGTTTGTAAAGCACTTTACATAGATTATGCTATCAGAGCTCCATAGCAGTTTTGAGAGGTAGGTTCTATAAATATTATTACACCCATTTTATAGATCAGGAAACTGAGGTGCAGAAATAACCCCAGATCATAGGGTCACAGACTGTACCTGGAAGAGCCTTCAGAGGGCTTTGAATCCAACCCTCTCATTGAACTTCTCAGATGCATCTAGAAACCACAGAGGTGAGGTGACTTGCCAACGTCCCAGTTAACGTGTTTTAGGAGGCAGAATTGGAACCCAGTTTAAAGGTAGCGTGAGACAGTGGCAAAGATGTTGATTTTGGAGTCAGAAGACCTGGATTCAAATCTGAGCTAGTAAATTTAACAACCTGAGATGTCATATTTTTTCCGCCAAACCTCAGTTGTCTTCACTGTAAAATGATTCGGGTGACTCGATGACTTCGACAGTACTGCCAAACTCTAGATCTGTAAGCCCGACTCTGGGGCCAGCTCCTTGTCCACGCTGCCCCCTAAGGAGTTTGGACTCCATCCTAAAGGTAATCCAGAGTCCTGCAACTCCAGTAAGAAATCGAAGCCTCTTGAAAGCCTTTCAAATCCGTGTGTTCTCAAGTCTCCAGGCATGCAGGTGAAAAGTTTTCTTTTAGGTTGACACTTGATACTTGTTGCCTTTTGTGTCTTGCGTTTGGGTTGGCCTCTGTGACCAATCCCCATCTTTCATACTACACCATTGGTTTGTCTCTTTGGATTCGGGGAGACGGGCTAGGTTTTGTTCTTCCTTCTCCTACCAAATGTCTCTCCCTCCTGGGCACTGTCTCATATCTCACTCTCAAAGCATGACCTGTCATCTGGAGATCCAAGCTGTACCTAGTCACATGGAGGGACCCACAGAGGCCCTTCCTCTTAAGACTGAGGTCACAGTTTAAAGTTGTCAGACAGGAGCGACGGAGTTTAGGGCACATAGTGGCTTGATTACTTCTACTTCCTCCTAAGGATGAAAATGATCTGGATTGGTCTATTGTTCTGAATTAAAGGGAAGTACTCAAACTGGAGCCAAACTCTCGCTGGGCCCTAATTTTCTCATTTATAAAAATCGGCCAGATAATCTTCAGCTGTCATAGTCTATGAATTCGGGGAAGGCTGTCAGAGTTCCTCTGGGGCTGGAAAACTGAATGAACAGTTGAGGCAGAAGGATGGGGAGCAATAGCTTATGTGTGGCATAGATTGCCTGGAGGGTAGAGAAGCATTTGACATGTATTGTCTTACTGGATCCTCACAATAACTGTGGAAGAATCCACATGCTTGAAGAGATGTTAATGCAAGAAATCACTGGGTTCCCTCTTTACTGTGTCAACCTGTGTATTAGAGGAATATTCAGGATGTAATAAGGGAATATTTGCAGGGAGGTAATCAAGGGAATAGGCTAGGTAGTAGGGAAATTAAGGCAGAGGTATGGTTGGAATTGAGGATAGGCACTGTGGATGTTTGTCAATCCCTCAGGCAATATAGTGGATGAGGAAGGTACAATGATGAAGGTTGGAAGTTGAGGTGGAAGGAGAAATAAGGGAATGTCTGAGTTTAGGGAATATAAACACTGAGGTACCAAGAGTTGCAAGGGAGAGGATGAGTTAATCTAAGGCAGGCAACAGGAGCAGGGAAACACAGACTGGGACCCAGGTTAGAGACAAAACACTGAAGGGAAACAGACTGAGCCCTTCAAGTAAAGGACACTTTAGAGAGCCAGGTTAGAGCCAGCCAAGAATGGCTTGAAATTGACTCAAAGCTTCTAGTCAGTTTCACAGGTTCACTAAGAAAGGAACTAGAGGAAGTATTGAAGTTTCACTTCCTCCAAAATGGATACCTCCAGCTTCCCTCAAACTCCAGAGAGAATGTTATTCCTCTCTCTCCTCCTCCCTCTCTTATTAATCAACTAATGAAGTAGCCAAAGGGTTTTGGTTAAAGGCAAACGGGATTTATTGTCTTCTAGGGTAGATTGGCCGGGTAGAGGATACAAGGTAGCCCTAACAGCCTCTTAGAGAAACTTCAGGTCGGGGAAAGGGAGACAGTAATGTGAGTCTGAGTAGGAACCAGCCTACTTCAGCCCAAGAGGGTTTGTAGCCAAAAGGGTAGGAAAGCTGGATACAATGACTCAATAAGGTAAATTTGTAACAAGGGTGAGCCGTATTTGACTAAGCTATCAAAATTTGAAACTAACACTCAGATCTGCTCCTTTCAAAACTTCTCAGACATTCAGGTAGGGAAATGAAGGTGGGAATAAGGAAGGCTAGGGAGATTCAAAGGAATTAGCTAAACTAACAATTTTAAAGGAGAAGCTACAAAATATAGGCCAAGTTTCAATTGAAAGAAGGAGCTCAGATGGACCCTGATTCTCTCCACGAGTTCCCAGGGCCAACTGACTTTCCCAAGATTCTAAAACCCCTTAACTGACATAAAGACTCTGCAGCAAGCCTTGGATGGCTGTTATGCACCCTCTGCATTACACCTGAAAAAACACAGAACTACCAAAGTAAAATAGAAAGCATCTTCTGTCAGGAAAAGGGAGATAAAACTCTTATGGCCACCACATGGAGTCACCACACACCACACAGAACCACTGGTGTGGGACTTTGGAAACACTGTCCCCGGAAAGACACTGATAATGGGAATTTCCACTGAACTAAAGAACTTGGGGTTATACTTATATCCTAGATCAGTGATGGGCAAACTAGGGCCAGCAGGCCAAATGTGGCCCCCTGAAATGTTCTATCCTGCCCAGCAGGACATTATTCCTAATCTGATGAATACAATGAGTAAGATACAATACAATGAAACTTTGAAAGAGTTACCTTAGAAACAGACTGACAGATGAGCATTTCCTTTCCTTTGGGCCGCTCTTTAAAAAGTTTGCCCAGGGGCAGCTGGGTAGCTCAGTGGATTGAGAGCCAGGCCTAGAGACTGGGAGGTCCTAGGTTCAAATACGGCCTCAGACACTTCCCAGCTGTGTGACCAGCAAGTCACTTGACCACCATTGCCCACCCTTAACACTCTTCTACCAAGGAGCCAATACACAGAAGTTAAGGGTTTTTTAAAAAAAAAGTTTGCCCATCACTGCCCTAGGGAGTATAACTAAGGAGGAGCAACTGACTAGTCACATAGAGGCCTGGGAAGGAGGATGTAGCCAGAGGCTAGAATGTCTGAGAGAAGCCTAGAAACAAGAAGAGAAACTAAGAAAAGAAAAGGGTACTTGGTTGTATCTGGGGTGCTTAATGGGTGCTTGATGCTTATTGTTCAGTCTCTGGACAAGGGTCAGTCAGGGAATTTCTAGGATCAGTCAGAGGGCTTCTTGAAGGCAAGTTGTTATGGAACAAGGGTCAATTTGGAGTTTTACAAAACAGGATTGTCATTTCCCCCTTCCAGTCATAGGAATGCCACCATTGACCATTGCAAAGAACAAAGATAGTGATGTCCAAGAGGACCAGAAAATGGGCCTTGGTTACCAATTGTGGAAGGGAGAGAAAGGGCCAAGGCATGGACAAGTGGTTTCTGGGGCGCTCTTCATCAGCAGAACCTCATTGATTGTTTGCCAAAGAGCAGGCACTTCACTTTAGCAAAATCTTAACAACAGAAAAAGCTTCCCCATTTTCCATATCCTGCCATTTCTTTCAAGTGTTGAGGGCAGGGTCCAAAGTAGACTTTAATGAGCATCTTCTTCTTTTGTAGAAGCCCTCTTTGTAACAGACAAGTTCTCCCACCATTTCATTGCTGGAAAAGAAAACATGAGAAATGTATAACCAAATTCACAAATAGGAACTAACTGCCTCTTCAAATATTTGCTCAGACACTGAGTAATTTGGACCAATTGAAATATTCCAATGGTCATTAGAAACTGTTTGATATTAGTGCTTAGAACAATATTAAGGGGACAGCTGGGTAGCTCAGTAGATTGAGAGCCAGGCCTAGAGATGGGAGGTCCTAGGTTCAAATCTGACTTCAGACACTTCCCAGCTGTGTGATCCTGGGCAAGTTACTTGACCCCCATTGCCTACCCTTGCCAATTTTCTGCTTTAGAGCCAATACACAGTATTGACTCCAAGACTGAAGGTAAGGGTTTAAAAAAAAAAAAAGAACAATATTAAAAGATAACCTCATTAGGTAGCTTTTAACATCTTATTACAGTTCTATTAAAATCTACTTGTAGCAAGTAGAAATATATATCAGTCATAGTTGCTAAGAAAATAGTTTGCCTAATGATACTTAGTAGTTGATAGTAAAAGTAACATTAAAAAATAGATACATACTAAACTGTAGAATTAAATATAAAAGAAAAAAAAAACAACCACCCCACAACACAGGTATCAAGTTTTGTAAAGTTGGAAATAAATCTCAATTACCATTTGTGAAAAGAAATAAAAAGAAATACCAGCTAATACTAAAACAAAAATTCTAATTGAGTATCCTATTATAAAACAGAACAATATTTTTTTACTTGCTTGCTCAGATACATCAGATCATCATTGCCCATTTTAAAGGCTGTGTATTCCACATAATTTCAATTTCAGAACAATTTTAAAATTAAATTTAAAATTCTCAAAATTAAATAAATTTTAAAAATTAAAAATTAAGTTTAAACTTCTTATTTGTGGACAATAAGATGCTAATTCAACATTCTCATTTTCCCCTTCTGAAGAATGAGATGCTTAGGATCTAAAAACAACATTCTCTATTTCACTTGAACTGCCTATTTATTAACCATAACTATGCTTAAAAGGATTGGACATTTCACTCACATTAACCACTATTTTAAAATTTTATTTCAGATTCTTCTGAATTAATTCCAATTAAACATCACTTCCAAGTGACTGGATTTATGTTTCAGAAACATAACATAGTATAAGATCATAGGTACTTCTTTTCTAGTGATAATTAATCAAAATTAATTTAATTTTAAATTAATCAAAATTTAACCTCACTAAGTCTCACTTATACAATAGCCCTGTGATGGTGAACCTATGGCACACTTGCCAAAAAAGACACATAGAGCCTTCTCTATGAGCTTGTCTGCTGTCACCCATTAGACTTCATTACTAGAAAGCCAGAGGGAGTCAGGGCAGAGCTGTTCCCCTCCCCTCTCTCCATGCACTTGAGGACATTCCTCACTTCACCCATCCCTTTACCTATCAGCCTAATGGGAGCACTTCCTCCCTCCCCAATCTAGGGTAAGGTGCTGGGAGGGGGGCTTGCATGAGGAAGCAGTGCAGAAGGCAGACTGTTGAGTCTGTGGTGAAGCTGATTCCTGTGGTTGGAGAAGAGCTAGGTTTGGGGGGAGTATAGTTCATAGGGTGGCACATAGCTGAAGGAGAGTAGAGCTGGAGGGGAGCTGAGTGCTGGGGCCACTCCCCTCCCCCTCTCCACATGTGCCTCTCATCACTTGCTCCTCTGGTTAGCAGCCCAATGGGAGTGTTTCCTCTTTCCCCTGTCTGGGGTAAGGTGGGTGGGGGCTATGAGGGTGTAAAAAAGATGGGGCACCAGGGATGTTAAAATATAACCTAATAGATGTGGGTACACACACACTGGGTTGAAGGAGAGACAGGACCAGGATAGAAAGACCAGAGTACACAGCTAAGCTGCTCTAAGTGTCAAGAATGGCTGTTGGCCAACTGTCACCCAGCTCACCACTAGGCCAGAGTCTTTGAAACCAGCAGGCAAGGTAAAAGGTTTTAACAGTTTTAATTATGTTTAACTAAATAAAGGTAGGATAGGGGATTCTACACTAAAACCTAAAGGGCAAAACCACAGGGCAAGGGGAGGACTTGACTTCTCTAATCTTAGTGACCAAAGCAGGCAGGACCCAAACGAATAGCACTGGAGTCTCTGGGAAGCTGCTTCAAACCTGGTTCCAGCCAGGTTTGACCAGCACAGCTAAAGGGTCTGAGGGTGGCTTTGGGGTTCTCATGGTAATCCACAGATGACCACAGGATGCCAAAAGCCAAGGTGGTCCAAGGTACCCAAGTAGAGAGAGTGTGCTTGAGATGCTGTCCACCAGATCCCAAACTCCTCCTCCACTTGGTGCTGCTCTGCAGGTCTTGTCCACTTGCTGAAAGCCACCACCACTCAGGATCCCAGGGAATCAGGATGCAGGTCTGAGATCTCCCAGGGCTAGCAACAGTTTGTGCCAACCACTAATAGACTCTCTCTCAGAGCACAAGCCCACTTCCTGCTCTTTCATTCCATCTTGGAATGCTCCAGCCCTTCCTGCTAGGTCCAACCTTAATACTTAATTAATTACTAACTAATCTTCCTCACAACAAGGGCAAGGGGGAAAGGGCATGGTGTGACAGTCGGTTTGGGGGGATAGGGTGGAGGCAGAGCCTGGCATTCCCACTCTAAAAGATTTTCCATCACTGCCATAGCCTCACAAGGTGCTGCAACTTTTTCTGATTATTTTTATAACATCATATATTTTGTAAAGCCTCATAAGGAGTAACATGTAATGACAAATTTGTCATCCACTTCATTTTTTGAATGACTAAAATTCTATATCCCTGCATCTTCAAAACCAGAGTGTTTCCACATTAGCCTATGTAGAACTATATCTCCTTTCATGATTATAGAAAACTTGCCATTACAAGAGAAAATGGGGCAGAATTAAAATAAAAAGATGTATTCCCCTAAAGTGAAATATTAATTAATGCCAGGGAGAAATTGGCAATAATGTATAGCCATATATATAAATTGGCCAGGCATAAAACTGAGCATTGTCTTAGCTTTTCCATGATTCGGAAGTATACATGAAGTTTCCAGAAGATATCCTATTGGGCTGTTTGGATCATTAGCCATTTTTTTCCATAACATTTTTGCTAATTACATTCCCATACAATTTAACATTAAATGACAGTTCTCTCTAATCATATTCAGGGTTGAATATAATTATCTGCTGTTGTTACAACTATTTCCATGAAATTATTAGGCTCCACTATTCTTTCCAAAATTCTTCTGACATCAGATTTTGAAATTACATTCCACAATTTTACTGTTAGCAGCAAATTTCTCTCTCTCCAGTGTCTCCTCAGTGACCTGGAGGTCAAATACCACTGAATAAATTCAGGCATAGATAAGACCTCAGAAGAAGGAAGTTAAAGAACCAAGGTACCAAAGAAACAGGAAACTGATTCCATAGGCACTGTCCCCCTGGGTGGCCCAGGCAAATTAAGAAACTATGATTGGTTCCTGAGATGTGATGTGTAAGATTTAGTAGGTGGAGAAAAGAGCTTATAAGTGGAGATCCAGCAGGAAGTAGAGGCCTTTGGTGTGAGTATGGAGGAGCAGAGTGAACCCTTGTCAGAGTTTAGCTAGAGGCCCATAATGGCATCTGCAGATTAAAGAAGTTGAGTACCTCTCTACATCTCTCCTACTTTTTCCTCTCTTTACTAATACTATTACTGCTTTTGACTTAATAAAGTTATTAAGCTACAAACAGCCTCATAATTTTAAATATTACACTACATATGTGCTGAACACATACACAAACTTAGAAGAGCACTCATGACAATTTGCTCTAAATCTCCAAATTAATGGACATTAAATTAAAATTCATAATAAGATAAAACACACAAAAAATAAAAATTTAAAAATTTAAAAAAACACAATTGAATTGGAATTTTCCTACTTTAGTTAGCTGTGAGGACTAGCTTCTTCCTTTTCTGACTTTTCTAGTTCTTAGGTTAGAATAACTGCCAGTCTTAAAAAGAACCTCAGTTAGGGTAAGAACCACTTGAATTCCCAGAGGAAAACAGCCAGACCAAATTCTATATCTGCCCCAAAAATGTGTTGAAAGACATCTAATGCACACTTGAAAGGAAGAGAAAAGAGGATAGTCAGTCATATTATGTGTCTTCTGAGACTTGGTGAAGTCCTTCCCATTTGACTGTAAGGTGCCCTTCTACAGGTGTCCTCTATGGACTTCTTCAGGTTCTAGCGGTAGGGTAATCTTGAGTCTAGGTTTGGTTTCCCTAGGAAATTACTGGCACATGGAATAGCTAAGGGCTTTTACGGTTCTGAATTAGTTCTCATGAGGAAATTTCTCCATTTTAATTGGTCAAAAGCAGTTACTTAGACTTAGATAAAATATAATTTGCAAATTTAATATTAGAGTTTACTACACCCAGAACTTCAGATCAACTTCCATTGAGCTGTCACTCAAACATCCAAAATGAATCTTTCATGCTTCCATATGTATCTCTCTTCTGTAGCATACCATTCCTTCTCCTACTTCCCATAGGTTAAGGATAGAGAAGAGACAATCAGCTGCCTTGCTTCACTCACACACACACACATACACACGCACAAAACAAAGCATGCACATAAGTGCGGAGGTCACAAATCCAGGCCAAACTGAACTCCATTTTGGTCCAAAGAACTTAGGATCAGATTTAGTAACTTTTGTAAATTATCTAAACCAATGATTCCCAAAGTGGGTGCCACCACCCCCTGGTGGGTGCTGTAGCTATCCAGGGGAGGCGGTGATGGCCACAGGTGCATTTATCTTTCCTATTGTTATTAAAATTAAAAAAAATTAATTTCCGGTGCGATAAGTAATATTTTTTTCTGCAAAGGGGGCGGTAGGCCAAAAAAGTTTGGGAACTACTGCTCTAAACATCCTACAGGTACCCGGTTCATGGCTTGAGGGCATATACTTGGCGGCAGTCCCCTCAAAGGGGGACTATCTGTGATTGCCCTTAGTTCTTATCTGTGATTGCCCTTAGTTCAACAACCTCCATTAAATATGGTTCTGTTTCCCAAATACATGAGAGTTGGTTCCTGAGAGTTCACTCACATAGTCAACCTACCAAATTGGTCTGGCCTGGAACTCAAAGAGTTCCTTTGGGCCCTACATATCTCGGAACACTTTAGCAGGTGTTTCAGGCAACAGAAACCTCTAATCTTGGTGGTACTTCCAAAGATATCAATCTGAAAATAAAACACAGAACTACCAAAGTAGTGTTAATAAAATACATCTTCACTTGGGACAAAGGAGACAATGCTCTTATGGCCATCACACAGAACCATCACTGTGGAACTTTGGGAACAATGCCTTTTGGAAAGATACCAAATAATGGGAATTCTCACTGAACTAAAGAACTTGGGGTTATATTTATACCCTGGGGAATATAACCAAGGAGGAACAACTGACTGGTTAGACAGAGGCCTAGGAAATAGGATATAGCCAGAAGCTAGAATATCTGGAAGCATCCTATATACAATAAGAGAAACTAAGAGAAAAGGGTGCTTAGTCCTGTCTAGAGTGCTCAATGGGTGCTTCATGGTTTTTCGTTCAATCTGGGACAAGGGTCAATCAGGGGATTTCTTGAAAGCAAGTTTTCATGGGACAAGGATCAGTTTGGGGTTTTGTAAAACAGATTGTCAAATGGCATGTACCCCAACTCCACAATAAATGTGTTCTGGTTGAGTCATTTCAGTTTTGTCCAACTCTTAATGACCCCATTTGGGGTTTTCTTGGCAAAGAAATTGGAGTATTTTGACATTTCCTTCTCCAGCTCATTTTACAGATGAGGAACTAAGGGAAACGGTTAAATGTGACCTAGTGTCACATTTCTGTTAAGTGTCTAAGGTCACGTTTGAACCAGGAAGATGAATATTTCTAATTCCAAGTTCAGTGCTCTGTCTACTAGTAAATATACTCTTCATATTTGTGCTTTAAAAATTATTATTGTAGATTTTTCATTACCTTAATTTCCTAATATCCTTCTTCCAAGAACTATCTTTTATAACAAAGAAAGAGAGAAGAGGAAGAACAAAAGACAGTTTGACAAAACTGAGTAAAAAATGAACTAAGTTTGACAGCATATGAAGTGTTCTATACCCCTATCCCCCAACACAGCAATGCAGAAACTAAGTGTATTTACTAATTTCCAGATACTAATTTGCTAAACTCCAATCAGGGACAAACATGATCATAACATCTTGGCATTCAGTTTTTCTATTTTTGTTCTTAACTTGCTAGAGTGCCTGGAACACAAGCACTCTGATACTTTTAATAAAGGTTTGTTTTAATTTTAAATTTAAATTCATTTATTTAGAATATTTTTCCATGGTTACATGATTCATGATCTTTTCCAACCCTATTCCCTTGCCTCTCCTGTAGCTGGCAAGGATTTCCATTGGGTTATATGTGTATCATTGTTCAAAATCTATTTCCATATTATTCACATATGCAATAGAGTGATCTTTTAAAGCAGAAACCCCAATCATATCCCCGTCAATCCACTTGATCAATTATATGTTTTTCTTCTGTGTTTCTATTCCCACAGTTATTTCTCTGAATACGGATAGCATTCTTTCTCATAAGCCCCTTAGGATTGTACTGGATCATTGCACTGCTAGTAGTAGAAAAGTTTGTTACTTTTGATTGTGTCATAGTGTTTCAGTTTCCATGTACAATGTTCTCCTGGTTCTGTTCATTTCACTCTGCATCAATTCCTGGAGGTCTTTCCAGTTCATATTGAAATCCTCCAGTTGCTCATTCCTTTAAGCATGATAGTACTACATAACCATCAAATACCACAACTTGTTCAGCCATTTCCCAATCAATGGACTCCCGCTCATTTTCCAATTTTTTTACTACCACAAAAAGCATGGGTATAAATATTTTTATACAAGTATTTTTCCTTAATATCTCTTTGGGGTAAAAATTCACAGTAGTATGGCTGGATCAAAGGGCAGGGAATCTTTTAAAGCACTTTGGACATAATTTCAAATTGCCTTCCAGAATGGTTGGATCAATTCACAACTCCACCAGCAATGCATTAATGTACCAATTTTGCCACATCCCCTCCAACACTTATTACTTTCTTTTGCTGCCATATTGTTCAATCTCCTAAGTGTGAGATGGTACCTCAGAGTTGTTTTTGTTAGCATTTATCTAATCAAGAAAGATTTAGAACACTTTTTCATGGGCTTTTTGGTACTTTTGATTTCTTCATGTGAAAATTGCCTATTCATATTCCTTGACCATTTGTCAATTGGGGAATAGCTTGATTTTTTGTAAATTTGACTTAGTTCCTTATATAGTTGGGAAATTAAACCTTTGTCAGAGAGTTTTGTTATAAACTTTTTTCCCAGTTTGTTGCTTTAATTTTAGTTTCAATTGCATTAGTTGTGTTTGTACAAAACCTTTTTAATTCATTATAATCAAAATCATTCATTTTACACTTTGTAATGTTTGCTCTCTATTGCTTGGTTTTAAGTTCCTTCTTTTCCCACAGATCTGACAGGTATTCTATTCTATGTTCATCTAATTCATTTATGATTTCACTCTTTATATTTGTCATTTACCCATTTTGAAATTGTTTTGGTATAGGGTGTGAGATGTTGATGTAAACCTGATTTTTCCATTCTGTTTTCCAATTTTTCTAGCAGTTTTTGTCAAAGAGTGAGTTCTTATCCCAAAAGTTGAGACCTTTGGGTTTATCAAACACTCTCTTGCTGAGGTCATTTATCCCTAGTCTATTCCATTGATCCACCCTTCTGTCTCTTAGTTAGTATCATATTGTTTAAAGACCACTGCTTTACAGTACAGTTTAAGATCTGGTACTGCTAGGCCTCCATCTTTCATATTTTTTTCCTGATTACCCTTGATATTTTTGATCCTTGGTTCTTCCAGATTAACTTTGTTATAATTTTTGCTAATTCTATAAAAAAGTTTCTTGGTAGTTTGATAGGTGTAGCACTGAACAAGTAAATTAATTTGGATAGGATTGTCATTTTTAATATATTAGTTTGTCATAGCCATGCACAATTAATGTTTTCTAATTATTTAGGTCTAGTTTTAATTGTATGAAAAGTGTTTTGTAGTTGTGTTCATATAATTTCTGTGTTTGTCTTGGCACATAGATTCCTAAATATTTCATATTGTCTAGAGTGATTGTAAATGTAGTTTCTCTTTCTAACTTCTGCTGCTGAATTTTGTCAGAAATATATAGAAATGCTGATGATTTATGTTGGTTTATCTTGTACCCTGCAACTTTGCTAAAGTTGTTAACTATTTCTACTAGCCTTTTAATTGATTTTCTAGGATTCTTTAAGTGTACCATTATATCATCTGCAAAGAGTCATAGTTTAGTTTTCTCATTGCCTATTTTAATCCCTTCAATTTCTTTTTCTTCTCCAATTGCTGCTGCTAGTGTTTCTAGCACAATATTAAGTAATAGAGATGATAATAGGCAACCTTGCTTCACTTCTAATTTATTGGGAAAGCTTCTAACTTGTCCTCATTGCAGATGATACTTTCTGATGGTTTTAAATATATATTGCTTATTATTTTGAGGAATGCCCTTCTATTCCTATACTTTCTAGTATTTTCAATAGGAATGGGTATTGTATTTTGTCAAAGGCTTTTTCTGCATCTATTGAGATAATTCCGTGATTTCTGTTGGTTTAATTATTGATATGATCAATTATGTGGATGGTTTTCCTAATATTAAACCATTCTTGAATTCCTGGTATAAATGCCACCTGGTCATAGTGAATAATCTTTGTGATAACTTGCTGTAGTCTTTTTGCTAGTATTTTATTTGAGATTTTTGCATCTATGTTCATTAAGGAGATTAGTCTGTAGTATTCATCTCCGTTTTGATCTTCTTGGTTTTGGAATCACTACCATATTTGTCATAAAAAAGAATTTGGTAAGACTCCTTCTTTGCTTGTTTTGTCAAATAATTTGTATAGTATTGGTATTAGTTGTTCTTTAAATGTTTGATAGAATTCACTTATGAATCCATCTGGCCCTGGGGATTTTTACTTTGGGAGTTCCTTGATAACTTGTTCAATTTCTTTTTCTGAGATGGGGTTATTTAAGCATTCCATTTCCTCTTTTGTTAATATAGACAATTTATATTTTTGTAAATATTCACCCATTTAACCTAGATTGTCATATTTTTTGCCATATGATGGGGCAAAATATTTCTTAATAATTATCTTAATTTCTTCTTCATTAGAGGGATGATCACCCTTTTCATCTTTGATACTGTCAATTTGATTCTGCTCTTTATTTTTATTATATTAATTAGTACTTTATTTTATTTTTTCAAAGTACCAGCTCTTATTCTTATTTATTAGTTCAATAGTTCTTTTACTTTCAATTTTATTAGTTTCTCCTTTGATTTTTATGATTTTCAATTTAGATTTTCTCTGGGGATTTTTAATTTGTTCTCTTTCTAGCTTTTTAAGTTGAAATCCCAATTTATTAATCTCTTTCCTCTCTATTTTGTTGATGTAGGCATTTAGAGATATGAACTTTAACCCTGAATACTGCTTTGGCTGTATCCCACAGATTTAGATATGTTGATTCCTCATTGCCATTCTCCTCAATGAAATCAGTAATTCTTTCTGTGATTAGTTCTCTGACTCACCAGTTTTGAATAATTAGATTATTAGGAAAAATAGCAATTAATTTTAAATTTGCTTCTCCCTGATTCCTTATTAATTATAATTTTTATTGTATTGTGATTTGAAAGAATCACATGTAGGATTTCTTCTTTTCTCCATTTGTTTGCAATGTTTTTATCCGCTACAACATGGTCAGTCTATGTATGTATACCATGTGCTGCTAAAAAGAAGGCTGCCACTTTCCCATAAAAATAGACAGACTGTGCCTACCTTTCAAGTTGTCTTTGGTAGGAGAGTCTTGTGACTTCTTTTGGGGTTTGGATTTTCTTTTTCTTGGAATTGTGATATAAATATTGTTCCAGAAGGATTGTGACTTTAGGTCCTCCTAAGCTGTCGACTTGACTCTTTCCCCCCAATAAAAGTTTTTATGCCTTTTATGCCTTTACTCAACTTATCTTGTAGTTATGTATATTGCCTTCCTGATTCTACTTACTTCACATTGCATCAGTTCATGGGAGTTTTCCTATACTTTTTTTTTCTTTATTAATTATTCTTTATGACAATAGTTTTCTGAGATATTAACTTACCACAAGTTATTTAACCATTCCCTGATAAATGGATTCCAATTTTGTTTTTAGTTCTTTATTAGCACAAAAATGTTGGGTAGAGCCAGTTGTTACTGATCTTAACATAATTCTTAGGGTTATTGCAGTCCCTGAAGGGCTTTGCTTCTAGTAGTTACTAGCTCTTTGACCATAGGTAATTTAATTTTCCCTTCTGAGCCTTGATTTCCTCATCAGTCAAATATGGATAATAACACTGTTACTCCTTGCTTCATGGTTCATGATGAAATAGAAATCATTTAAATGCAATCTCTTTGCATTTAGAGGTTGTTTAATTTGCTACATTTATATACCTTGTGCTTGTTACCTGGTAGGCACTAAAATATGTGTTGGTTAATTGGATGATGGAAACTCTAAAGCAAAACCATAGGGAAAGATGACCAGATAAAACTTTTGAAAAATTTCTTCACCTTCCTTCCTCAGCTAAGCTCTTCTGGATGGACTCATTACACAAGGATTAGTAAACTCCAATTCCCTCTTATTCTCAAGTCTTTACTGCCCACTCTGTCATCCCTATCCACCTAATTCCACTACAGTGATCCCTCGCCTCTTGTGAGAATTATGATCCAGAGACCCCTGAGATAGATGAAAATCTGCAAAGTAGTGTTGTTATATTTATTTTATTGATTATATATATTTTAAGGCTTTATAAACCCTTCCCACTTTCCTATAAACTTCTTCCATATTCTTATTAACCTATAGTCACTGAGCCAATCAGTGCCCAGGGTACAGAATCCAGCATTATGGTTGGATGCCTTTCATTCCATCATCCAACAGTGTGCCATGATAAATGTAACTCTGTGATGTGTGTGTGTGTGTGTGTGTGTGTGTGTGTATACACACAAAAACAAAAAACACCCAAACTTTTGATACAGTGAAGCTGCAAAATTAGTCAACTACAGTATAGGGAGGGATGACTGCCCCTCTCCCTCCAAATTTCTCACTTCAGAGCTTCCTTCCTCCTCCACTATATCTTCTAGAAAGCCTTATTTAAAATGAACAATCTACTCTCTCTTTTAAACCTTTTTCTTGTTATTGATAATTGTACTGGGATGGTTGTTTAGAGTCTACATCCCAAATCATATCTGCATCAATCCATGTGTTCAAGCAGTTGTCTTTCTTCTGTGTTTCTACTACCATATTTCTTTCTTTGAATGTGGATAGCATTCTTTTTCTAAGTCCCTCAGAATTGTCCTGGATCATTGCATTGCTGCTAGTAGAGAAGTCCATTACATTTGATTGTACTACAATGTATCCATCTCTGTGTATAATGTTCTCCTGGTTCTGCTCCTTTCGCTCTGCATCCCTTCCTGGAGGTCGTTCCAGTTCACATGGAATTCCTCCAGTTTGTTATTCCTTCGAGCACAATAGTATTCCATCACCAGCAGATACTACAATTTGTTCATCCATTCCCCAATTGAAGGGTATACCCTAGTTTTCCAGTTTTTTGCCATTACAAAGAGCACGGCTATAAATATTTTTGTACGTGTCTTTTTCCGTATGATCTCTTTGGGGTACAGAACTAACAATGGCATGGCTGGATCAAAGGGCAGGTAGTCTTTTAAAGCCCTTTGTGCATAGTTCCAAATTGCCATCCAGAATGGCTGGATCAATTCATAACTTCACCAGCAATGCATCAATGTCCCAATTTTGCCACTGACACATGTAAAAACCAGTGGAAATGCATGTAGGCTACAGAGGGTGGGGGTTGGCAGGGTAGTGGGGAGAGTAAGAACATGAATCACATAACCATGGAAATTTTTTTTAAATAAAATTCAAAATTGGTATAGAGTCTAGATAAAAAATAAACATTTTCCTTTTTGATTCTTTCCATCTTCTGGTGCTCACCAAGAATTGGTTCTCATGTTGACACTGTCTCCATTTCCAGTTCCTAAAAAAAAACTCTCCACTAAAAATCAATTTAAATGGAAAGCTAGATGACTGAGTGGATTAAGAGCCAGGCCTAGAAATGGAGGGCCCTACATTAAAATCTGGTCTCAGACACTTTCTAGCTGTGTGACCTTTGGCAAGTTATTTAATTCCCATTGCCTAGTCTTTACAACTCTTCTGCCTTAGAAGTAATTCACAGTATTACTTCTAAGATAGAAGGTAAGTGTTTTTTTTTTTCTTAAATCAATTTAGTTCAACAAAGATTCATTAAGCTACCTACTCTGTGGTGGGAACAATGGTATCTACCAGGGATATGTAACAGTCTCTGTCCCTAAGGAACTTACATTCTACTGATAAGTAGGTGAGAAATATTGGAAGATGAGGAGGGAACACTAATAACCACACATTTTAATGAGATATGCATATTACCCTCTGGAAGTAAATGTTTTTACTGACTGGGTTAAGAATTACAGCCATGTCCTATTTGTCAAAGAGGATCAGAGGCAGAGGATCTAACGATGAAAGATGGAAAATTATATGGTTTTATGTGTATGGCAGTAGAAAGGTTCCTCAGAAAAAATGAACTTTGGTTCTGATATGGACAACTCACACATACAGAGGAGATATTTTATCCTCAATCCATCATGTGAGGCCAGAGTAATAGAGTCAAAATGCTTGAATTTGAATCATTAAGTGATTCTATGAGTTTGTATTGAAGACATAATCTAGCTGTTAATATAATGACCTTTATTTTAAGAAATAGCTGAAGAAATGACATAATAGGTACTCTTGATTCCAACTCTACAGACACAGGTACACAGAAATACAATTTCAAGTAACATTGTTTTTCTTGAATTAGGGAAGTCATCATCATAGAAACCATACTTCTCCCCACAAAAAATTACAAGTAAACTCATTTTACTTCTTTGTTAATCTTTATTCTTTTAAAAGGAACGAAAATAAGATTTACTCAAACACTTAGAGGGTTGTTGAGGGTAAAACACTTAATAAACTAAATTGCTCTGTAAACTTTTCTTTCTTGGTATCAAGATGTGACCATGTCACTTTCTTAAGAAACTTCAAGTGGTTCCATGTTGCCTTTGCATGGGGCTATTCAGGATCTAATGTTTTTCCTGCTCTTTCCCCACTGCATTCTCTCAGCTTATCTCAAATTTACCTCATATAAATTTTCTATGTCCCTTGTTCAGTTGTTGAGTCATTTCCAACTCTTTGGGATCCCTTCCAAGGACTTTGTGCCTAGTTATTTGCAGCTATTGCAATTAATCCATTAGATTTTGAGCTCTTCCAGGTAGAGGACTATCTTTTTTTTATTGTATCCCCAGGCTTAGCACAGTGTTTGACATGTGTAGTCACTTAGCAAATACTTATTCACCGGTTTCATGCTTTGTTTCTCCCTGGATTATAAACTCTTTGAAGGTAGAGTCTAGGGACATTGCCAAGGACATGGCATACAAATATATATATATATATATATATATATATATATATATATATATATATATATAT
>NC_058131.1:17960454-17971049 GCF_016433145.1 Gracilinanus agilis | reverse complement strand
TATATATACATATATATATATATATATATATATATATATATATATATATATATATATCTCCCTGGGCAAATCACAGCTGCTCTAGGACTCATTTTACTTACAGTTAGGAATCAGTGACTTCCATGGCCCCTTCTACCTATGATCATAACCATGGAGTACTTCAGTTATTCAGGCATTTGTTGAAAACTTTTTTTTCTTTCTATCCAGGACTTTTTTTTTAACCCTAACCTACCTGCCCCAAATTTTATCAAAAAGACTGTTTTGTGTCTAGAATGAGATCGGTGATCACCCCATTTTATTCTTCCTTGGTCAGGTCTCATTGAAATTTTTGTGTTAAATTCTGGACATTACCTTTTAGGATGGTCATTCATAAACTGGAAAGCAACCAGAACAGTGTGAACTGTGATGGTTAAAGAGTTTTAATCCCCCCCTCACAGTGAGGATTTATTGAAGAAAATGTAGATTTTTAATCTGGAGGTGAGATTAGGAATGGGAAAGAGTTTGTTTTCTATCCACTTGAAGGTCTGGTCAGTGAAACAAAACAAAACAAATTTGTGTGTGTTTTGGAGGGGAGGGTAAGGGTTAAATAGTCTTCTGCTTTTCCCCCACAGAGAACTAGGATCAATAGTGGAGAATGCTAGAAAGCTTCACTGGCATTTCATATAAAGTATATATCCATTATAATAATAGCCATCCAAAAGTGAAGCAGGACATGTCATTGAGTACTGAGTCCCCACTTACTGTCAGGTTTGAGTCATCTTTCTTTAGTGTGATTGCTGGAGAGGAATTATGTGCTAAAGTTTGACTTGGGACCAAATGACTTCAATGATTCTTTTGAAATCCCAGATGCAATGATTCTATGCCTCCTGTGGGATTCAGTTTTCTCATTTGTGCAAAGAAATGCCAGACAAGATTATTTTTAAGGTGCATTTTAGTCCCCCAAATCTGTAATTCTGATGGGGAAAGAGAGAATACCACACAGATGTGCCATGATCTTTTGGAAAGACCTCCTTAGTCCACTTTAGTTCCTAGAATCCCCCAAAATTGAAGAAAATTATGTTGTACCAATTTTAAACTTAACCTACATTATTGTCATTTTCTCTTATCAATTTATTAAATCAAAACAGTCAACGAATCAGTAAATCATGTGTTGATTTGTAGTCTGCCTAATCTTTCAAGTGTAAATCATTACACTGAAATTTTTACAATTAGCTCTCCTGCCAGTTTGAGCTGGCCCCGATGCAGTCCAGAAATGGTTTCAAGAGAAAATCCTTTCCAACTTCCTGATTCTAAAGATAAAGAAATTAATCCCCAGAAAATATTTATAATCAAAAGTTTACTGATCTAGAAAAAGATGGAAATTTTCTTGTGATTTTACCTACTCATCTTCAGATGAGGAAAGCAAGGCCCTGAGAGATTAAGGGATTTGCTTATAGTCATAAAAATAGTGAGTCAGAGATCTTGAGTTTGAACTCAGGTCCTCTACCTCCCAATCTAATGCTCTTTCTACCATACCCTGCTGACTCTGTGAAACTCACCTCTCTGGATTTAATAGAGATTTCAATTGCTTGATTTGATTTAATCCTCAACAAATCCTGGGAAGAACAGGCTTCTAAGAAAGGTAGGAGAAGACTAGAGAGTCGATTGGGAGTCACATACTTTAGCATCTCCAAAAAGATTCCATAAGTCAGGTAGACATTTCAATTTTCAATCAACAAATATTTATTAAGTGACTATTGTGTGCCAGGGACTACTCTAGGTGCTACTGATACAAGTACTAAGGATGAAAAACCTCTTTCTACTATGAATTTATATTGTAATAGGGAAGGAATATGTATATATGCATACATATATGTATATATGTTTATGTAAACACATAGACACGTGTTATACATAAGTAAATATATACAACATAAATATGCAATGAAAAGATAAAATTATATACAAAGCAGTTAAATATCATGTAGTTAGGGTGCTTAAACCATGGGAGAAAGGAAGGAAGGAAGGGAAGGAGGAAGAGAATAAATATTTAGTAATACTATATACCAGACTCTATGCAAATATTATCTTATTTGATCCTTACCACAATCCTGGGAGATTGATGCTATTATTATTGTGATTTTCCCAGTGCCATACAACTAATGTCTCTATGAGATTATTAGGGGATGTCCTCTGGGTATGTGGTATGGCCAGTGCAGAGGCAAAGTAATGAATGATGGAGTTTCCTACCTGAGGAATGAGAAGCCAGTTTGGTTGGGTCTCTTGAGTATGGAAATAGGAGTAATGCTCAATGAGGCTGGAAAGATAAATTTGGACCAGAATGTGAAGGGCATTAAAACCCCCAAATGAAGTTTCTGCTTTATCTTAGGAGCTCTAAGGGGCCACTGGAGTTGGTTCAGTAGAAGAATCAAATGATCAGATGAACCCTTTAGGACAATCATTTGTGAGTAGGATGAACTGGAGCAGGAGAGGCTTGAGGCAGGAGGACCAAGGAGGAGATTGTTACATAATCTTGGTGTGAAGCCATGGGGTCCTAATCTAAGGTGAGGTATGTGAGTGGAGGGATGAATGTAAGAAGTGTAAAGTCAGAAAGAAGGGGATTTGACAACTGATTGGGTATATTGGTGAAGGAAGAGGGAGGAGACTTTGATGCATGTCATGTTTGGGAGCCTGGGATACTGGAAGGATAGAGGTGACATGTCAATTGTTCCAGACACTCTACTAGATGTTGGGGACTCATTAATTTTTTTAAAAACCTTATTTTCTATCTTAGAATAGATATCTTTTATTAGTTCTAAGGCAGAAGAGTGGTAAGGGCTCAACAATAGTGTTACATGACTTGTCTGCGGTCAACAAACTAGAAAGTGTCTGAAGCCAAAATAGAACCCAGGACCTCCAGTCTCTGGGTCGGCTCTCTCTCCACTTACTCCTGGGGATCCATATCTAAAAGGCATATTGTTCTTTTTCCTTATAAAGTTTACATCCTCTTAGAAGGCAATTCGACTCTCCTGATTTTGGCTAGTGATTTCCCATGGACTTTTTCATGTTTGTTGGACAGGACTAGATCTCCCATCTAGTTACTTATTCTCAATTTATTGTCCTTCCAGACTTTCAGATTTCTACCTTTTTTATTGTTTTCTTCGATTCCCTAAAATAAAGCACAGAGTACCCTCCAGTTCCTTGTTGTCATCTGAAATTCGGATCTCCTTCATTTGTGTCCAACTTTTGTGTCTCATTCATATGTTACCCCAAATCATTGCTGATTAGTTTCAGTCTATACTCTTTTCAGGAGGAGGCGTTGTAGATGGATAGATGAGGACAGAAAAATGAACACCATAAAATGAATCACTCATGCAGAACTCTGTAAAATAAAACGTGTTCCTGAGCACAGCCTGGGCCTTGGAACATTTGAAATTGCTTCCACAGTTACAGGAATCTTTGTATGTGAAAAATATACACCCCTTTCCAAGATTTCAGTATGAGGAAAGAGCTATTGGGCTCTATGGTACTTGAAATTCTAACCCTAGTTTCCTCTATCTCTGAGTCACGTTCTTCATCAGCACGTCAAACTCAAATAGAAATGGGACCACTAATATGTACGTAAAATCTCTGTGGGTGCATATTGACTTAGTTTTAAAATGTAATATTATCTGTGTATCAAAATTATTTATAGCAACAAATTTTGCAATGGCTAAGAACTGGAAATGAAGTAGAGGTCCATCAGCTTGGGTATTGATAGAACAAATTGTGTATGTGAATGTAATAGAATATTACTACATGTAAGAAATGTTGTTAGTGAGGAATATAGAGAAATATGGGAAAATCTGTATGAACTGATACAGAGTGAAGGAAGCAAAGCCAAGAAAAACATACATACAGTAACTATAACAATGCAAATTAAAGGAATAATGATATACCAAAAATCAAAAGGAAATATAATAAAATTATAAAGATCAAATGGAATGCAAATGAGAAGACATGAGAAGAAATCCTTTTTGGAGGTCAGAGGTCCATAGCAGCTACACATTGTACATATTTTCAGACTTCTTCAATGTATCAATCAATCGCACTGATTTTTTTTCCTCTTAAAGAAACAATTTATGATATGAGATGGTGCTAGGAAAGGAGAAGAGGAGAACAGATAATAACAAAGATGATGTATAAAATAGAAGATACTAATAGAAAATTATTTTTCATAAAAATGTTAACCTATATTCTATATTCTTTATGTTTTTTTGGATTTTCATTGGTCAAATTTTTAAATATTTATCATCAAGTATTAAATATTTTAAAATTGCATTTTAATCTGGTTCTGGTTTCAACCAGGACTACCATATGCTGCCAGTTTGACTCTTCTCCTTTACATGACTACAAGAATGGTCTTTCTCCTTTTAGACATTTATGTATTAGAGAATCTCTTGTTCTTACATCATGTTGTTCTTCCCACTCTTCTTTGGGGGCTCTCAGTCATAAAACTTATAGAAAACTCAGAAACATGCTGTTGGCACTTCAACTTACTATGAAAAGGCAAAATAAAAACCCAAGTAGAAGAACTGGAATCTCATATGAATAAAGGTTATGAAATATGATATACTATTTTATAAACTTGCATCAACCCGACTTGAAAGTCAATATTTTTGTATCACACCAGTTATTGACCACAAACAGACTATACAATGATTTAAAAAATGCTCCAGAAATTCAGAATTATTTACTCTATGGAAGAACATTATTGTTCATATGAACTATTGCAATAACCTGATTAGTCTCTATCCATCCACATCTTCCCTGCGCAATCCATCCTCCAAAATGCTGCCAAACACATCTCCATAAAGCATGGATCTGGTTGTGTTATTCTCCAGCTGAAGAAACTTTGACAACTCCCAAATTCTTCTAACAAGATCTGTACACACTTGTATTAAGTGCTTAGTCCCTCATGGTAGAATCTCTCTCTGTCTCTCTCTGTCTCTCTCTGTCTCTCTCTTCTCTCTGTCTCTCTCTCTCTCTCTGTCTCTCTGTCTCTCTCTCATCTCTCTCTCTCATCTCTCTCTCTCTTGTCTCTCTCTCTCCTTCTGCCCATCCATCTATCTATCTATCTATCTATCTATCTATCTATCTATCTATCTATCTATCTATCTATCTATCTATTATCTATCTGTCTATTGATCTATTCTGTCTATTGATCATTTCCAGGCTAATTATCATACTTCTTCCTAATATACTCTGTCTTTCTGCCAGATTAGCATACTTTTAGCACACCTCTTCCTCATATATGATTCTCTAACCCCTGTCAGCATGTTTCTGTACAGGACTCCCTCCTCCTGCTAATACACACCCATGGCTGGAATGCTCTTCTTCTTCTCTTCTGTTTATTGGAAACTCTAGCTCAAAGTTCAGCTAAAATGCCACCTCTTAACGAAAGACCACACGTGATTACTCCAATTTTTAGCTCTTTCCTAATTTGATATTTCTTTTCCCCACTTTGAATCCACAAGATCTAGCATAATGTATAAAGGAGGCACTTAGCAAGTACTTGCTGAAATGATATGAACTGAAATGAATTAAATATATGTTCTATATCCACTATCCATTCAAGGCTCTTCTTGGAATTGTGGGGTTGATGCTGGATTTTCTCATTCTCTTAATTGTTTATTTTCATGATCTTCAGGGGCCATTGGCCACTGGCATCACAATGGCATTTTTCCACTTTCAACCCACTGGAACACAGTCTTAAGCATACTACTGTCTGGCCAGCTTTCCAAGTAGTTTTCCAGTTGTTTGTTCAGTTATCCAAAATGCAACTGGAGGATGATTTACAATGAATTTAATAATTAAACAATTTATGTGGAACAAAGGAAAATTGTATTGTTATTACCAATTAGAAGAAGAGAAATTGAAGGTTCAGTGGAGATACTCTGAATAGGATCCTAATCGTGCAACAATTATTTCCTGGGCTGTGTAGGACTGTGTGATAGACATTCTGAGGAATTATGAGAGTGAAAGACATTTTTCCCTGAAGAGCTTAGAGTCTAGCTTTACATAGAAAGACACTGAAGTCAGAGGAAATTATAAATGGATTGGAATCTGGGTAGTGACACAATGAGGTGCCAGGTATAATGAAAAATTACATTGGCTTTGGAGAGAGAAGATGCAGGGTCAAGCAAAAACTGTTCACCTACTAGTTGTTTTGTGAAGCAGAAGTTGCTACTTCATAAAACAAAGGAGGTAAGATATTATTATTCACTTTCTTTTCCAAGTGAAAGGACTAAGTTTCAGAGATGTTAAGTGACCTCTTAAATATCACACAACTAGTGATATTCAGAAGCTTCCTTTTCTGTTGTCATGTTCAATATGCTTATATGATTGTGTGTGTATGTGTGTGAGTGAGAGAGAGGGAGAAAGCGAGAGAGAGAGAGAGAGAGAGAGAGAGAGAGAGAGAGAGAGAGAGAGAGAGAGAAACAGAGAGAGAGAGAGAGAAACAGAGAAACATAAATAGAAGCAGAAGGATAAAAAACATAATACAGAAGGGTTGAAAAGGATGACAGGGAATGAGAAGAAGTGAATAAAGCAAGGAGTAGCTCGACTTTTCTTGAATCCATGCCTTCGGTTTAGAGGGTACATGATATATGCCCCCAAAAGTTCCATATACTGTTCAAATACTTGGCCTCTTTTGCTTCTTATTTGTCAGCCCTATTTTCCAACATATATTTTACCATCTTCCCCTATGTCTACCTTTCCATTAAAGATAGAATGTTTTTAAAGACATAAATAAGTATATACATAAATAAACTATATTTAAAATAATATGGAATGTAGTAATGAGTTATTTGGGGTACATACATGACCCAGGCCTGGAGTCAGGACTAGAGTTCAAATATGCACTTAGACACTTACTAGTTTTGTAAACCTGGGAAAGTCATTTAAACCTGTTTGCCTCTATTTCCTCATATGTAAAATGAGCTGGAGAAGGAAATAGCAACATACTCCAGTATCTTTGCTGAGAAAACTCTAAATGGAGTCATGAAGAATTGGATAATACTGAAAAACAATTGAACAACAATTCACTTGTTCATAACACTCTTCTATCTCTTCACCCCCTGAAACAAATATTAGTGGTTAAATGTACACTTTAGTGTAAGGTGACCAAATATCCCATGAAATTATTTCTTGTTGGTTTTGGATGTAAGTCAAGTTGGCAAAACCGTTTCTTTACTTCTCCATGGAAGACTTGCAAGCTGCACTTTATTTTATCTTCTGCTTTCAGTTAGGATAAGAATGTCAATATTGATATGAATTATTTCCTCTCAGAGCAAGTCCCTGTGCTAGTCGTTGGACAAAGATCTTCCATTTAGAATATCAACAGCCAAGCAAATGTTGATCAAGGATCAAACACATTGTTGTGCTTCCTATCCTCACACCTCTGCCCACTTTTCTCCTACCTTGCCATGGTTACTGCAAAAACACAGGATTGAGAGACATTTTTATATTGTTGAATGGCCAAGGAGATAGCCACTAATTGGCTGTTTTAATAATGTGGAGATGGTCTGGTCAATGCTTATTCAGTCTGATGCTTGGAAAGGTGATGTATAGCCAATTACTGGAGACATCAACAAGCAATCAATCAATATACATTTATTAAGCCCCTCCTAAGGACTGTATTATTGTAGAGGATGTGGAGAAAAAAAGAGATACATTTCTTGGCCTCAAGAAACTTGCATGCTGCTGGAAGGAACATCATTACACACACACACACTCACAGATATATGCACATATACACACAAATGTGCAAACACTACATTGTAAATATGCATACACACATGTGTATACACACATAGAATACACATACATACATACAAATGGAAAAGCACATATGCACAAATATATTCATATACACACATGCATATATGTGTGTGTGTGTGTTTATATGTACATACAAGTTTGAGCCCCTCCTGTTTTGTAATATCCCTTGAGAACCCAAAGGTACCTCCATGCTACAGTGAGATAGGAAAGGAATTTGTGGAGGAAGCAACTTTATTATCTCACCAAAAATACGATCATATAAATATTACTGAAGAGATCATTACAAACTCCCTAGAGAGGAATATTTTTTTTCATATGACATCTATAGAGTTGCTTTTAAAATATTTTAATAACTATAATTCCATGTAATTGCTTTTTAAACCTTAAAACCTTTTATTCTGCTCATTTAAAATATGATCTGAGGATGAAGGAGTCCATAGGCTTCACCAGACTTTTTAAGGAGTGCATGACATAACAATCTTTTTATAGAGTAACATGAAAAGATGGAGAGAAATAAATCAAGGGATTTAGTCAAATGAATGTGTTCCAGTATTATCAATATGGTCACAGAGAATAGCTGCCATTCCTCGGGTTCATATGAGAGTGAGATGGCTGAACTGAAAAGTTCTGAAAACTGAAAGCATCTAATAAGAGAAAATATTCTTAGAAGGTCCCAGTAAGTTGGAAATAGAAACAAGGCATGGAATACCTGAGGATTGTTTTAGCAAGGAACCATCAGATTTCTAGGTAATTTAATAAGTGTAGAGGAAATATCTAGTAGAGGACAACAGAGTATGTCCCAAATATGTCCAACACACAGCATCAAAATAATGCCCATGGAGGGCAAAATTCCAGGAGTCAGGAAAACTGTCAGCAAATTATAGAGATCTGGCCAAATGGAATGAAGTATAGCAGTAGTATTGCCATGATTAGGATTGGTGACAGACCCCAGGTTTGGATCTACTTCTGTATGGGATAGGGTTCCAGAAAGATATGTGGGCCTAGACAACAAAACAGAGATCCAATTACTGGGTTGAGGCACAACTTAGGTCCTTGGCCACAATGAACAGGCTAAGAGCAGAGGGCTTTGGTATGTGGTCTAAGATTAGGAGAAGGCACTGGGGAATCAAGTGTAGGTCAATGCATTGATGTTTTTTGCTTGACTAGACATTTCTTACAAAGCATGGCTTGATGGGGTCAGTGATGAGTTACTAGGAAATGACAGAAATGCAAACAGAAAAGAACATCAATAGAACAACAAAAATCACAGGAAAAACAACAAAAATGCAATGCAGAGTAGCCCACAGAAACAAACTTGGCAATTATATTATTAACATTAAATTTAATATCTGCTTCTTCAAAAGACAAATGACATAAAATACTCAATTTTATACAAAGGGTTCTTCTTTTTGTCTGTTCTGTGTTTGAATGGCCACATTTGTCAATGATGGTTTGGTTTATAATAAAAAAGAGAATGTTTAAACAGAAATAGCCACAAGAAAGAAAGAAAAGAAAATGGATGAAGAAATTGACAAGACCCTTCAAACCAAGTTAGCATATCCTGTGATAAAATGGAACTTCGATGCCAAAGTAGGAATAGTGCAGGATGGCAAAGAGGATGTTGTAAAATGTGGTCCAGTTTTAGGAAGTGAAAGAGACCAATAGCATGTAGACTAATGAGCAACCTCAAGTGTGTATATCCTAAATACTTTAAGAGAAGAGACAGGAAGCATATTGAGCACCAAATGACATTACAGCAAAACAAATAAATTGACCTTGTTGCAAGATAGGAAGTGACTAGTTGCAGATGTGGGAGTAAGAATCATGAAGCATGAACTAGTTAGAGCAGAGGTTTAAATAAAGGCTGATTAAAAAGAAAGGATAATAATAATACTTTTTAAAACGACTATACTCTAGAAAATTGTTATAGCCACCAAGTTGAAAGTAGAAGCCATACTTTTCCCATTTATATTCTCATCAATTTACTTGATGTACTCACACAGTACAAAATAAGCTCAATATAAGATCAGGAAATGTTTGCTCTTCATTTTTGTATTCCTATTGCCTAACCCAATGGAATGCACATAGCTGATCAACAAATCATTATTTTATTTTAAAAACATTTTTCCTGTTGTATGTAAAATTTTAAAATATTTGTATTTTTTAAAATTTTGAGTTCCAAATTCTCTCCTCATCTCATTGAAAAAGCAAACAATTTGATGCAGATCATTACTTGCCCTTTGTTTAGAAGAGAACCAATGCCACCATGAGGTGATGTCCCTCAACTCTTGGGCCAGTTGGATTTAAGAGATGCAGAACTGCACAAAGTCAGCTGCCTAACTCTGTCTTCCACAGTCATTGAAGTCCAGTGACAAGACAAAAGTCAAGAAGACTGATGATGGCTCAGGATGCAGTAGATGACTATGATGTCTTCCATGTTCAACCAGACTCCACAGAGTCTGCTTTATATGCCTTTATGGCCATTGCAACAAATTGTTTTCATTAGTCCATTCTGTCAGGGAAAGTCTTCACATGATTGGAGAAGACATTTCTCTAACTCCCCAAGGAGTGTGAGTCTTGTATAGAGTCTCTCCTCATCCCCTCCCCCAAGTGTGAAGATTAGAAGTAGAATATAAGTTATACATGTACAGTCATGTGTGTGTGTGTGTGTGTGTGTGTGTGTGAGAGAGAGAGAGAGAGAGAGAGAGAGAGAGAGAGAGAGAGAGAGAGAGAGAGAGAGAGAGAAAGAGAGAGAGAGAGAGAGAGAGAGAGAGAGAAAGAGAGAGAGAGAGAGA
>NC_058131.1:17947644-17957793 GCF_016433145.1 Gracilinanus agilis | reverse complement strand
TATGGATTGCATGATTTCATCTGATCACAAAAACAAATAAGCTAACTAATAATGGCTTCCAATGACATAGCAGTTTCAGGTTGATAAAGCATATAATAATTTTTCCAAGGAAGAATCTGAGACTCCAAGAGATGGAATGCCTTGCCATGGGTCACAGCTATGGGGTTAGACACCAGGGCTCTATTTATCCTGCGCCCCAGAGGGAATATGGAATGTAAAAAAATATATATATATATATATATATTTACAGTATAAACAAATGGCATATATTGCTTGATTCTTCTCAGTGTAAAACTAGAAAATCTTTACTTACTTCCAAAGGTAGTAAGTTACAAGAGCAATTGAAGGAGGCAGAGAATGTAAAATATCTACTTTTTCTGCCTATTAACTCAGGTAGTCAATACTTATTTGTTAAATGCCCACCCTAAGCCAGCAATTTTCTAAGGACTGGAGAGACAAAGAGAAGGAACTTACATTTAATGGGGAAGACAACAAGTAAACAAGGTTGTAGAAATAAATTCTGTAGAGGATATAAAGGAAATAATCAACAGAGGAAAGGCTTTAGAATTGAGAGGGATTGAGGAAATCTTCCTCCTGTAGAGGGTGGGATTTTAGCTGAGAACTGAAGAAAGCCAGAGAAGTGGGAAGATGGAATTGAGGAGGGAGACCATTCTAAGCATGGAGGACAGCATGGAGTCAGTAGATGCAGAGGAACAGTAAAGAGGTCAGTGTCACTTGATTAAAGAGTATGTAGGAGGATGGAGTATAAGAATAAAGAAGACTAGAAATATAGTGTGATAGGGTCTGGGTTATGCATGAAACTTTGAGCATCAAATAAAAAAAAAGTTTTAAATTTCATTTTGGAAGTGATAAGGAACAACTCAAGTCTACTGACTAAAGGGGTAACATGTTCGGACCTACCCTTTAGAAATCACTTTGGCAGCTGACTAGAGAACAGATCGGAGTCAGGATAGACATGAGGCAGGAATCCAAACTCACAGATTATTTTGATAGCTTGAGTATGATGGAATTGAAGACCTGTACAGGATCATGACTATCAAAGAAGAGAAGAGGATACAATACGAAATCAGAGGAGTCACTGGCTTGGAAGAGCTTATACTCTCCTGAGGAAAGGGTTCTTTTCCTCTTCTCCAGCTCCTCAACTCAAGAATTTGGATAGATATAAATCTCAACGTAAATGGAGCACATGGGGTGACTCCCCAGCCTGGAGTCCAGAAGACTCATCTTTCTGAGCTCAAATCTGGTCTCTGATCCTTACTAGCTGTGTGATCCTGGGCAAGTCACTTAATCTTATTTGCCTCAGTTTTCTCATCTGTCAAATAAACTGAAGAAAGAAATAGAAAGCCAATCCATTTTCTTTGCCAAGAAAATCCCAAATGAGGTCAGGAATAGTTGGACATGACTGAAGTGACTCAAAAATAATATGAGCAAAATGGAGCAGATTAATTCTGAACTTTGATATAAGGTCACAGAGTCATAGTTCATAATTTCAGGAGAGGAAAAGACTTTAGTGGATATCTGATCCAAACTCATCATTTTACACAGAAGAAAACAGGTCCAACTAGTTGATGGGATTACCCCTGTGTTACACAACAGGAAAGGAGGAGGTCTAATTTTAGACTCAGCTTGTTTGACACCAAAGTGAAGGCTCCTTTTGTCTGAATAACCCTGCCTCTCCTGTGCAAATGTGGATATATTTTATCCATGAAACCTAAATGTTTGTGGGAATTTCAGCCTAGAAAATAACTTTAAACTTGAAATGAACCCCAAATATTTTTTAAGCAGTAGAATGTCAACTATGGTTAATGATGACTAAGATGATCTTAGACACAGAAAGTCCTGAGTTCAAGTCACTAACATCAATAAAGTTGTATGACTATGAACAAGTGTCTTCAAGTCCCAACAACCTGAGAAACCCCTTAAGACTAGAGATTATGGAAAAGCTACTGATCTGGATCAGTGGGGGAAATTTCCACACCAGGGAGTTCCCTGCAGTGATGAAATAATGAGTTACTATCATTGCAATTAAAAACACCAATGGAAGCCCACTGCCTAATGTTTCATTCAACTGGCCTCTCTGCTTCACTTTCTCTAACACACACCCAGCAAACATATACGGTCTGTGGGAAATTCTGGAAGATGAGAAAGCAAGAATTAAAATGAATTAGGGGACAAGTCTTATGTTACACACTGGATTTGTATAATCCCAGGATGGCAGTTACTGTTTGTTCTGCTTGCTTCAAAATAATTAACCTGGACGTATTCAGCTGGGAAGAAGCTAAACTGTCATCTAGCATAAGGAGTCAGGAGCTAAACGATATTTAAGGGTGTGGAGAGCTGCTGGAAATTGATACTAATTGTTCCAAGTCTAGAGCCCTTTCTTCTTGATATCTTCCTCTGATCTAAAAGTTGAATGTCTTTGGAGGGAAATTTAATATAGAGTGTTGGTAGAAAATCCTGTTTAGTAATAACATTAGTGGTTTCCCCAACCTGCCAATCCCAGAGCAAAATGGTAGGTTAGAAGAACAGATTCCTTTGTCCTATTGTACTTGACCTAGAGAATAGTGTTGGACCTGGAGTCAGGAAGATGTTGGTTTCAATCCTGCCTCTTAGATGATAAGTTATGTGATCCTGAGTATCACCAAATTTCTCTGAACCTCAACTTCCCCTTTTGACAGAGGGGGATAATGATGATTTCTCCCTCTTAGAGAGGATTGGTTGAGATAATTTGTCTCAAACATTTTGCAAATCTGCAAGCTCTAAGTTTATAAGATTCCTTTATTAGTGACTTCTTTTTTTGATTTTGACCAATTCAATGAGTATGGGTTCTGGAGGAAAGACACTAGATTCGGTTAATAAGAAAAGAGGATTCACACAGTACCTCTGATAGTTGCAAGTTGTATAACTTTGAACAAGTCATTGAATTCTCAGTTTCCTCATCCATAAAGTGGGGACAATAACAACTCCAGTTATCCCTCTATCACAGGAGTCTTGTGAGTCTTGATTGTGATAATAAATGTAAAGAGTTTCGCAAACCTCCCGATCAAAGCTTCAAAGATCTAGTGCTTGAAGGACACTCAGACATCAGAAGCTACTTAGTTTTACACCCTCATTTTATAAATGAAGAAACTGAGGGTCAAATAAGTTAATGACTTGCCCAAGATCACCCGACCAAAACATGGAGGACCTGAGAACTGAACTTGGGCCATCCAGTTTAAGAAGTAGTGTAGGGGGCAGCTGGGTAGCTCAGTGGATTGAGAGCCAGGCCTAGAGATGGGAGGTCCTAGGTTCAAATCTGGCCTCAGCCACTTCCCAGCTGTGTGACCCTGGGCAAGTCACTTCACCCCCATTGCCTACCCTTACCACTCTTCCACCAAAGAACTAATACACAGAAGTTAAGGGTTTAAAAAAAAAAAGAAGTAGTGTAATAGAGTGTTTAGATCCCTGGATTTGGTGTAAAAAAAGATCTGTGTTTTAATCTTGTCTCAAGTACTTCTCAGCTATTTGGCCTTGAGCGAGTAAATCACTCTGGGCTTCACTTTCCTCATCTGTAAAATGAGTTGGTTGGATTTGATGACTTCATTTGTCTAAATTGATGATTCTGTGATTTCAGATGTGGTCTATTTCCCATGTATGATGTGTTCAGGGAAGGTTAGTTCTCTTGGTGTGAGGATTTACTGAGCCCTTTTCAGGGCTTCTTTCCTCCTTCAGTGTTTACCTGCCACCCAGCTCTCACCTGTGCTCTAAGAAGCTGTAGCAACTGCACTGGCTACCCTTCAGTAAACTGTTTTGGCAGGCAGGCAAAACCAGGTTAAGGGGAAGGAAAAGGTCTCAGACATGTCAGTGAGTTAAGGGAGTATCTACCCCAGGGACATGAAGATTTCCCCCAGCAGAAGGGATAGATGAGAACAATTTATTCCAATAGCTTTGAAAGTGGTAGAATCTGGTGCTCTGGAGGGTTTTAAAATCAATCAATATTTGTCATATGATGAAGACACCAAGGTCATAAATTGCATCTTGAGCCATCAGCAGTCATCCTGGCTTTTGTCTTGTCAGTAGACTTCAATGGCTCTGGAAGAGAGAGTGAAGTTGATGACTTTGTGCCACTCTGCCTCATTCCAATCCAATCTATACATGAATGAAAAGATATCACCAGTGATGTCCTTGTGTTCTTCTTCAAGGAAGATGGACACCAACCAACCAAGCATCATTCCTCATTATACTGTTACCCTCTAATCACTAATATCTCTGGTGGTGGCCATAAGTAACCACATAGGAGTTTTAGGCATTAGATCTGAAAAAAAAGGCTAGTTACTAGAAATCTACCATGAAGGAAACATTTGCTGAACTTCCCACAATCAGAAAATCTCATTAACTTGGCTGGCTGCATTTCAGTTGCAAAGATGGTTCACAATGTCCTAGAAAATATGCTTCTTATTCATTACCAATCCCCAGTTTTACAAAGTCTTATTCAAATCTATATATTCAAGTGAGAGAGTCTGGGTAATTAGGTTGCTGGTCTCCATAGTCACCTAAATCTCTTCCCCTTTGCTAGTAGGCCTAATGATTTGTTTTGTTAACTCTCTGGAAGGCAATGTTAGGAAGACAAGGTCATGAAGTAGAAGGAGCACTGGTTCAAATCCCACCTCCAACCATTCCCACCTTGGTGACTTGGGATGTTCCAGTTAAACTTCTTCAGCCCCAACAACCTCATTTATAAAATGAGGAGGGTAGTTTAGATTCATTTCTCAGGTCTAGATCTCTGATAATTTGTATATCTCTAGTTTAATGAAAATGGGGGCATACCTGCATGGTAGGGCTAGCTTTTTCTGCCTGAAACATCATTAAGGGAGTTTCCTTTTCCTTTGTAGGAGAATTTCAGATCAACTCTCACCATGTGTAGCATGGATAGGAAGATCACTTCCTCTCTCTATCTGCTACTGGCTCATAAACATTTATTCTCATCATAGATATTTTTATATCTCTACTTGTTCTGTTTTAGTATATATAATGTGTGTACATATAGGCATATATGCATATGTGTGTGTATGTAAGTATACATATATAATATATTCATGTGTGTGTGCATTTTAAAACCTTACCTTCTGTCTTAGAAATGATTCAGAGTGTAGGCTCCAAGGCAGAACAGTAAGGGCTAGGTAATGGGGGTTAAGTGACTTGCCCATTATTATACAGCAAGAAAATGTCTGAGAACAGATTTGAACCCAGATTCTTTCATCTTTAGGTCTTGTGCACTATCCACTGAGACATCTAGCTTCATGAAAGCTCCCTAACTTTTGTTCCATTTGTCTTTGGTTTTCAAAATTAAGATGATTTTCACGCTCCATCTTTTATAGGTTCTCTGTACATAGAACATGAATCTGTATATTTGCTATTATTTTCTTCCCATTCTGTCTACACATAGGATGTTGAAATTATACATTTAAAGGGAAGAGAAAAGAAGGGGAAGGGAGGTGGGAAAGGAAAGGAAGATTAAGTTTATATATGGAAGATAAAAATTATAATAAAATGTGAAAGTGGAAGAAGTCCTTAGAGATCAATTTGTCCAGTACTCTATCATTTCAAAAGAGGAAACTTGAGGCCCAAGGAAGTTTTAGGATTGAGAGGAAGAAGGGACTTTCAAGATCATCTATGGCATGTATGCCAGAGGGTGCTGCTCCCTTCCCCCTCTCCAGGAACACTAGAAGACATTTTTTATATCACCTGTCTGGGGTAAGTGGGTGACTCATATGTGGCATGAAGTTTGCATTTTGGGCACTTGATCTTTAAAAGGATCGCCATCACTGATCTAGATTGATCTCTTCACTTAATGAATAAGGAAATTGAGACTCCCATGGGAAGCTGACCTTCTCCATTTTTTTTAAAACCCTTACCTTCTGTCTTGGAGCTGATAGTATGTAGTGGAAAGGGCTAGGCAATGGGGGTTAAGTGACTTGCCCAGAGTCACAGAGATAGGAAGTGTCTGAGTTCAGATTTGAAACTAGGACCTCCTGCCTATAGGCCTGGCTCTCAAACCACTGAGCCATCCAGCTGCCCCCTCCTTTTTTTTTTTTTTTTTGGTGCATTTTATCCTTTCCCAGTTCCATGATTCAGCTCTATTGGCCTACATACTAAGCCTCATGCATGAGACTTCCTTTCCCATTGTTCTTTTTTTTTTTTTTTTGTATTGGTCCTTCCTTCTGCCTGGAATTCTCTATCCCCTACCTCTGCTTCTTAGTTTATTCCTCTTCATTTAAAAACTAGCTCAAATCTCACTTTGTATAGGAGGCAATTTCTAGTCCTCACTCTCCATTTCCATTCCTTCCCAAGTTGTTGGCATTTTCCCCTCTGAGAGGTATCCATTTTATATGTATCTAGTTACTTACAATATTCTTTCTCAGTAATATATGAGCTCTTTGAGGACAGGAATTGCTTTTGTCTTTCTTTGTACCTCCAGTGGTAAGAACAATGGCTGGCACACAGTAGGTGCTTAATAAATGCTTGTTCACTGACTGACTCAAACCTCTTAAGCCTAGTAAGTAGCTGAAACATAATTTAGACCCAGGTCTCTACATGCCATTCCTGAGCTTTTGCTGTTATATCATGACAAAATGATTTACACAAGGCAATTTATAGCTCCTGAGTGACAGAGCCAGCTATAAGATCCAATGTCCCTGACCCCAAAATGTTGGCATTTCCCCTCTTCATCCAATAGCTTACAGTGTTCAAGTGCCTCTCAACTAGTTAGAAACTCTGTAAGAAGGAGACATTTGGAACTGACTTGACTGAAATATTGACCTGGCTCTATTACTCCAATGATCAAAAGTTTCTATCGTTCCATTTTTCCTCTTGAGTAAAATGAAAGCTCTTTTCTCTGACACTAAAAAGCCCTCATTGTGTTTCTCTGTTCTACTTTTCCTCATTGTTTTTACAACATTCCCTCTCATCAGTTCTGCCTTCTAGTCACACTGGACCATTTGCTGTTTCTCAAGGGCGATATTCCATTGCCCACCTAATCACCTTAACTAAGACTACATGACTACATGTCTCATGGGACTACAACACTCTGTGTTCTCAACCTCACTTTTGGGAACAGAACAAAACAAATCTCTTCTAGTTTTTTAAGGCTCAATTAGATGCCACCTCCAAAAGAAAACCCTTCCTGAGCCCTTTCTGCATTATTATTTTCCCCCATCCCATAATTACTTTGAATATCAATATTTCCCTTGGTTTTGATATGTTATATCCTTTATGAGCTCCTTGGAATAGGTTCCCTTTCTTTGTTTGTTTTTGTCTTTACAGTCCCAGAAAAAAATGACACTTTCTATGGCATTTTTTCATGTGCTCTTGCAGACCTATGGATTTCATCTCCATAGTGAGGACTCCTCCAGGAAGAAATTGACTCTACCAATGAATATTGGCACCTGGCCTGCCACTTAGAGTCTTGTAGAATTGCCTTGGACACTGAGAGGTTCAGAGAGTTGCCCACGATCAGAGAGCAAAATGTGTGTCAGAGGCCAAACTTGAATGGGGACCATATCCTTTCAGGCCATTCCATCTCTAATGAAAACTGTTGTTTCTCACAAATTTAGCACTCAAGAGATGGCTTAACTGAGATAAAGATTATGCTAACATTGAGGGGTGCTGTTTATTTATGATTTTGTTATTACATAATTATATATATTATTATAATATGTATTATTATATATTGTATAATTGTTGTTATTATATATTACTATATATCAGGCTAATCTCTATCCCTCTTTCTTAGCTCTGTCTCCTCTGCTCTATTTAATAAAAATTAGGGCATCACAGGAAGAATGAAATATGAGTCTGAACTTATGTGTCTTTATCTTTATTGTCATCATCTCTGATATAACAATATGAGAATTTCCATAGCACTTTAAAGGTCTGCAATGCAATTTGAATAGGTTTTCATTCCATCTCCATTATAACTTTGTGAAAGGTAGCTAGATAGTACAGGGATAGAGTTCCAAGCTTAGAGTCAGGGAGACCTGGGTTCAAATTTACTAGGATTACTCAGTCACAAATTGACAGGATCAGTCAGGCACTAGCTAAATGGTCATGGACAAGTCACTTAACCCTGATTGCTTCAGTTTTCTCATCTGTAAAATGATATGGGAAAGGAAATAGCAAAGCATTCCAGTATCTTTGCCAAGACAAACCCCAAATGGTGTCACAAAAAATGTGACAGAACTGAAATGACCAAACAGAAACATGGAACAACCCTTTGAAGTAGGTGCTATGATTATTGCCACTTTAAAGCTGAGCAAATTGAAATACAGAGAAGTTATAACTTGCCCAAAGTCACAAGGTGTATCTGAATCAGGATTTGAATTCAAATCTTCCTGACTCTAAGTTTGTCCACTATGTCTCCCAATTGCTTTTCTTTTGTATTTGATCTTCTTACACTGACTTTCACCTACTAAGAATAAAGTCTATAACTTGTACTTTCTGGGTAACACCTTTGACTTATTACCATCCTGGGAAAATAATCATCACCTGTGCAAGTCTGTTGTATTGTTCCATTGCCAGTCTGTACTTGCTTTGTATTTACTTCTCTCTATACATAGTACTTTGCCTTAATCAAATAATAATTTCACTGAGGAGAGGGGTTGTTTCATTTTCATCTCTGTGTCTTTCAGGAAGTGACACAATGTTTTCACTTAATAAAAGTTTGTTGAATTCTTTTGATTTGAAATCTCCCTGGGGATGGAATTAGATGAGACCTGGCTTAGAACATTAAATCCAACACTTGATAACCATGTGAGCCCCTAGGCAAAATCTCCTACTATATTCAGAGCATAGTTTCCTCATTAGTAAAATGTAGTAGTGTAATTCCATTGATGGTACCTTCCTTCTCCACAGGGTCATTGAAAGGATCAAATATAAATGACTACACAAAGCACTTTGCATCCCAATGCTGCTTCAATAAGTCTTCCTTCTTATTTTTCCTAGTAAGAGCTTTTGATGAATCCTCTGGGAAAAAGATATTTGATGTAATTTATCCACGGAAACGACATGTTCTACATAAGAGAGATGTAGAGGAACACCAGGGACCCATAAAGCAGGTATGACATTTGCTAGACTAATGGAGAATTTCACTAATTATATTTTTAAAATATATTTGATTTAAAATTTTTAGCTCAGACAGTTCAAATCAATTACAGACTCCTCAAGAGCAGGGAATATTTTTGACCTTTCTTTGTATCTTTGGTATTTATCACAATATCTGGAACACAGTAGTCACTCAATAAAGGCTATTTTAAAAATTATTTTTTTAATTTTTTTCTTCCCATTCTCCCTCCATTTCGAGCGGGATTCTTCCCATTCTCCCTCATTGAGAGGACATAACATTTGATATAGGACATACTTGTGCAATCATACAAAACATATTTCCATATTAGTTATGTAGTTGAAAGCCCCAAGAAAAATAAAACTTTAAGAAGTATATGTTGGAGACTTCCGGTTAAGATGGCGGCAGAGTAAGGAGCAGCTGCTCGATCTCTCCTGACCGAACCACACAGAACCCCTCAAGGGGAAATAAAAACGAGTCCAGAGGAACGAAGGAACCCCACAACAGGGCGCATTTCCACACTTTAAAGGGGTGAAACAGTTCACACTAAAACACGAGAGGAAGAAGCCCCTCCCCCACCCCCCACACCGCACAAGCGGGTAAACAGGACTGGGGCAACCAGATAATCACTGGCAGCCCCTGAGCCCGTACCAGTGCACTGCAAGACAAGGGACCCCAGGTGGCTGGGACTCTCCCTGAGCGCCCACGTGGGTGAAGGCACAGCCTCCGGCTGGGACAAAGGCCCCTAAAACTCGGCCTTTCCCAAGCACTGAAGGCATTGTCTCAGGTGTGAATAAAGATCTCCAGCCCACGGACTTTCACTACCTTCTGCGGGGGTGAAAGCAAGCCCTAAGAGCAGCAGCACAGGCAAAGGCAGTGCCCTAGGCTTGGATAACGATCTCCAGCCCAGGCTTGGACCTCCAGTGAGGACCCAGTGCAGACCTGAGCTTGGCTGTGGAAGCAGCCCCAAAGACTGCTGAAGGAACCTCGGGCAGAGGGGCAGACCGGGAACTACCAGGAGGCCTGACCCC
>NC_058131.1:17925414-17944704 GCF_016433145.1 Gracilinanus agilis | reverse complement strand
ACCAAGAAAACCGGTCTAGAAGAGATAACTTGAGAATCATTGGTATTCCAGAAAAGGCAGAAATTAATAAAAACATGGACTCCATACTCAAAGAAATTATTCAGCAAAATTGCCCTGAAGTTCTACAACAAGAGGGCAATATAGACATTGAAAGGATCCATAGAACACCCTCTAAACTGGACCCAGAAAAGTCAACACCCAGAAATATAATAGCGAAATTGAAGAGCTTTCGAGTCAAAGAAAAAATCTTACAAGAAGCCAGAAAGAGACAATTCAAATATCAAGGAGCACCAATAAGGATCACACAGGATCTGGCAGCCTCAACACTAAAAGAACGCAAGGCTTGGAATACAATATTCAGAAAGGCAAGAGAGCTGGGCCTGCAACCACGGATCAACTACCCAGCGAAACTAACCATATACTTTCAGGGGAAAGTATGGGCATTCAACAAAATTGAAGAATTCCAAGTTTTTGCACAAAAGAGACCGGGACTAATTGGAAAGTTTGACACTCAACCACAGATATCAAGAGAAAGATGATGAAAAGGTAAATAAGAAACAGAGGGAAAAGAAAGAAAACTCATAGTTTTTTAAGCTTGACTCTTTAAGGGCATAAATAAGATCTAAGTATCTGTATTACTAGGTGGAGAAATGCTATGTATAATTCTCTGTAGTGAACTCTATACACTATTATAATATTCACTATTATAGCAACCAGAAGAATAATTCATAGGGAGAGGACAGGATACTAAATGGTCTAAGATGACATGGGGGGTGGGAAAGAGGGGAGGAAGAGTAGGGGACACCAAGAAGTATATGTTGGTTTGCTTTCAGACTCTCTCTGGAGGTTATCATCATTTTTCATTATAAGTTCTTCAGAATTATCTTAGACTATTGCATTTCTGAGTGTAGCTAAGTCTTTCAAAATTGGTCATCTTTACAATATTGTTACTGTGGTTAATGTTTTCTTGGGTCTGATCACTTAGCATCAGTTCATGTAAATATTTCCAAGTTTTTCTGAAAGCATCTTGTCTATCATTTCTTATAGACCAAAGATATTCCATCAGAGCCATAACCCACTTGTTTGGCTATTCCTCAATTGATGGGTATTCTTTCAGTTTCCAATACTTTGCCACCACAAGAGCTGCTATAAATATATTTTTGCACAAATAAGTTATTTCCCTCTTTAAAATATCTCTGGAATACAGACCTAGTAGTGTTATTGCTGGGCCAACAGTCTGATATTTTGTGGGGTATACTTCCAAATTGATCTCCAGAAAGTTTGGATCCATTCACGACTCCACCTACATGCATTATTAATGTCCCAATTTTCCCATATACTCTCCTACATCTGTCTTTTTCTTTTCTGACATATTAGCCAGTCTGATAAATGTAAGAGAGTACTTCAGAGTTGCTTCAATTTGCATTTCTCTAATCAATAGTGATTTAGAGCATTTTTCATAGGATTATAGATAACTTTGATCTAGTCATTTAAAATGCCTCTTCATATTATTTGATAATTCTCAATTGGGCAATGATGTTTATATGTTCTCTATATATTTGAGAAATGAGGCCTTTATCAGAGAAACTTGCTGTGATAAGGTTCCCCTAGTTTTCTGCTTTACTTCTAGTCTTGGCTGCATTGATTTTGTTTGTGCAAAAACTTTTAAATTTAATTTAGTCAAAATTATCCATTTTATATCCCATAATACTCTCTATCTTTTGTTTTGCCATAAATTCTTCCTGTATCCATAGATCCAACTGGTAAACGATTCAATGTTACCCTAATTTGCTTATGGTATCACCCTTTATGCCTAAGTCATGTACCCATTTTGATTTTATCTTGTTATAAGATATTAAGTGTTAACCCAAACTAGTTTCTGCCAAATCGTTTTCCAGTTTTCCCAGCAGTTTTTGTAAAATAGTAAGTTCTTGTCCCAAAAGCTTGGATATTTGCATTTATGAATCACTAGATTAGTATGGTCATTTACTACTATGTATTGTGAACTTAATCTATTCCATTGACAAGCCATTGTATTTCTTAGTCAATAGAAGATTGTTTTGATGATTACCATGTGTGATATCATTTGAAATCTGGTACAGTTTGGCTACATTCCTTCTCATTTTTCAAATTGATTCCCTTGATATCCTTTAGTTTTTGTTCTTCCAGATGAATTCTGTTATGATATTTTCTAGCTCTATAAAATATGTTAGTTTGATTGGTATGCCACTAGTAAGAAAATTAATTTGGTGAGAATTCTCATTTTTATATATTGGCTCAGCCTATCCATAAGCAATTAATATTTTTCCAATTCTGAACATCTGGCTTTATTTGTGTGAAAAGTCTTTTGTAATTGTGTTCATATAGTTTCTGGTTTTATCTGAGCAAACTGACTCTTACATATTTTATATTATTTATAGTTATTTTAAATAAAATTTCTCTTTATCTTTCTTCCTGCTGGACTTTGTTGGTAATATATAGAAATGATGATGATTTTGTGGATATATTTTGTATGCTGCCATCTTGCTGAAGCTATTAATTGTTTCAATTAGTTTTTAGTTGATTCTCTAGGATTCTCCAAGTATATTATCATATTATCTGCAAAATAATAGATTTATTTCATCATTGCCTATTTTAATTTCTTCAATTTCTTTTCTCCCCCTCTTATTGCTATAGCTAGCCTTTCTAGTACCATATTGGATAGTAGTGGTGACAATGGCCATCCTTTCTTCACCCCTGATCTTATTGGGAAGACTTCTAGCTTATTCTCATCACAGATAATACTTGTTGATGATTTTAGATAGATTTTATTTATCATTTGAAGGAAAGCTTCATTTGCCTTCTAGTGTTTTTAATAGGAAGGAGTGTCATATCTTGTCAAAAGTTTTTTTCTACATCTATTGAGATATAAAATGATTTCTGTTGGGTTTGTTACTGATATGGTCAACTATGCTGATAGTTTTCCTAATAGTGAACCATCCCTGCATTCTTGGTATAAATACTGCCCGGTCATAGTGTGTGATCTTTGTGGTATATTATTGTAATTTCCTTGCTAGCAACTTATTTAAAATTTGTGCATCAATATCCATTACAGAAACTGGTCTATAGTATCCTTTCTCCATTTTTGCTTTTTCTTGTTTAGAATCAACACTGTATTTGTGTTGTAAATGAAATTTGGTAGGACCTCTACCTATTTTTCCAAATAGTTTATAAAGTTTTGGGATTAATTGTTCTTTGAATTAAATTAAATATGAATAATCCATTCATAAAGTCTTCTGATTCTAGTGATGTTTTTCCTTAGAGAGCTCTTTGTTAATAAATGCTTGTTGATTAGTTTAATTCCAGTTGCATTCAATCTAATTTATTATAAATGCTTATCCCTCTCCTTTGTGGTCCAGGGATAAGAACATTGACTTTGGAGTCAGACAGCAGAGGTTTCAGCACTGCTTCCTCCCCACCCCCACCCCCACATACTTGCTATATGACCTTGTATGAATCACTGTGTTTTCTGGGCCTCTGTTTCCTCATCTAGAATATAAGGGTGTTAGATTTGATGGCCTATTTGGTACTTTCCACCTCCCGATCAATGGACCTATAAAATTAGGAATGAATGAGGACCCGAGGCTGATGCCCTTAGTTCTCTTTCATTGAACTTCACCATCCACTTCGAGTCAATTGGGTGTCTGGGGGCTCTCTAGTCCTATTTCCATTCAATTCTTGAACCCCATCTGCAATGTCCCCGATAAATAGTCATGATGCTTCTGTTTAAAGACATCCAAAGTCAAGAGCTCTCTAACCCAGGGCAGTCTGTTCCATTTTCATACAAATTTCATAGTTGGGAAGTTTTGTTCTTTATATCGAGCTAAAATCCAGCTCCTTGTGACTTCCAATCATTGATCTGTAGCCTGGTGTGTGACTCACCCATTGTACTCATGTTGTTGTGAGGCTGTTTTTCAGTCATGCTTAATACTATATGGCCCCATTTGGGCTTTTTTTGGGTAAAGATTTTGGAGTGGTTTGGGATTCCCTTCGCTAGCTCATTTTATAGGAAGGGCCTCAAGCTAACAGGGTTAAGTGACTTGCCCAGGATCACACAGCTCTTTAGTGTCTGAGATTGCATTTGAACTCACAAAGATGAGTCTTCCTGATTCCGAGCCTGGGACCACTGCCCTACTCTATCCATGCAGGAATCTGTATATTCTCCTAGTTCCTAATTTCTAAATTTCACTCTCATTCGCCTCCTTGCCCTTCTTAATGCTTCCTACATACCAGAATGATATTGATATTAATATTTTGTAAATGCTATATTATATAAAGGAAATAGCCTCTCACCTCTTCTTCTTCTATCTCCAAAGTACCTGTTCTTCAAGACACACCCAGTTTGTCTGATTTCCTTCATAACATTCCTTATCCCTTATGTCAACAACTCCCTTCAGTAATTTGGTTCAGAATCCCAAAGAGCAGAGACAATGACACATAACCCTTCTGAAGGTTAAGGTTGAAGGTGCTTGAGACAGCAAGTCAATTGTTAAATTTTCAATATGAGCATTTACCATAGAAAATGGTGAACAATATAAATAAAGTTTGAGTTTGGGGTTTATTGATTGCCTAGACTTGAGAAAGCGTTGGGGCAAATGTTAATACAGATTAAGTTGTGATCTGTACATATTTTTTTTTCCTTAAGGAAAGCCAGTTGTTAAAAATTAATCAGCACATTACTTATGGGGGCAGGATAGGGACTAGATCTGTGATTTCTTTAGTATATGAAACTTCCAGGTGAAGAAGCTCTCTCCATCAAGGCAGGTGAGAACCTTCTATGAATGATACTTCAAGTTAGAGAATTACCAAGAGCACGGAGAAGTTAAGAAACTTAGCCTCTGTTTCAGGGACAGGAGTTGAACCTAGGTCTTCCTGGCTCCAAGCCAGCTCTCTCTCTCCACTACATTATAGCTACCTGCATCTAACTCTAGGTTTTATTAATAATATGCAAAGCACTTGTGAATCACTTATGTGACACAGAATTCAAGAGTATGTGCATTTTCACATTTCACAGATTCTTTCACATCATCACTTCGTCTTCTCCCTTGTTCTGGTCTCTAATCAGAAGAGGTGGTACTTCTCCTTGCCAAGAGTAACTCCTCCTTGAGTACCTTGGATAGATCCCTCTCTTTGGCAGTTTCTCAAGCAGATCACTCCAACCACAGTTACACTTCCTTGCTTTTTTTTTTTACCCATTTTCTTTCTAATCCTCAGTCTTCCCACTCTACTGTTTCCTTTTCTGCTGCCTACAAGCCCACCTCTAAGTCTTCCCTAGTGATACAAAATTCCCCTGTCATCTTCAAGAGTTATTATCTTGTATTTTCCCTCCCTTTGGGAGGAAAACTCCTGGGAGGGAGGGCAAAGTTATACTTATTGCTCCACTTTATTCATTTCTTAATTCCTCAAACTCTGGCAAGGGAACTTTTCTGTCTCAATACTCCTCCTATATTAGTCTGAGACCAAGAGTATCATTAGTATTCACACATTACACATTGTTAATTATAAGTCACTTCTCTTTCCATATTTTCTACTCTATCCAAAATGTTTTTTTTTTGCTATTCCTCAAATATAATATTCTACCTTTTGACTTTTACTTGGCATTGATTAACCCTTCCCTTTTCTACCTCTTTGCCTGGAATAAGCTCTCTCTTCCTCTCAGAATGCTGTTTTTACAGCCAGATACCACAGTGCATAGAGAGCTGGGTCTGAAGAATTTTGCCTCACTGACTAGCTGTATGACATCAGGCAAATCATTTCATTTCCATTTGCTTTAGTTTCCTCAACTATAAAGTGGGAACAATAAAAGCACCTACCTTCTGGGCTCATTGGGAAGATATGAGATATTTGTGAAATTTTTTTCCAAACCTTAAAGTGTTATTAAAATTCTAGCTTTTATTATTATTATACTATTATCTCCATTCAAGCATCACTTCAGTCATCCCTGATCCCCTCCTTGCTGGAACTTCTTCCATAAAGTGGCTTTCCTGTGTATTTCATGTATTCCCAGGAGAATGCCCTTGATCATGGGATACTTTTATTTTTGATTTTGTATCCCCAGAACTCAGTATACTGCCTACCACAGAGTAGGTCCTTAATAAATGTTGATTGATTGACTGACTGTGACTCTGAATGTCATTCTCACTGACTTCCTTATAAATGGCCTGTAATTACATTCCTGGGCCAGGCCTAAAAGCTAATTCTGAATACTGAGAATTGGTTAGATACTGTTCAGTGCTTCAGAGAACAAAGATATCTGAAGGCTCTCAGGAATCTAGAATAAATAGATCCTGGGCTCCTTTGAAGGCATTAACCATTAACAGACCAGAAAAGGGTAAACCTTAGGCTTGGAGGAATCTCTTTGATGTCCAGGCCAATACCTAGGAGCCAATCATTAGAGGTTTCTGGCTACTTTCCTCTTTATATCCCACCTTCAGTCTTGGGGAAAGTCTGAACAGCTTTAATCAGTCTCTTTTATCTTTATTTCTAATAGGCTGAATAATGGTCCTGATTCTGTGCTCAGTAAATGTTTGTTTTCTGATGGATTCCCAGAACTTTTTCTATTCTTGGAGTCATTCCAGTGAGAAGGATTCATGAGCACCTAGGAGAGAAAGAAGACAAGTGGTGGAGTGAAATTTAGATAACTCTAATTGCTTGGGGGAAATTGCTATTTGAATCAACATAATTAGTGCCTACAGTAGCTGAATGTATTCTGTACACTCTGTAAACCTGGATACTTGGGTTTGACATGGGGAAACACATATAAGGATTAACAAGCTTGAGATTGTCCATGTTTGTTCCAATGTAGAAGTGAAAATATTGAGTTTTTGTCGCATGAAGCCAGTTAAAGGAACTAGGAATATTTAGACTTGAGGGTAGGGCCACAGCAGGTATAGTTTGAAAGGTGGATTCAATTTGTTCTGCAAGATCCCAAACAAAGAAATGAGTCATTAGCATAAAGAACAATAACAATATTAAACAATACCACCTACTATTTATATAGTGCTTTAAAGTTTGCAAAGTGATTCACAAATATTATCACTTTCAAAATTTAGAACACCCTGGGAGGTAGGTGCTACTTTTATTCTATATTTATAGTTGAGGAAATTGAGGCAGAGAAAGGGAAACTTGCCAAGGGTCACACTGCTAGAGACAGTTTGAGGCAAGAATCAAACTCAGATTTCCCTGACTCTTTTAAGAAACACAGTCTAACTATCTTAGATTTAATCAAACAGATTTAGATACAATATAATGAAAATCTTCCTAATAGTTAAATACTTTGATTTTTCTGTAATTTTCTGTTGTACTTACTCTAAGCATGAAAACAGATTATATTCCATTCGCACCATCTTTTTTTAAATTAAAATTTATTTATTTACTTGTTATGTTAAAAAAACAACTAGTTAACTAACTCCTCCCCCTTCTCTCCTTTCCCCAATAAATAAAGCATCATTTGACAAAAAGATATGTGTATGTCTAAAACTATATCTTCCTTATGTCTACATTTTATTTCTTTCTCTGAAGGTGGACATTCAGTTATACTTCAAGCAATATTTTTGATATAAATATATACATCTACATATAATGTTCTCTTGGTTCTATTCATTTCACTCTTCTTAATTTCATGTATCCCTTTCCATGTTTTTTAAAAAAATAATCTCTTCATCATTTCTTATGCCTCAACAGTTTTCTATCACAATTGTATACCACAACTTTTTTAGCTGTTCCCCAACTGATTGGCATCCCTTCAATTTCTAGTTCTTTGCTATCATAAAGAGAGATGTTATAAATATTCTAGAACTTAGAGGTTATTTTCTATTTTCCTTGATCACCTTAGGAAATAAATCTAATAGTGGTATTGCTGCAGCAAAAGGTTCACAGCTTTATAACTCTTAAAGAATAATTCCAGATTGCTCTCCAAAATGATTGGGTCATTTCACAGTTCCACCAACAGTGTATTAATGTCCCCATTTTTCCATATCTCTTCCAATATTTGTCATTTTGCCCTTTTATTATTTTAACCAATCTGATAGTGTGAGATAATATCTCAGAGTTGTTTTGGTTTGTATTTCCTCAATCAAAAATTATTTAGAATACTTCTTTCATATATTTATATATAGCTTTGATTTCTTCATTCAAAATTTGCCTATATCTTTTAACATTTTATTCATTGAAGAATGGCTTATGTTCTCATATATTTGACAAAAGTCTGCCAATATTTTAATATGAGACCTCTATTTAAGAAACTTTCTGTAAATTTTCCCCAATTTACTGCTTTGTTTCTAATTCTGAATACATCAGTTTTATTTGTATAAAACCTTTTCAATTTAATGATTCAAAGCTATGCCATTTTATATCTCGGGCATCGTAGGGCATCAAGCTTCAATAGTAACAGTAGCAAGCTTTATTTGCCTCATTTTCTAGATATAGGATTGGAAGTTTAGGAAGCTTCATTCAATTGTTCAGCAAAAGTTTATTATGTGTTGGTCATGAGGCAGGCACTTTGATAATGGGTGAGAGTATAAATAGCAATAGAATTTAATTCAGTTTAACTAAATATTTATTTAGTATCTTTATTTGTCAGATACCATGTCAAATACTGGGGATACAAGAGGCAAAAGACAGAGCCTGCTCTCAAGGAGCTTACAGTGTAATGGAGGAAGGCAGCAAAGAAAAGGGAGCTGAAAGGTGGGGAAGAGGCATTTTGGGACATAACATGTGGCATAGGAGAGTAAATTGCTTAGAGATGGGTCAGGAGTGCAGTTTGGAGAGAAATGAAGACACCTCTGGGGCTTTGGTCTCCTCTTTAAATTGGAGGTTTTGGAAGTAACCAGTCAACCAGGAGTTGATCCTTGAGGTTAAGGGTCCTTCCAGTGTGAGTAGCGCAGACTGAAGATGTTTCTGTGGCACGAATGGAGATGAGTCAGCATCACATGCGGTCTGGAGAGGGAGGAAGGGGAAGTGCCTGCCTGAAGGCAGTGGGTTCACAAGCTGGGGAGTCAGCAAGTTTCCTGGGTTCCAATCTTGTGTGCTTCTCCATTAATCTATGTTCACTTGCCCCCCTACATCTGGGATTTGGTGGTTTGGATTTCTGCTAAGAAGTGCTGACTTCAAAATGAAACTCCAACCACATAAATTAAACCAATAGCAACACATGCATGAGCAAGAGAGGAAAGGAAGGTCTTTGTTCAGTCCCTTTTAGCCCCAATGCTAGATTTTATATACATATATAAAGAGCAATGCTAATTCCCACAAATTTTATTTTAAGGGATTTCCATAGGCTAAAGATACAAAGACAAAAATGAAACAAATTATGTCCTCAAGGGGATTGCATTCCATCCAGAGAAGGGAGAAGCGACAGTATCTAAACAGATAAATAAATACACATTATACACATATGTATACTAATATCTATGTCTATATCTATCTATATCTACATCTATATATATTGAATAGATAGAAGAGAGAATGGATTTGCATGAATCTTTAAAAATGATTAAAAATAAAGAAATGAAAAAATTTTAAAATTAAATTAATTAAATTAAATTAAAAATTAAGAGGTGAAAAATGGAATATGAGGTCACTGGATTGTTAGTTCTGGTGGAGTGAAGGTAATATGCCAAATTTTTTATTGTAAAACTAAACCATGGGGGCAGCTGGGTAGCTCAGTGGATTGAGAGCCAGGCCTAGAGATGGGAGGTCCTAGGTTCAAATTCTGCCTCAGACACTTCCCAGCTGTGTGACCCTGGGCAAGTCACTTGACTCCCATTGCCTACCCTTACCACTCTTCCACATATAAGTCAATACACAGAAGTTAAGGGTTTTAAAAAAAACTAAACCATACCATTGGTAAACATACCAATAAAACTTTTTGAAAAATAATTTCAGTAGGGAGAGGACTAAACAAATATGGGGATAAACGTCTCTTTTAGAAGGTAGCATCTCAACTGCACTTTGGAGGGACTCCGGATTCCAAGGTTATGAAATATGGCAGGAAAGCATTCTAGGCCTACTATACAAAAGCAAAGAGGTGGGAGTTTTCATGAGAAAGTGTGAATGATGGGCAGGTGTAATGCAAACAGATAAATTCTTTAAAATGATTGCACTAGAGTTTTCTAAAACACTATTTCTACCAGGTTATTCCCCTGCATAAAAATTCTCCCTTTTACTATTTCATTGCAGCCAGTTTTTTGGGGTCTTTGTTCAAGTTCATTCCATTATACCTAATCAGCTTTGTCTTCTGTTACTACTCATTGAATATGTCTCCTCTCCCATCAAGCAGATCACTTTTAGAGCCCTTTTTCTTGGTGTTCTCGCCCCATCCCTGGAATAGCCTTAGTCTCCTCTCCAACCATTGAAAATCTGTCTATTCTTACTTCCCATTACTTCTCTAACAAAACATTCTCTTTTGTCCTCCAAACTCTCCTTTTTCCAGATTACATCACTGTCATCAGGGGCATGCAGCTTCACTCATCATCTTTCCTCCAACTGTTTCTTTTGTTCTTGTTGTTGAATAAGGAGAAAACCAAACAAAATCATTTTGTTAAAATTTTCACACACGAAATGTCCAGTTTTGTATTTTTTAATATTTATTTTGGTTCTCCTCTGTACATTGTTCTTCAAGATATTCTTTAATCCCAGATACTAGATTTGGATAAGTTAATATAGAATAGAATCAAATAGAAATATGATCACACACACACACACAATAACCCTGGAAAGACTTATATGAAATGATGAAAAATGAAGTAAGCACCTGTAGAACATTGTACACAGCGATAATAATAATGTATGGTGATCGACTATGAATGACTGAACTATTAGCCACAAGGAAAAGATCTGAGACAATTCTAAGAGACACATGATGAAAAAAGGTTATCCACCAGAATAGAAGGAATAGTAGGCGTCCCAATGCAAATGGAAACACACATTCTTTATTTTATTTTCTCCATGAATGTTTCCCTAGTGTAAGCAATATGCATCTTGTTTCACAACATGAGGAATTGGGAAATCTGTATTATATAGTAAAATCTGTACAACTTATATGGTGTTATGTGCCTTCTTGGGAAAGGGGAAAGAGGAAGAGCACATGGACTGCAAAGAGTCAGAAAACAAATATTAAAAATTGTATCAAAATGTAAGCTGGACAAAAAATTTTTAATTAAAAATAGAATTGAATAGGATAGAATAGAATGGCATGAGATCTGTTAAAATAGACTGGAAAGAATGTAATTATTGCAGTAAGTATGCCCACTGTGATTGCAATATTTAAGAGTCTTGTACTAGAAAAAAACACTGAGCTTTGAAAAGGAAGAACTAGTCTCAGATCAAACCATGTCAGTTATCTATCTCTACCTGTCTCTCTGTCTCTCTCTGTCTTTCTCTGTCTCTGTCTCTGTCTCTCTCTCTGTCTGTCTGTTTGCCTGTCTGTCTGTCTATCACTATCTCTTTGCTATCTATCTATCTATCTATCTATCTATCTATCTATCTATCTATCTATCTATCTATCTATCTATGTACCCATATCCCAATTCATGGTCATATCTATGTGTATGTAAAATTCTCTGTTTATATGAGTATATTTCAGTTTACCTCTGTATATACTCTCATGGTTAAGGGCCTCTGATCTATTCAGTGTGAGCACTACCTCCACCAAAACACTTTAGATAGTGGTCAACCAGTGTCCCTCTCCTGGAATCTTCATCCTTCCTATAACTATATCTCTCTGTATCTGTATGCATAGCTACCTCTGTTTTCCTCTTCCCCTTCCTGCCTTCTTCCCATGTTCTCCATCCCTGGTTCCTGTTTATGCACTAATTGTCCCCACTAAAATGTAGGTTCCTAGAGGTTAGGGACTCACTTGCTTACTTTCATTTGTGCCTCCTGCTTTTAGCACAATGCCTGAAACACCAGAAGCTCTTAACAAATGTTCCTTCCTTCATTAATTCATTCATCCATCTCTCTCTTCCTGCCTCTAGATTCAAACTCTCTATCCATAATGCTAAGCTGACTTTCACCATGCAGCTTTGAATTGTCTTTCTCTTTCCATCCATACCAAATATTACTTCCCTTATACTGCAGACTAATTTAGCTACTTCCTCTGCCTTGAACTTGTTATAGGCTTTCCTCTCCCTCTGCCTCTCTCCATTGCCTGGAATACTCTCCCTTTTCATTTCTACCCCCCATATGTCTTCATTTTTCAACTCTCATGCCACTTCCTTGGGAAGCTCTTTCTGACAGTTCCTCCCATCCCTAGCTGTTAGCGTCCCCTCTATTCCAAAGTAAATAAAAAACTGCTCCACTTATTTCTGTGTCTATGTGATACATCACCAAGGAGAATAGAATCCTCTTAGGGCCAGGGGTAGTTTTTTATCTTACTCTTTGTATCCTCAGGGCCTGACTATCTCTCACAGTATACAGTAGGTACTTAATAAGTGTTTGTGAAATTGAATTGAGTAGCTGAATCAAAATCATCAGAGTGGCAAGAACTCACATTTATTGGGCATTTTAAGGCTTGCAAAGAGATGAAAATAATTATTGCCTTTGATTTTGAAAATAATCTCACCTATATCTGTACCTCTGTCTGTGACAGTAGATTATGAGCTCCTTGAAGGCAAGGATGAGTTTTGGCTCTTTTTTGTATCTCTAACACTTAACACAAGGCCTGGCACATTGCTGTTGTTCATTTGTTTCAGTCGTGTCTATCTCTTGGTGACCTTATTTGGGGTTTTCTTTGCAAAGACTCTGGAATGGTTTACCATATACTTCTCTAGATCATTTTCCAGATGAGTAAACTGAGGCCAGCAGAGTTTAATGACTTTCCCAAAGTCACGGAGCTAGTAAGTGTCTGAGGCTGGAATTGAACTCAGGTCTTCCTGACCCCAGACCTGATGCTCTCTTCCCTGTGCCATCCAGCTAAATATCCTAATGGGTACATAATAAATTCTACATGACTATGTCCAAATCCCTGTCAATGACTGTATCTCCATCTCCATCTATACCCACCACTAAACTCAATCTCTAACTCTAATGACAGGTATAACCTTTCTAGGTATCTCTAGATCCTCTTTCATCTCCATCTTCTCTTTCTGTATGATGTCACGAGTAAGGCATGGTTAAATGTTTAACAACTGGCTTTCCAAAAGAAGTGTGCCTATATAACATTTAAAAAGTTTAATTTGCACTCTTAATATTTTAATTACTATTCCCACTTAAGTCTATGCCATCAATAAACTAATAAATCAAATCCCTATGTGTAACGTGTACTAATTTCCAAAGTGTAAACGACCACATTGCATAGTTAATGCTTTGACTCTCCTGATCCTCCTGCATGAGAAACTGGTTTGTCCACATTTTCTCAATGATTATTTGCATCTGGTTATTATCTCTTTTCTTCTGTACACTCCTTGGCCATTTTTCAGTTCTGCTCGTTCTTTCCTTACCTTTGTCCCTTTCCTTTGAAAGGCACATGCATCATTTGCCATTCAGGGAATCCTCTGCTCACCTATTCCCTTTGTCTTGCATGGGCTGTGTGCCAATTGGGGATTCTGTGTGACCCTGGACAAGTCATTTAACACCCACTGCCTAGTTCTTCCTGGTCTTCTGCCCTGGAACCTATACACTGTATAGATTCTAAGGTGGAAGGTGAGGGTTTAAAAATAGCCAATGTGTACTGGCACAAGGGACTGTGGAGAGAGAGGATGCTTGATCCCTGCCATTCTGATGTCTGTGCATATTTACAGGAGAAGTATGAAGATCGGGTGCAGTATGAGATCGATTTGAAGGGAAAGACTGTGATCCTTCATTTGGAAAAAAACAGGTAAGTCCTTCAGACGGCCCATCAAATGTCTGTCTCAGCAGACTGGCTCATGTGGGAAGTTCACATTTAGCTTCTCAGTGGGGGGCACTAATGGGGTGGTTTCCATGGATACATACATGATGAAATCATATTTATGTTTATCATCGCTCCATCCACAAACACATAGTAAGGAGGAGCTGTACTAGCAAGGCACCGGGGATTCAAAGCTTCCATGAGCTAATATTCAGCTCCCATAAGCTTTTATCTCAATGAAGATATTAGAAAGATAGGGAAAGAGTCTTCATCTTTCTTTTTTTTTTAAACCCTTACCTTCCACCCTAGAATCAATACTGTGTATTGGTTCTAAGGCAGAAGAGTGGTGAGGACTAGGCAAGAGGGTTAAGTGACTTGTCCAGGGTCACACTGCTAGGAAGTGTCTGAGGCCAGATTTGAACCCAGGACCTCCCCTCTCTAGGCCTGGCTCTCAATCCACTGAGCTACTCAAGTGCCTCCAACACAGCTTTTTAAAGGTCTCCAGAGACATGAACACTTCTTGGTCAGTTGATATAGCCTGATATCTTGTTAGTTCTATCAGGAAAACTTTATTCTTTATAAAATTTTTGGAAATCCAAAGACATATTTATACTTTTTCTTAACATATCCTCTTTGACCTGTCCCCCTTTAGTGATATGATCGACTGGGTTGGCATCTGAAATCAATATTCTCCAACAAACCTCAAATAACAATAAGCCAGAAGGTTCCTAAATTGCTGTCCTTGGAGTCCACAGTAACAGACCTATTATAAACACTTAGCTGATATTTGTTCATTCATTGACTGTCTCTGTAACTCAGAAAACTCCTGCCATTGCCTATGAGCACAGATGGCCCTATCTAATGTCTCATCCACTTTGTATTCCAATCCTAGCCTCTTAGGACTGGGGCAAATCATTTCAGCTGCCTGAATTGCAACTTCTCCATTTATAAAATGAGAATGAAAAGGAAAGTTGCCCTTGATGCCTTCAGGGATTACTCAGAGAAACAGAGCAGGTGAAATACAGGCCTTTTAGCCGTCAAAGGTGGTGATTGCCCTAATTAATGAAGACTAGAAAGAGGCTTTATCAAGTCAAGTGACTCAATGTACTTTGCTTTCATTTCTAAAATACTTTAACCTGCATTATTCATCCTTACTCTCCCATCACCCCTAAGGAGGAAGGAAGGAAGCCGCTGTTCATTCTCCTTTTGTCCATCAGAGATACATGGAGTGTCAAGGATTAATCCAAGGTCAGAGAACCAGGTTAAAGGTAGAGCTAGCAACAGTCTAAAGACCTAGAGAGGACTTTCTCTCAGACCATGATTTAGTATTTGGATCCAGGAAGACTTGAGTTTAAATGTGATCTCAGGTATTTACCAGCTGTGTGACTGTGGTTAAGTCACTTAACTTCTGTTTGCCTCAGTGTCCTCAGCTGTAAAATGGGCATAATAATAGCACCTACTATGTAGGTTGTTGGGAGGATCAAATTCAATTTTTTAAAGCACTTAGTAGAGTGCCTGACATATAGAAGTCCTTCTATAAATATTGATTTCCTTCCCTTTCCCGCTTCCTTTATATCTTTCACTGATGATTCAAAGGTGTTTGAAGTCCTGGATTAAGATCCAGCTCCAACGAGGACTCGGTTAGCATACTTCTTGGCACATAACATTAAATGCTTGATCAGTATAAGTGGAAAGCAGTTGACTTTGGCATCTCCACCTTCAAATCAACCCTTCAAGATACTGTAGATGGGATAGACATGTAACAGAGGAGGCAGCTAGTAGGCATACTGGCCAGAGTGCTGCCCATTGAATCAAGAAGACCTAAGTTCAAATCTAGCCTCAGACACTTACTAGCCATGTGACCTTAGGCAAGTCACTTAAATTCTGTTGCCTTAGTTGTCTCATCACTTTAACAGTGGGGCTAATAATAACAGCTAGTTCACCCCCACTGTTATGTGGATCAAAGGAAATGATCAATTTAAAGTACTTAATGCAGTGCTTGGCACATGCCAAGTGCTATATACATGTCAAGCGATTCTGATTCTGATTCTTGCTAAATGGGGAAGCTGAAACTCAGGAAAGTTCATCATAACTCAGTGTTTCTGGAGCTTTTGCAGATTGATAAAGAACTTGCCTTTAAATAGCCCCACGAAGCAACTCATTCAAGTACATTTACTTATAATTTATAGATGAGGAATGTTTATATAAATATATATATGTGTATACATATATATGTGTGTATTGTGTGTATATAGTGTATATATATGTAGACATTTGTGTATTGGGTATGTATGTATTGTGTTAGTTAAATATTTTCCTCAGGGGGGTGTGTGTTAAGTTTTTATAATCATAATGTCTGAACTATAATCTATATTGCAAGTCAATTTTTACTCCTTTAGAAGTAAACTCAGGGGGGGTAATGTTAATTCTCAGAAGAAAATGTATGTTTTGTAATCTATAATGTAAAGTTTAAATTCTTTGAGAGTAATTTCAGGATAAGGATTGTGCCATCTCCCCAAAATCCAGATGACGAACCTGTTTGGTGGAGGCACCAAAAGATGCCTGAAGAGCCTTCACTGGATCATGAAGATCCAATTTGAACTTTGGGGCACAGTTGATCTGAACTATGGGGTTGGATGCATTTATTTTGAATGGACAGTTTATGCCAGAAAAGGGGACTGCCCCCTTAGTGGTTTTTTGTCAATGTACCGAACATTGGTTTTGTTCTTTCTCCCTTTTATCTCTAAATTATTGTAAACTCTAATTTGATTATATTTTCCTGATCCATTGGGGAGATTTATCTTCCAAAGGATCACAGGGGGGTAATGTGTTAGTTAAAATCACCTGGGGTTCTATTTGGAAGGATTGAACCTCAATATAGTGTTTGACAAACTTCTGTGGACCTGTGGGGGTCCTTAAAACTACATTTCCCGTGGTCCAACGGGTTTCATGGGTTTCCTGTTTTGGATGACGTATTAAAGGTGCGGGACTATTTTAAGTAGGGGGAGTGACTTGGAACTTCCTCTTTAGTTACCTGAGCTTGAGGAGAGAGGAAGGGAAATGGCTGAGGTGAAGTTGGAATAGGTTTTCTTACAGGCGCGTGGTCAGTTTATCTCTATCAGCATGGCTTTTATTAAAATACTATTCTCCCTTTTGAGCTCGGCCCTCATAATTTTTAATTATAACAGTATGCATTGTGTGTGTACAGATGCTCAGTGTAAGTCACATTTCCAAAAGGCTCCTAATAATAACTAGTATTTAGATCATACTTGAAGGTGTGAGAAGGACTTTATAAACATGATCTCATTTGATCCTCACAATAACCCTGGGAGGCAGATGCTAGGATTATGCTCATTTTATAGATGAGGAAACTGAGGCCAACAGAGGGGACATGACTTGCCCAGAGTCACATAGTACCTGAGGCCAGATTTGAACTCAGCTCTTATTGACTACAAGTTCAGGGCTACATTGTTTGTGCTATCTGACTAATTCAACTTACCACCCTGCTGACCTTGGACAAGTCATTTCACTTCTTTTGGAATTGGTTTCACTTTTCCAATTCTCTTGTCATGGGTTTTATATCCATTGATATTTGGGGCATATGTAGTCTCAGCGTTGGAAAGGACCATGATGCCACTGAGTCCAGCCAATACATTAATAGATGTTGGCACCTTTGTTGACAAGTGGTCAACCCATCTCTACTTCAAAAGCACTAGTAAGAGGGAGTACACTACTCCTGAGGCAACTAACTGCTATTGGACAGAGCTACTAGTTAGACCAGTGGTTTCCATATTTTTTGACCTACTGCCCCCTTTCCTGAAAAAAAAATTACTTAGCACCCCCTGGAAATTATGAAACTATTTATTGAACTCAGAATAAAATGTAATACAAAAAAAAGTGTGGCCATCACCACTTCCATGGATCGTTGCAGCACCCACCAGGGGGCGGAAGTGCCCACTTTGGGAATCGTTGAGTTAGGGGACTATACATTATATTTACTCTAAACCTATTTGCCTCTCTATGAAATTGAGGATCAAAAGAATATGAGTTTAAATTTATAAAGGACCTTAGAGGAGTTAAGTCTAACCATTTCATTATGCAAAGCATTTCATATACTAGGACAGTGATGGTGAAACTATGGTACAGGCATCAAAGATGGCACAAAGAGTGCTCTTTGTCGGCATATGGATGCCTTCCCCTCCTCCCCCAGAGTGTGTTACTAGAAAGGTAGAGGAACTTGGTTGGAGATGCTCCCTTGCCCCTCTCCACTGTGCCTGATGACATTTTTTCATATCACCTGCCTCTCTTCCCAGCAGCCCAATATAAGCACACAGTGGGTAAGATGGGTGACTCACAGGTGGCAGAACTGGAGAACACAGAGTACAGAGTGCTCCGGCCACTCCCCTTCCCATCTCTACACTCGTGGAGGACATTCCTTACTCTGCCCAGTAGCCCAATGGGAGTGTTTTCTCTGTGTCTTGTGTAGGGTAATAGGGGGGTGGCGCATGGCACATGGTCTCTGGGGAGGGCACTTGGTGTCGGGGGTGAGGTGAAGCCAGGGCCTGGAACACCATTTCTAAAAGGTTCTCCATCACTCCACTAGGATATCCATTAGAATATAAGCTCCCTGTATGTTTTTGGTTTTGTTTTCATTTCCTAGTGTTTATCGCAAGTGCCTGGTGGGCAATTGGTCCTTCATCAGGGCATGCAGATTGCCTGGCAGATGGATGGATTGACCCTTCCATACTGTTATCAATATCCTCAGGGGCCAAGCAAAACACTCCAATCCCTCTTTACACATGACAGGGCAACATCTACAACTGTTCTCTTTGTGTCTATTCCCCAGGAGGAGCAGAATGAGCACCGAACTTGAAATCAAGAGAAATGGGTTCATATCTCAGCTCTAACACTGGGTACCTCTGTGATCCTGCCTTTACTGGCTAAGTCTCCTCTCTAAGGCTATAGGTCAGAGAAAAAGTATCCATCTGCATTTATAGAGGAGTTTCTTAACTCAAAAAAATCACAAGTCTAGCTAAAACAGTAATGGCTACAAACCACTTCCTTAAAAGTTTGTTTTATTTTTCCCCTAAAGAAAGTATTTAATACATGTAACTTGTTTATTACTGTTGGTATTGCCATCTTGTCTTTCTAATCAGCCTCAGTAACCTTTGCCCTTGTCCTTTCTTTAGGGATTTCCTGTCCCCAGATTATGTGGAAGTCCATTACTCAACCACGGGTGAGGCAGTCACGACAAGTCCTCAGATCATGGTAGAGTATCACTGAATCTTACTGGATTGGGAATCATTCAAATCAAACTTTCAGAGATGGGCACAGGGATTCTTGATGCATATCCTTCCTTCCTTCCTTCCTTCCTTCCTTCCTTCCTTCCTTCCTTCCTTCCTTCCTTCCTTCCTTCCTTCCTT
>NC_058131.1:17831049-17925038 GCF_016433145.1 Gracilinanus agilis | reverse complement strand
TATGAGAGAGAGAGAGAGAGAGAGAGAGAGAGAGAGAGAGAGAGAGAGAGAGAGAGAGAGAGAGAGAGAGAATGAGAGAAAGTTACCAAGAAAGAAAGCAAAATCTCGGTTATTTACAATTTTTTTTTAATTTTTGGCCATGTAAGCATTTTGTCCTCATTTTATTCTTGTTTCCAAATCTCAATTTTGTCCTGTGTAAGAATGAGTGGGCACTACTAGAATCCCCTTTGCTTTCTTTCTTTTCCCTCCAGGAAAATTGCTATTACCAGGGACATGTGCTAAATGAAGAGATGTTTACAGCCACTGTGAGCACCTGCCAGGGTCTAAGGTGAGTTCTCCACAGTAGTTAAGGAATACATCTGTAAAGGAGAAATGAGCTTGTCGGTGTCCCATTAACAAATCTATTTGGAGGCCTTGTGCCAGAGTGTAAGAGGATCCATTTTGGAGGCAGAGGAACTTGGTTTCTAGACATGTCTTTGACATGGACTCTCCCAGTCTTCATCAGAAGTCTCAGAGCTCTAATCCACTGATAAAGATGAGATAATGGGAGGGAGTGGGGCTGAGGAGACTCAGTGGTTTGAGAGCCATACTTAGAGATAGGAGGTCCTTGGTTCAAATCTGGGCTCAGACATTTCCTAACTTTGAGACCTTGGACAAGTCCCTTACCTACCCTTATCTCTCTTCCTCTTTGAAACCAATATACAGTATTGATTCTAAGATGGAAGGGAAGGGTTAAAAAGAAGATGATGTAATGCAGCACCTACTAGTCCACACATGAAATTCCCCATGTTGATGAAAGATCAGGAGGTCTTAGTATTCTTCAAGCTAAATATGATTCAAGTGACATGTGTTAACCCCCACCTGTAAAAAAATAATGGAATTTGGAGCTGCATTAAGACAGCTCTAGATTCTATAAAGAGGGTGATGAGAGCCCCACTGCTCTCTGTCCTCATCTGACTTCATCTGGAGTTGTGTATTCATTTTGGGGTGCTTTAGTCTAGGATAGACAACCTGGAGAGTGTCCAGAGAAGAAGAACCAGGCTGATGAAGGGTCTTGGATCCAGAACATCTGAGTATCGGTTGAAAGACCTGGAAATGCTTGATTAAAACCTACCATGGATGGGTTGCTCATTAGCTCCTCAGAGAGATCAGCTTTACTTTTGGACAGCGCCAATAGCTGGGAAGTTTATCCTTACATCAGCTTTCTCTCCCCTTCTACCAATCTTCCACAAGACAAAAGTCCAGCTCCTTGAATTGTCTAAAAAAAGGGGAGAGGAAAGACAGAGGCTGGATGGGGAAAAGCAAATAAGATAATGTTTGGCCAGTGATTTGCCAAACTTGGAGCTACATGAAGACCAACTGTTGTTATTTGTGAGTGCTGAAAAAGGGAAATGTTTATCCCACTCACTATGGCATGTCATAGCAGATTAGGCCCATTTCCTTTTTATAACAGCTTGATGACCAAGGCATCTGAGAGTTCTTTCATGCTCTGCCTCAGGACAGAATGGAGAAAGCGAGATGAGATTCAGGCCTGGTTAGAAATGAACAGGGAGACATGATTTAGAGTTAGCAGGGATCTTGGAGGAGATCAAGTCCATCTCACTTGCTTTACAAATGAGGAAACTGAGGCCCAGGGAGCAAATGGCAGAGCTGGAGCTCAAACTCAAGTCCTTTGATCTGTAATTTAATGATCTTTCCACTATACCCATCTGACCCTCAGATTCTGCAAGAGGTCAGCTGTGTAAAGCAGGTCACGGGAGACTGGCTTCTCAGATGTTGTGTGAAGAAGCTGTAGGTAGGGATTCAAGGTGGTCAGTGGCTTGTAGCTTCTCTGTTAGTCATCGATGTGGTGGGACTTTTGGAGAAGTAGTCCTGGATGGGGCTGTGTTCTGGGAATCATTGGGGTGCTTCACATTGCTGTGGATGTGAGGTTGTCATAGGCTTGAAAAGAAGCAGCTAGGTGATGCAGTGCATAGAGCACTGCCATTGGAGTAGGGGAGACTTAAGTTCAGATCAGGCCCCAGACACATACTAGCTGTGTGATCCTGGGCAAGTCACTTCATCCTGTTTACCTCAGTTTCCTCATCCATAAAAGTGAGCTGGAAAAAAGGAAATGGCAAACAATTCTAATATCTTTCCAACAAAACCCTGAATAGGATCAGGAATAGCCAGAATAATGAGATTAAAGAAACAAAACATACTTTCAAAAGGAAAATTGATGTGAGATTTCTGTTAGTTCTGCTTGGAACATATGGAAAGGGCTGCACTGGGGGACTCTGCCAAACTCTGAAGGAAGCCTCTGAAATCACTGTAGTTGTTCAAATTACAAGCAATTAAATTCCTTGAAGGATCATCTCAGCTAATGTTCCACATCTCTACATTTTTTCCTCTGCTCTAAGATGAAACAAGGCTGAGAATGTCTATAAGGATTTTATAAATCTGGAAGTTCTGTGGGAAAAGAAGAAATCAAAGCATTTATTAAGTGCCTTCTATTTCCCACAGACACTGTGCCAGGCACTTTATAAATATTATCTCATTTTATGGGAGGTAGGTGTTATCACTATCCCCATTTCATAGTTGAGTAAACTGAGGCAGACAGTGATTAAATGAGTTGCTCAGTCATACAGGTTATCTGACACCAGCTTTGAACAGAGGTCTTCCTGGTTCCAGGTCCAACACTCTTCACTGAATCACCTTACTTACTGTGAGAAGAGCAGTTATCATTCTACTATCCTCACTTCAGTCTCCCAAATCCTGCACCAGAACATCTATGATTCCTATCCTGTTAGATACCATGGGGTTATATTTATGGCACTGCAGTTGGACATACCCTGGATTCAAATCCTGCTTCAGTCACTTACTGTGTGATCCTGGTCAAATCATTTAAACTTTCTGAGGTCTCATTTTCCTCACCTGTAAAATAAGAGGGAATGGATTAGATAGTTTCCATGGTACCATCCAACTATAAATCTATGATTCCTTCTATAGACCCCAGTTTTCTCCTCTGTAACTGAAAGGAATTTTACTAGTTATACTTGATGGTCTCTTTCAAATCCCTCAATCTATCACTATCATCATCATCATCATCATCATCATCATCATCTCCTCCTCCTTTTTTCTTTCCTTTTTTCCTCCTCTTCCTAATACTGCAGACATGAGTATACTGACTCAAAACCCAATTCTGGTGAATTATTGAGAGATTGGGAAGCATAGGCAGGAAGGCATCCAAACCAAAATTAGGGAAGGAGCTTGGCTGCCAGAGGAAGGCCTCTAGCACCACGATTGACTCTTCTCTATATGCAGAATTCCCCAAAACACCTGAGAAGCAATCATCCGTGACAAGGGAATAAACAGGTGAAGATGATCATCTACATACCAGTGATGCGAGTACTCAAACTGATGGGATCATAGAGCCATCTAATTCCATTTAATTTGCAATGTAGGGTTGCAACAAAATCTCTTGCATTTGCAAATCCAAATGAAGCAACCCTGACAGATGAAGAAATGGAATGTTGACCCTGATCTCACAGGCAAAAACCGTTGGAGCCTGGGACTATAAATATTCCTGCAGAACCAACTGAGGGTCTTTTGCTGTTGGGGCTTTTGGGCTTTGCCTAATTTCCCTTGACCTCTCCCTTGACATCCTGCTATTCCCTGGATTTCCCCATTGGGCCCTGGGAGGAGGGTATTTTGATGGGTAGAAATCATTCGAACTAGCTTCTGTAGGCAGGCAGGGACAACCTAAACCAAGCCATCACCCCATCTAGTAATCTGCTGAACCTTATTACATCAGGACAGTGAAATTATCCCTGGCTGAGGGAACTGGCTCCCTCATCCTGATCCCCATCTTCTGTGACCCTGCCCCAGCACCAGCTTCTCCCTTAGCAGCAGTTTTCTGACCCTAACCACTTTTCCTCAGCTCACCCTTAGCTCCAATAAACCCCTTTGGCCTTTATACAAATAGCTTCTGGTGATTCATTGTACCAACAACTAGGGTAAAGGCTGAAGAGGGAAGAACAACTTTCCTTTATTTCTTGAGGGCTAAAACAGGCATCCATCTTGGGCAGGAAGTGAACCAGCTTTCACTTCCTGTATGTTGTGAGTGGCTCTTTACTCCTCCCCTCAAGGGAGTTTGAATAACAGCAGTGAGGCTGAACAAACCTTTCAGCCAGGCTCTCTCAATCTCTGGCTGATCTAAGTTGCTCTGTACTAAGAGATAGCCTTCCCTGCCTAAAGACCCAGCTGATACCACCCAGAGCCCTCAAGTACAAGCCTCTTGATTAGACATACCATATTTCCTTTTATTTCATTAAATATTCAACAAATATTTATTATGTGATTGCTTAATTTGTGAAAGATTAATAAAGACTAAGCAAAGACAAAGACAAAACTTCAAGTGCCCTAGATAGCCTCAAGGATCTTATATTCAACCATCCAGCCAATCAGCCCATATAACAGCATTAAAAATTATTTAGAATATTTTTCCATGGTTACATGATTCATGATTTTTCCCACCCCTTTTCCTCCCTTCTTCCAGAGCTGATAAGCAATTCCACGGGGTTATACATGTATCATTGTTCAAAATATATTTCCATGTTATTTATATTTGCAGTGGAGCAATCTTTTAACATCAAAACCTCACTCATATCCCCATCATACCACGTGATCGATCTTGTGTTTCTCTTTTGCCTTTCTGCTCCCACAGTTCTTTCTCTGGATGTGGACAGCATCTTTCTCATAAGTCCCTCAGAATTGTCCTGGGTCATTGCATTGCTGCTTGTAGAGAAGTCCATTACATTTGATTATGCCTCAGTGTATCCATCTCTGTGTATAAGGTTCTCCTGGTTCTGCTCCTTTCACTCTGCATCAGTTTCTGGAGGTCTTTCCTGTTCTCATAGAATTTCTTCAGTTTATCAGTCCTTTTAGCACAATAATATTCCATCACCATCAGATACCACAATTTGCTCCCCCCAATTGAGGGACACTCCCATCTTTTCTAATCTTTTGCTACCACAAAGAGCATGGCTATGAATATTTTGGTAGAAGTATTTTTCCTTATTATCTTTGGGGTACAAACCCAGCAGTCATAAGGCTGGTTCAAAGGACAAGTATAGCAGCATTTCTTAAGCACCTCCTGTGTATAATCTATGGAACCAGGCATTCAACAGAAGGAATGAAATCAACTCTACCCTCAAAAAGCTCACATTTTTTTGGGGGAGGCATAAACCAATATTTTAAAAGATGAGTAAATGTAAATTATATGTGAAGTCATAGAGGCAGCTAAGTTGTATAGTGGATAAAACTTTGGGCTTAAAATAAGGAAGACCTGAGTTCAAATCCTGCCTTGATCGCAGAATAGCTGTGTTACCTTGCTCAAGCTTCTTTTCTCTATCCCAAATTCCTCATCTGTAAAATGACTTAATGGCATCTAAAATCCCTTCTAGCTTTCTATCCATTGTTCTATAAACATTTCAGTAAGGGCAGAATGTGAATAAGCAGATGAATGATTTAAAGATGGAAGATACCTCAGAGGGAATCTAGTCTTAACTCTAAAAGTACTAGCCCTGAAACTCTACCATGCCAGAGGCTGGCCATTCTCTAAGGCGGAGGTGAGGAGAGCATGAATGCTTGCTATGGCAGCCCACTCTGACAAAGGCTTACAGGGGAAGATGGAATGTTACCTATGGGCAAAAGATGGAATATTATTGCCTATTTACAAGCAGTTTCAAATAGCAAGCTGCATGTAACTATATTTTAGACTGGATTTTGTTTTATTTGTTTGCAAAAGGAGCTCAGTTACACTAGGACTTAAATGAAATTGGATCTAGAAGGGTTTCAAATATATTTCCTTCATTGCTCTGTATCCTACTTTAGGTTAACCCTATTTGTAATCCTGTGCCCCACATTTTCTGCTTTATTTATGGAAGGATATTGAAAAGATGAAATATGCCAAAGGAAAATGACAAGAATTGTAAGAGAGAAAAAATGATGTCATCGGAAATTTCCTTGATGGAAACAGGGAAGTTAATTTGAGGATTTTGGAGGAGCACGATGGTGGTTTTCAAGTAGTTATATGGTAAATGCTGAACCTGTTGTCAGAGGACATTGGTGCAAATCATGGCTTTGCTGTATACTTACCTGTGTGAGTTTGGATAAGTCACAGTCTTCCTGAATCTCAGTTTCCTTATTTGGAAAATGAAAGCTTTAAGCTAGATAATATCAGAGATCCTTTCCATCTTTGGATGGATAATCCTATGATACTAATTATTTGGAGGGCTATAGTGGAACAGAAATTTGTCTGCCTCTTTGCTCTGAAAGTTATAGGAACACAGAAGAAAGTGAACATGGATTAGGCTTGTTCCTTTTAACCCAAGAGGACAGACTTAGGAAAAGTGAATATAAAGAGGCTAATTTAGGTGAATCTCTAAAGGAGTAGATGTAGTCTTTCTTCCCATTATCTTCTTATCTTTCTGCAGTCTGACTTCCTACCTCATCATTCAAAAGAAACTACTATTTCTAAAATTGCTATTGATCTCTTAATTGCTAAATCCATTGTCCTTTTCTCCATTTTCATCCTTCTAGGTCTTCTGGCCCCTTTCATTCTGTTGATCATCCTCTTTTCTCTATAGGCTTTTTGTGACACTACTCTCTCCTGTTTCTCCTATCTATTATGACCATTCTTCAGTCTTTTTAGCTTGATCTTCTTTAAGTTAGTCTTGCTAACTCTGGATGTCTCTCCATGATTCTTTTCTCCCTCTATACCATTTCACTTTGTAATCTCATCGGTTTCTGTGGATTCCATTATCATCTTTATGCAGATGATTCTCAGATTTATTAATCCAGCCTTAACCTTTTTCCTTACCTCCCTTCTCATATTTCCAATGACCTATTGGAAATCTTGAATTAGCCTGTAGAGAAGAAATAATTTTTTCATAAATATAGTCTATTTTGTTCCCATGTGCAAGGATTTTGATTGGTTCCCAAATTGCCTGTTGGGAAAAACCATAATCTTTTCATATTAATATTTAAAGATCTTCAATCAATCAATAAACATTTAAGTCAACCATTATGTTAAATTCTGGGGATACAGAAAGGAAAAACCAGGCTCTGCCCTCACATTCTGGTGGAATTCAAATGGTATCATACTTCTTCAGGCTTCCTTTTTAGACTTATTCCATTTCTTCATTTTTTTGAATTCACCAAGTCTGTCAAATAGACTAACTTCATCCCAGAATTTAAGGTTGCCTCTTCTATTACTATGCTTTTGAATAAGCCACACACCATGCATTTAATGCATTCTCTCTTATAGATGAATTCATGTCACCATTCATCCTCATCTCATCATCTTCAACCTAAAATATTTGAATATCTCAAGTCAGGGGTAACATTTGATAGTTATCCCTATTTAATGTTGCCATGTTAGATTCATGCCAATAGTCTAGAATGGAGAGATATTTGGGGATAATGGTTCTACCCTATTCTCTTCCACAGCTTTGTATATTTTGAAAATTAGACCAATGATCTTCATCTGATTTATAAATTTAGATTGTAAACAACAACACACCAAGTTGCACTCCATGAGGGGCTTTCTTATTAGTTGAGACTGAATCATGAATGATTTCCTTTTGGAGCTAGCCATTCAATCAGTTAAAAATCTACCTACAAATCTACCTACAAATCTAACTGTGTTATTATTTATCCCACATCTATCTCTCTATATTGTAAAAAAGGAATCATTTATGTGGCTTGGTCAAATACTTTGTAACATCTAAATCGTTCGGTGCATCTATAGCATTCTTTGGAATTACCAACCTAGAAATCTTGTCAAATAAGGAAGTCCAGTTATGCTGGCGTGAATTCCTATTGGGTAAGTCTTGTTGGTTGGGATTACCACTTCTTTCTCTAGATATTCACAAACCTTTGTTTTAACAATATATTTATAAGGGATCAGGTGAATTATTAAATTGGAGAGAAAGGGTAGGAGTGTACTCATTTTTTACACTTTTTTTTCTGCAAAGGATGTCAAAGTTTAGACTTGAAAGAGAACAAAAGGTTTATTAATTTTCTAGGAATCAAAGTCTGGTTTATAATTGGCACAACACCATTTCTCATAGTTTAGGCATCTGATAACTGGCACTTCTCTAATCCTGCAGTGTTTTTATTTGATTCTTCCTATTTTTAAAGATTCCTGAAAGCAACTGAGGATATATATTTCTAGGTTGTGTTGGCTCCATCAACTGAAGGAAAGTGCTCCTTTGCTATCTCTACATTTTTCTCACAAATAAAACTTTCTATTAACATTTTTGTCCTGTTCTTTTCAGTCCAAAAAAATTTTGTTTTGGACAGAGAAAACAGACATTCAAAAGAATATCCTATATTTCTCTTTATCCATTCCAAGAAGTCATCTAGTCCATTCTTTAGTCATCTGCGTTTTCCTTAGAATTTTTGAGGGGAATATAGATTTTTATTATTGTTCTTAGTATTCCTTACCAGCCTCAGTTAATCTTAGTTTTTAGTGCTCAGAATTCTACTTTTCTAGATTTATGCCACATATTTTTTGCATCTTACATCCCCTGCCTTTGCCTTTTTAGCTGGTGAGTTCCTTATGCATCTTCATTGACCTTTAAGGCAAATAATCAATTTCCTTTTCTTCTATTCATGTCTTCATAAATTCCTGTCTGTGCACTTTATTTGAGACAGGAGAGATACCAACTCAATTGTAGGTATTAGGAACATATAGAGGAAGAGCACAGCTATTATTAGAACCCTTACAAGCCCCCCCCCCCAACTCCTAGGAAAAGCCCCACCTTTATATGTAATAATACAGAAATTCCCCTAAAGTCTCCCTATAACAAGCCAGCAAATAGTGAGTTAATGTTAAATATTTTAAAACCCTAACTTAGATATACAAGTGCCTGCAAAAACAGGCCAGAACAGTCTCAAAGTCTCCACCCTCCCTGATCCCTGATTCAGTAGTTAACAATGTATGATAAATGGAGAAATTGCCCTCAAAGGCTGGTAGGTCCCATTCCACTGACTGGACTGATTCGTCCATCCCATAGCCAAGGAGACAAGTAAACACACCTTAAAAATATTGGAAGTTACTGGGGAATGAAAAAGTTGTTAGTAACAAGGTTGTTGGTAACAAGGTTGGTGTATGGTTTGTTCACTATCTCCAAGAAAAGGTGTATGTTGATTATGGAATAGCCATACCAACCCTGTATAATCTTAAGAAAGAAAAGATATAAATAAAAGAAGTCAGTAGATGGCAGCAGGACAGCCTCTTTGAAAACCCTCTGAATCTCTGGCTGTACTCATTCAAACACAGACACAGCCCTGCCCCCAAGACTCTTGTCTGGTGAAAACTGGACTTTTGAATTATCTCATTTAATGCAAACAACAACCCTGGGAGGCAGGTACTATTATCTCCATTCTACAGATGAGGATACTTTGGAAACAGAGGCTAAATAATTTAACCAGGATCACACAGCTAGAAATTTCCTGAGATCAGATTTGAACTCAGGCTATCCTGGCTCTAAGCCCCATGATCTATACAGTATGTCACCTTTATTGTTTTTAAGATGTTGGAAAGGTGTCCGACTCTTTGTAATCCCATTTGTGCCTTTCTTGGAAAAGATACTAGAGTGGTTTGCTATATGCTTCTTTAGCTCATTTTATAAATAATGAGACATCTATCTTCAGCCCCTTCTTGAAAACCTTTGATGAGGTGCAGCCCAGTATATCCCAAGGAAGTTAAATCATCTTTTGAGCAAAGTTCATTTTCAGAAAGTTTTTCCTTATCTCAAACTTAAATTTCCTACTTTAATTTCTCCCATTGATCTTAATTCTGGCATGATGAGGTTAAAATACCCTCCTTTCCAGAGGATTGCCTTTTAATACTTGAAAACAACTACTAAGTCATGTCCCCACCATCTTCTCTTCTCCAAGATAAACAGAGCAAAGTGACTTGCCCAGGATCATGCAATTAGTATGTTCCCGAGGCTGGATTTGAACTCAGGTCTTCCTGCCTCTAGACTTAGTGCTGTCACCACTGTGCTACCTAGATGCCTAGTGTGCCACTTAGGTGCCAATAAATTATGACCAAAGGCTTCAAGGCAACCTGCCTCAGGAACTTACTTCTTGCATAATCTTAGGCAAGTCACTTTGCTCTGCTTATCTTGGAGAAAAGATGGAGGGGCATGACTTAGTAATTGTTTTCAAGTATTTGAAGGGCAATCTTTCATGACTCTAGACTTAGTGCTGTCACCACTGTGCCACCTAGATATCTAGTATGCCTAGGTACCAAGAAATAATGAGTAAAGTTTGCAAGGCATAGAGTGCATAGAATCACAAAAGAAACCAATTATTTTGAAATGACTTTATGTGTACTCATAAACATCCACATACATTCACACATCTCCTTTTTAAGAATATCTTTTTGGGGGCAGCTGGGTAGCTCAGTGGTGTAAGAGTCAGGCCTAGAGACAGGAGGTCCTAGGTTCAAACCCGGCCTCAGCCACTTCCCAGCTGTGTGACCCTGGGCAGGTCACTTGATCCCCATTGCCCACCCTTACCAATCTTCCACCTATGAGACAATACACCGAAGTACAAGGGTTAAAAAAAAAAGAATATCTTTTCTAGGTGGAAGTAGGTACATATTCTTCAAGGAATAGGGGTGTGCCTCTTTAGAGACTTTCAGGAGAGTAGTAGGCTAGAAAGATTCTTTTGATTTTTTTAAACCCTTACCTTCCACCTTAGGATCAATACTATGTATTGGTTCCAAGGCAGATGCTCTGTAAGGGCTAGGCAATAGGGATTAAGTGACTTGCCCAGGGTCACACAGCTAGGAAGTGTCTGAGGTCAGATTTGAACCTAGGACTTAGATCTGATCCACCCAGCTGCCCCTTAGAAAGATTCTGAGGAGAAAGACTTAACCTGTGATGGCTGAAGACTCTCCTAGTCAGGGATACTGAAGCATCTATTTGTCCATCTGCTACCAACAGCAGAGGGATTTATAGCTCTTTGCCCTGTGTGATATGCAGGGGGAGAAGATTAATTCAAAGATGTGGCAGAAAATTTGTTAAGGCTTGTCAAAACTAGATAATGACAATCTTTTCCTGGTGAGTCTCATGGTGAGTCTGATTGAGCCAAAAAGATCTTTCTGGATGGCCTGACACAAGTGAGAATTTGGTGACCACACTGACGAGCTTACTGAGCTGTCAAGAGGTCAAGGGAAATACCCACCTAAATATCTGACTGAAGTGCTTCCTTCAAGTCCTTTTAGTTTCCAGATCCATGAGAAAGATATTGGCAAACTTGGGAGAAGCCAGGACATCTAGCGTCTATGGCATTTGGAGATTGTCTAAAGGAACTAGCAATATTCATCCTGGAGAAGAAAAGATGTCGGGGTGGTGGGGGAAATGTGACTTGGACCCAGAACCAAGATCAATGGGGGAAAGCTGAAGAAGAAAGTTTAGGCTTGATGTGAGGAAAAACTTCTTGGAAATGAACTTTGTTCAAAGGATGGCTTGACTTCCTTGGGACATAGTGGGTGGTTCCTCCTCAAAGGAGAGGAGGGATCTGAATGCCCATTTTCTGGCTATGCTATTAAAGGGATTAATTTTCAGGTATGAGTTGGATGTGCTGAGGTTCCTTCCTGCTCTGAGGTTCTGTGGTCTTAGTGGGCCAAGAATCTCATTTTAAAATACAAATATTAAGCACCATTTGAGAAAGGCTTGGTTGGCTCTGCTGTCTTTCAGGGGATTCTTTATACATCAGGAAAAAGATTACTTCATTGAGCCATGGGGGCCAAGAGAGCAAGAAGAACAAGAACATGCCCTGTACACATATGAAACGCAGGAACAGAACCTTCCTGAGACATCCTGTGGAGTAGACATGGTGGAAGAGGAAGAACCATTCATGGAGAGGACTGTGAGGATAGGCAACAATGCCATGGTAAGGACACTGCTTTCCGCCCCTTCTCTATGCTTGACTAAGAAAAGGAGTGAATCAAAAAAGTCCTCAAAGGGACCACCCTAATGCACACAGGCCTTCCTGGCTGCCCTGGCCTCTACAACTGAAAACCACAATGCTAGCTAACCCAGCAGCTCATCTGATTGGATTGCTGTTGTCACCATTGAGGTTTGAGTCAGTAGTTGGTGCTATGATTAAGATTCTCTGGAGACTGTAGCTGAAATATAATTGTGTATTAAATAATTACAAATGTGCCAGAGAAAGAAAAGGTGCCAGCCACATATGGCCAGCCATTCTCTTAGTCAAGTTCCCAGTGATCTGGGAGCAGCTTCATGCTAGAGAGCATGCCTTTGCAGACTAGAATTCTGAGGAAAGAGACATAATTCCTCCCCATGATAGTGATTAAAGTTCTCTTTTTTATTTTTTAAGTTAATTTATTAACTGACTGGTCAAGACATCCTAATTGTGGTCAAATGATTCTCTAGGTCAGCATAAAACAAATGGAAACTCCTGCCCCAGGTACAGATCTACATTTTGGGGAACTCATTATATAGCTCCTCCCTTGAGCATCCCAAGACATATTTAGTTGGTGAGAGCTAACTGAGAGGCGGTCCAGCAGACCCTCAGCCCTTCCCCAAACTGACAGGTGAGGTTTCCTGAGAAAAGAACCCTTGTCTCCTTTATTTATTTATCAAATTCTATTAAAAAGAAGACAGTGTTTGAGATTCCTAAAGACCAAGAACACGCAAAAAGTAGCCAATTAGATGACATCTCTGACCCAGATCCTGGACAGAGCAATACATAGTAATTCTCCCTATTATATAATACAGGAAATGAAAAACAATGTCTCACACCCTACTCTAATTTTTCTCTTTGTGGTATCCCTTTCCTAAGCCCCTTTGATTGGAGGGCTCTGATCTCAGTCCAAACAAAAGGTGGCTCTTCTGGATGCCATGAGGCAAACAGACATTTAGAATGGTCTCAAAGAAAACTTTTCTCTGTCCACTTTTCTCTGCCTGTCTCTCCTTATTTACTAAGTTGCTTCACTACCCAAGAGGGTTGTTTGTAGGTAAACAAAGGACCTGTATCTATGCTACATCAACCAGGGAAAGAAGCAAGTTTTCAGCTTTAATCTTAAATTCATCCCTTTTCTTTTCCTTTAAAATCAAAAAGGGTTTTTGGGGTGTCAAAAAGAAGTACAGATTGGGGGCAGCTGGGTAGCTCAGTGGATTGAGAGCCAGACCTAGAGACAGGAGGTCCTGGGTTCAAATCTGGCCTCAGCCACTTCCCAGCTGTGTGACCCTGGGCAAGTCACTTGACCCCCATTGCCTACCCTTACCACTCTTCTGCCTTGGAGCCAATACACAGTATTGACTCCAAGACAGAAGGTAAGGGTTTAAAAATAATAAAAAAAGAAGTACAGATTAATATGAAATTTTCCCATTGGTCATCTGCTTCTAGGAGCTAAAATAGTGGAGGAAGGAAGAATCAGTAATATTGACTCCTGTGAGATTATTGAGACTAATGATACTGAGACAATTAAATGCCTTGTACATAAGAAGTTAGAATGATTGGATTGGAGTTGGAGGATCTTACTCCAACTGCAGGGCACTATAAGGGCACTATTAGAATAGATATAGATGTCTATGTCTATTCTAATAGTGCCCTGTGAGATCCATCTATCTATCTATCTATCTATCTATCTATCTATCTATCTATCTATCTATCTATCTATCTATCTATCTAATTATATAATCTATGTGATTTGGGGCAAGTTGTCTAATTTTCATCCGAAAAAAGGATGGGATTTGACTAAACAACCTTTGAGATTTCTTTTCAGCCCTGAGTCTATGGTATATTGATATTCTTTTTCCCCTTAAGGGACAGGAAAGTGGAGGGAGGATAGGTAGAGGGATGAAGCTCTTTATAATTAGTTTGACTGACCTTTAGAGGATGGACATACAATATAGAGCAAATTCTATCCAAATACACTACAGATTATGCATATGTATCTATGTGTGTCTTATATAGTGGAATATGGATTGTTTGTATGTATAGATGAATATATATATTACTTTTGGGTAGTCAGAACTGGCACCAGGCAGATGCTGTGCCCTTTTCCTAGGCTTGGTGCATAGGCCCCTCCCTCCTGTCCCCCTCCCTCTCTTCCTTAGCTCTTTAGCCTGACCCCAGTCCAGTATTTTGGAGCTTTACACCATTAGTTTTCAGCTTGACACCCTCAGAAAGCCTTTGTTCTTGAAGGGCTATGCCATGCTGGCTGTCAGTAAGGGCCAGGGCAGTCCTCCAAAGTCTATAGTGCTGGAAAGAAGGAGGGAGAGCTGGAATGTGGGGATGGACTTTTTTTTTTTTGGTAAACCTACATCTTGTCTTTTGGTCTGCTAGTGTGGTCTCACTACAGGTGGAGAGGTAAGAGGAAGAGGTAGTGAATGAACTTCTAGTTAGTGAGCATCAATTCATGTTGATTTGTTTGCTTTGCTTAACATTCTTTTGCATTCTGAGTGTCCCAGATAATGGAAGGACAGCTGAAGTTGCTTCATATAGGGAACATTCGTTCTGTTTGGTAAAGTTTTTGATTTTTTTTAACCCCTCACCTTCCATCTTAGAATCCATACTGTGTATTGGTTCTAAGGCCGAAGAGGAGTAAGGGCTAGGTCTTGGGGGTCAAGTGACTTGCCCAGGGTCACACAGCTGGGAAGTGTCTGAGGCCAGATTTGAACCCAGGTCCTCCCATCTCTAGGCCTGACTCTCTATCCACTGAGCCACTCAACTGCCCCTGTTTCGTAAAGTTTTGAGACATCGGAGGACAAGAGAAAAATGGCTGGTCTCCATCTTGTTGCTTATATGATCTGGAAACTTGGAAATGCTTTGTTTAAAAAAGAAAATGCCCATGAATTGGATTGTATTGTTGAATCTTAAATAGGTGCAGGTGGTGCTATCAGCACCCTTGAATGAAAGATGGTGTATTAATAACTTCCTCCTTATATCTTTTGTTAGAAACAAGAAGACATAAATCAAAAGAAATATATCGAATACTATTTGGTCCTGGATAATAAAGTGGTGAGTATTCAGATAAGGCAAAGCTCCAGTTAATCCCCCTGTAGAAAAAGGGATTATTTGGCTTAGTTGGAAGGAGTAATGGTTCTGTAGGCCACCCAGCACTGAATGTTTTAAGGAGATAAAGCTGGGCTTGAACAAGAAGCTGATAGCCTGGAGTGGGTCGACTTCCTTTTACAACATCTTGGGGACTAGGGGAAACTGTTGGCTGATTTTTTTGAACTCTTGTTTTCTTTTTCCATTGACTTTGTTTCTCATTGCCTTTATATTCATGATCTCTTTCTCCTGTTTGATTTTTCAGCTGCAATGGCTGCCAAAGCCATAGATTCAGATTTTCTCTTACATACCTGAACTCTCTGATATATATGTATATATACATCCATGCATAGACATGTACATGTATATGTCTACACATGATTAATATACTAGATACAGAATATAGTAAATACACTTAAGCAAATTATGCATCTTATATGCCTGTGTATATATCAGTGTATTGCACATGCATATATGTGTATATGTGTATATACAGATAGGTAGATAGATACAGAGACAGAATTTTGGGGAGAGCTTTGTGATTTCAGCAGTGTTGGTGTAGATCCCCCAATGCAGAAGAGACATTTCTCTTCTAATATATAATCTTCATTAATTCCCTAAGATTTGAGATAATTAATGACTTGCTAATGGCCATACAACTAGGATAGTGAGAAGCAGGACATCATTTTTGATCTTCCTGTGTCCTAGGCTTCCTCTATTCCCCAGGTCACACTATATCCACAGTCAATTATTTAATGACCTAAACTTGAAAGGAAAGCACCTAACCATACTGAAGGACTAAAATTTTCAAGAAACATTAGTATGTGCTTCCCATTTCCCAGGTTTGGCTTCTTATCTGTCAGATTGTTTCAGAGTAAGATTGACCTACCTAAATCATAGATTTAGAACTGGAAAGGACTTCAGAAGTCATCTAGGTCAACCTTTCTTCCCCTAGATGAGGAACCTGACACTTGAAGGTAAAAGGACTGGCCCAGTGCCACTCAGACAGCTGCAGTAGCAAAACTCTCTTCCTCCCTCCCTCTTTCTTTCTCTCTTCCTCCCTCCCTCTCTCCTTCTCTCTCTCTCCCTCTCTTTCCCTCTCTCTCTGTATCTCGCTCCCTCCCTCTCTCTCTTTCTCTCTCTGTCTCTCTCTTCCTCCTTCCTTCTCTCTCTCCTTCTCTCCTTCCCTCCCTCTGTCTCTCTCAGTCTCTCTGCTTCTCTCTCTGTCTCTCCCTCCCTTCTTTCTCCCTCTCTCTCTTTCTCTCTCTCTGTCTCTCTCTGACTCTGTGTCTTTCTCTCATCTTTGCCTCTCTCTGTCTTATCTGCTCCTATTAGATCATACATAGTTTGATCAGTGATTACATTTATATATATATATATATATATATATATATACATAAATTATATATAATTTTTGCTCTATCATGGAATCTGTTATCTAGTCAGGTTGGTAAATGTATGCCATGCCCCTCCTTCCATTCATTTAGATTGAAGTCAAGACTGGGACTTAGTAGATAATCAGAGTCTTTTTTCTGAGTGCCATCAAGGTCCAGTGGCTTGGTAGGAGGTGTCAGAGATAAGATTAGGATCCAGGTTATTCAGTCCCCTGCATACACTTTTCTACTAACTTTGTTAGGTTGCTTTTTACACTGTGCACATGGTAGATATTTAATAAATCTTTGTTGACTTGAATCCAATTTCTCTTATGATAGTATTCAAATTTCTTTCTCGATCTTTATGCTTTTCTCATGCAACTTTATTATAAGCTTTGAGGGCAGTACAGTGAGAAGAGTGTTGGCTCTGCAGACAGAAATCCTAGATTCTGACATCATCTCTACTCCTTATTCCTTTTACCCTGGCCAAGTCACTAATTTTCTGGGCTTCGGGTTCTCCAATGGTATTGTGAGATTTGGCTGAGCTGAGAGGGAAGAGAGTGAAGAAGAAAGTAGGGAAAGGGAGAGAGAGAAAAAGAGTCAGAGAAAGAAAGTCAGAGACAGAAACAGTATCAGAGAGGAGGACAAGTGTGTGTGTGAGAGAGAAAGAAAGGTTGTATAGGAGAAAGAATGAGAAAAAGTGAGAAAGACATAAACAAACAGGAGAGTCTGAAAAAGAAGAAAAAGGAAAAAGTATGTGAGAAAAGGTGAGTGAAAAAGAGACAGAAACAAAAAGACAAAGCCGGTGACTCAGAGAAAGAGGAGAGAAAGAAAAAGAATATATATATATATATATATATATATATATATATATATATATATATATATACATATATATGAGAGAGACAGAGAGACAGAGACAGAGAGACAGAGAGGTATTAAAAGAATAGTGGGTTTAGCCCCAAGGAAAGATGAAAATAAGATGATCTAGGAAAATTTTAATTTGAGGAAGGAGAGAAATCACATCTGAGAAAAGTCATGGAAGACTTCTCAGAGGAGGTAGCACGCAAAGGGAACTTAAAGAGGGAAAAAAAAAAAAAGATGTTAACATTGGGAGATGAGAAGAAAGAGCCTTTAAAACACAGGGGATAACTGAAGGATATCAAGAGGGAAAGCCAGGTCTAGACTGTTGAATTTCATAGTGGATTAATTAATGAAAATAAAATAAACAATGAGATGGAGTCTTCTAATACCTCCCCTTCCTCCCCTTCTCCCCACTTTGAAATTCAGGGACACTGGTCTTCTAGCCAGAACCTCCATCTCCATACCCAGCATTTTTGCTGGCTCTCTCCTGCACATAGAACTCTCTTCAACGTCTCCTGACTTTCTTTAAGTCCCAATTGAAATCTCATCTTTCATAGAAAGCCTTTTCTGACCTCCCTTAATTCTAGTGGTTTCCCTTTTTTGATTATTTCCAATTCATCGTTTACTTATCTTGGTATCTTGTTTAACATAGTTGTTCACATATTGTTTCCTCCAATAGACTGTGACCTCCTTGGGAGGTGGGGAGAGCTTTCTTTCAACTTCCTTTGAATCCCTGGTGCTTACCACCATCTCTGACACTTAGCAGCTGATCAATAAATGTTTATCAATTATTGTTACACAACTGATAGAAAACTCCCCTGAGTGAGGAAAATCTGTGTTCAAGACTTCCCCCTTTGACGTAGATTGGCTACGGGATCTTGGGGAAGTCACTTAAACTTTGAGGACTGTTATGTAGAGATGGATGCATGGAATCCCTGCAAAGATACAGGGATGGACTCACCCAGAATTCCAGGGAACCCTCCTGGAGAACTTTGGGTGAAGGGGCAGTTGAGAAGAGTTGACAGTTGCTTTGTGGAGGTTGAGTTGAGCAGACTCACTGCTTACTGATCCTGACCTGGGGGTTCACCTGAGTGGCCATTGTGGCATAAGCCAGTGGGGTTTCTACTCTCTAAGACTATAAATTACAGAAGCAATCTAACCTATGTTGATAGAGGGAGTTTTCACATTGGGAGTTCCCTAAATGATGAAATCACAAATCTATACCACTGATGATGATATGATGACAGAAAAAAAAAAATAAAACCCCAAACTGAAGTCAGCTACCCTCTCCAGTCTCCCAGTGTAACTTTTGTGTACTTTCGTTGAATTCTGTTTAGACTAGAAGAATTCCTTCTCCCCCAAGAGGTCACCATTTCATTTCTTTGGAAACTGACACTTGTCTCTAATTTTTTTTTTTCAGTTCCGAAAGTATAATCGAAGCCCAGAGCAAATCAGGCAGAGGGTTTTTGATATGGTCAACTTTGTCAACATGGTACGGTTGGTGTTGTTAAGTCAGAATGAAAACAATTTGTCAGGATATTTTCTGGAGTTTCTCAGGAAAGAGAGAGAAATCCAATATTACTCAATTCTATGACACTGTTCAGTCAGCAAAAGCAGACGAACGTGCTCATGCTCATATAAACACTGATAGGGAGGCGATGCTCCTGGCAGACACGTCCACTCAATATCATTGTGGCTCAGAGGTTAATCCAGCTAGAAGTTCTGAGCTATCACTTTTCCAAGTGCAATCACCAAGATGGGGAAACAAAAAAAAGGTGCTCAGACATGTGCCATCTTATTCTTAAACATGACTCCTTTCTGATTACTTTAAAATAGCTTCGATTGGAAATCCCTGGGCTTTTGTTCAGTTGTTTCAGTCATGTCTGACTCATTGTGATCCCATTTGGGGTTTTCTTGTCAAAGATCGTGGAGTGATTTATCATTTCCTTCTCAAGCTCATTTTACAGATGAGTAAACTGAGGCAAAATAGAGTTAAGTGACCTGCCCAGGTTCACATGGTTAGTAAATGTTTGAGGATGGATTTGAACTCAAAAAGATGAGGTTTCCTGACTCCAGGTCTAGTGCTCCATCCACAGCACCACCTAGTTGACTTGTGTCACTGGGTACTCAGAATAGCACAAGAATGAGAAACTTAGATTTGGAGCCAGATGCTTGGGTTCAAATCAAGATTGGGCCTTTCCTACCTTGGGTAAGTCACTGTTTCTCCAGCATTCAATTTCTACTTCTGGAAGAGGAAAGTAGAAGATAAATTTTAAAAGTTCTGTATCTCTAAGTACTAAGCAGACATGGCAGTATAGAGTCAGAATCAGATAGGTACGATAGAAAGAGCATTGACTTTGGAGAATGAAGAGCCAGGTTTCAATCCCGTCACTGACACTTGCCCCTGGGTGAGTCGTAATTTCTATAGGCCTCAGTTTCCTCCTCTGTAAATCAAGGATTGGATTAGATATTCTCTAAGGCCCCTTTTAGCTATAGATTCATATTATTATGACTTGGGTTCAAAATCTACCTTGGACTCATTACTAGCACAGTCCAAAGCCAATTTCTTCACTTATTTTTTTTAAGTCTACGTTTCCTCATGGGTAAAATGGGATAGTGGGGCTAGATGCCAACCAAAGGCTCTTCTAACTCTAGGTAGTTCCATAACCTCTATCTGAGCAGGACTCACTACCCCCTTTTGGGGCCATATCTGCCTATTCTTTCTGACCCTTGTACATATATCCTCTTATATGTACAACATGCAGATTCTGCCTTAAATTCTGGGAGCTTTCTTTAGGTCTTTTCATTTTGCCCCAACAAAAGTGTCAGAAGCCCAAGAGGTAGAGCTTCATGGTTACTTCATCATTCCTCAGAGGGCCCATCTATAAAACAATTGCCCAGAGCATCTATCTCACAAGGATATTGGAAAGAGATACATAATACCATAATAGCTTATACATAATTTGGCAAAACTAAAAAGCTACTGTTCTATTCTTGGAAGTTGAAATTACTTTTAAGTCCTAAAGTGTGTTTTCTTTTGACAGCTGTACAAAAAGCTCAATGTCCATGTGGCCTTGGTGGGGATGGAAATATGGACAAATGGAAATAAGATAAAAATAAACCCCAATGCCAATGTGACCCTGGAGAATTTTTCAAACTGGAGAGGAAATATTCTCCCCAAAATGAAACACCATGATGTTGCACAATTAATTACGTAAGTTATAATGAGCCTATGTATAAATCTGGTTGCTCAAGGTATCTAGGAAAGATGGTTAAAATATTTTGTCCAAGGACATTGTGTTTTTTAATATTTTTTATTTTTATTTTGAGTATTTTCCCATAGTTACATGTTTCATATTCTTTCCCTCTCCCCCAAACCTCCCTAACTCCCCTTAGCCTATGCACAATTCCACTGGGTTTTACATGCATCATTGATTAAGACCTAATTTCATATTATTGATAGTTGGACTAGACTTATCATTTAGTGTCTACATCCCCAATAATATCCCCATCAGCCCATGTGTTCAAGCAGTTGTTTTTCCTCTGTGTTTCTCCTCCCACTTCTTTCTCATAAATCGCTCAACCTTGCTCTTGATTCTTGCATTGCTGCTAGTAGAGAAGTCCATTATGTTCAATTTTACCACAGTGTATCAGTCTCTGTGTAAAATGTTCTCCTGGTTCTGTTCCACATCACTTCCTGGAGGTTGTTCCAGTTCACGTGGAATTCCTCCAGTTCATTATTCCTTTGAGCACAATAGTATTCCATTCCCAACAGATACCACAATTTGTTCAGCCATTCCCCAATCAAAGGACATTCTCTCATTTTCCAATTTTTTGCAACGCAAAGAGCCAGCTATAAATATTTTTATACAAGTCTTTTTCCTTATTGCAAGGAGATTGTGTTTAAGTAGATACAGATAGTTTTTAATGCCTGCACCAGCTTAGTTTAAAAGGAAATGATGCTCAATCAGCTAATTCTTTGGTACCTGGATATTTAGGGGATAACTCGATTAATTTAGTAGTTTCTACTTTTCACAATCATTATGTAGTAACTCTGGACACTTTTATAACTCTAAAGGTTTACAAAGCACTTTACATATGTAGCTATATTTCAAAAGAATCCTATCATGGAAGACTGTTATTATTATTATTCTTTGTACTTCACAAATGAGGAAATAGAGTCTCATAAAAGTCAGATGATTTTCACTAGCTGAACAGTTGTTTTTCTTTCTTTCTTCTTTTCTTTTAAGAAAAATCTCTAATGATTAGAGCTACTCAAAAGTGCAATGGGCTGCCTCTGGAGACAATGGACTTCTCTTTTTTTGTCATTGTTTATTGTCATGCAAAACCCATTTCCATATTGGTCTCTGTTGTAAGTACAAAGCCATACATAACCAAAACCCCCAAATAAAACCAAAGACACACTGATGTGAAAGAGGACCCCAACAGGTCTTTCTCTGGAGGTGGGAAGAGACCATTCCCCATCCTAATTCTTTCAGGATTGTCCTGGATTATTGCACTGCTATGGCTCAAATAGTTAATAAACATAAGAAACATGATTTGAACTCAAATCTCTGTAGGCAATCAATATGAGACGATTCTTGTTTTGTAGATCCTTTAGAAACATAGCCAGTGATGACTTTCAAGTTTCCAAGAGGATGCTGCAATCATAGCTACTATAATGGAAGGTTTTGAGTTTTGCAAAGCACTTTGCAACTATCTCATTTTCTCCTTATAACAATTCTTAGAAGCAGGTTTATTCTTGTTCTCATTGATGGGGCAACTAAGGCAAATAGTATTTAAGCAACTTGCCCAGAGTGTATGAGACTAGGTTTGGGTGTAGATCTTGATTTCAGATCCAGTGCTCATTTCTCTGTGCCAACTTGCTGCCCTATGGTGTACTGTATATGATACATAATAGTTGTAATAAATGAGTGAATTGTTTAATCTTTCTTGATCTCAGATGCTTTATTTGTAGAAGCAGAGGTTTTTTTTTCTCAATGATTTCTATTGTCTTTTCTAGGTTTAAATCTTTGTAGGAAGAGATATCAAATTATTTGGAGGAATAGATATAAAATATCATAATGGGGATCTAAACAGACAGTAAATATACACTTATTAAGCACCTACTATGTGCCAGGCAATGTGCTAAGTGCTTGGGATACAAAAAAGGCAAAAGACAGTCCTTGCCCTTAAGGAGCTCACAGTTGAATGGTGGGAATAATATACAAACATGGACTGTTAGGTGATTCAGTGGATAGAGCACAGAGTTCAAATCTGGTCTCAGACACTAACTGTGTGATCCTGGACAAATCTCTTAACCCTATTTGCCTCAGTTTCCTTATATGCAAAATGAGCTGGAGAAGGAAAGCACACTGGTATCTTTGCCAAGAAAACCCCAAAAGGGGTCTCAAAGAATCAGGCACAACAAAATTAACTGAACAAAAATGTGGAAACAAGCTACATGTGGGTAAATTGGTAATTGTCAACAGAAGGAATGCACCAGAATTCAGAGGAGTCAGAAAAGGGTTCCTGTAGGAGTGAGATTTTAACTGGGACTCGGAGGAAGCCAAGAGATAGAAATGAGGAGGAGGAGGAACATTCTAGGCAAGAACAGCCAATGGAAATGCCTGCAGTTAGAAGACTGACTTTCCCAGCTGAAGAAATGCAAAAAGGACAGTGTTAGTGTCTCACAAAGTGTAAGAGTGGGGTGGAAGGAAGGAGAACGTAAGGTAATAAGACTGGAAGCATGTTGAAGGACAGGCTATGAAAGGCTTCAAATGCCAAACAGGATTTTATATTTGAGCTTAGAGATCACAAGGAACATTTGTGGAGTTGGGACATGTCGGGGTCAGACTGGTGCTTTAGGAAGATCATTTTGACAATTGAGTGAAGGACAGACTGGAGTGAGAAGAGTTCTTATGGCAGAGAAACCAGGCTTCTTCAAGGTTTTTTTATAGTATTCCAGATGGGAGATACTGAGGACCTGAACTAAGATGGTGGCAATGTGAGGGAAAAGAAGGGAACATGTATGAGACATGCTTTGAAGGCAAAATTAATAGGTCCTAGCAACAGATTGGACATGGAGGATGAGAGAGGGTGTTGTTAAGTCATGAATGACACCTAGATTCTATGCCTGGGTGACTGGAAGTACAATGGTATTCTGGACAATAATACAAAAATTAAGAAGAGAGAATCATTTTGTTTTTTTTTAAACCCTTGCCTTCTGCTTTAGAATTGATACTAGGTATTGGTTCAAAGGCAGAAGAGTGGTAAGGGCTAGGCAGTGGGGGGCAAGTGACTTGCCCAGGGTCACACAGCTAGGAAGTGTCTGAGGCCAGATTTGAACCTAGGACCTCCCATCTCCAGGGCTGACCCTCAATCCACTGAGCTACCCAGCTGCCCCCTCTGATTGTTTTCTAGAAAAGAAAGCAATCAGTTCACTCGTGCCTTCTCTCCAGGTCCCTAACTTACTGTGCATTCAGAATACTGAGTGAGGAGGGAGTATTTCAGGGTCTCCTAATAGTCTTAAAAATATTGTCAGTTAAGGTTCAGGCTTTTTTGCTTGGCCTACTACCAAAATACAACAGGACATGAATGAAATGTTTCCTACCTTTACTGTAGATCTGTGGCTCCTTCTGAGTGTTCATTGAGACCAAGAAAGCTCTGGGCTCATGGATGTGTTTATCAAACACACAAGTAAATAATAAGAAGCAAGTTTGAACAGTGTGGAAAGCACTGAGTTAAAGGAAGCTTAGGCTAAAATTCTCCAATAATAATAATGAACATTTATTTGGGAAATGGGAATAACATTACCTCCATAGTGTCGACTTCCTCTGTTCACTTAAGATCCAATGAGGGGGCAGCTGGGTAGCTCAGTGGATTGAGAGTCAGGCCTAGAGACAGGAAGTCCTGGGTTCAAATCTGGCCTCAGACACTTCCCAGCTGTGTGACCCTGGGCAAGTCACTTGACCCCCATTGCCTACCTTACTACTCTTCTGCCTTGGAGCCAATACACAGTATTGACTCTAAGACGGAAGGTGAGGGTCTAAAAAAATTAAAAAAAAAATCCAATGAAATCTACTCATAGCTTTTGGTAAACATTAAGGAGCTACATACATGTGCACTGTTATGAAGGATTCTGAAATTAAGAACATCAAATGCCTTCTAATTAATGAATGCTTTAGCTCTGGAAATGCCATTATTATTGAGACAGCTAGGTGGCACAGTGGATAGAACGATGAAATCAGGCAAGTCATTTAGCTTCTGTCAGCTTCTTTTTCCTCCTCTAGAAAGTGAGGATAATAAAATTACTAACTCACAGGGTGGTTATGAAGTTCAAATGAGAAACTACATACTCAAAGAAAACTTTGTAAATTTAAATTTAAGTTGTAAATATTCAAGTCCTGTGAAAAAAGAGAAAGAAGAGGAAGGAAGAAGGAAGAAGAACAAGAACAAGAGGGAAGATGAGAAGGAGGAGGAGGAGATAGAGGAGGAAGGGGAGAGGGAAAGGGAAAGGGAGAAGAAGAAGCAATGGTACCAGTAGTAGAAGTAACATCCTCTTCTTTCATTAGATAGATAGAGGGTAATACATGGTGTAGAATGTTGCACATATTATTGGATAAAAGCAAATTTCTTGGTTGGTTTTGATTTTTTTTTTTATTTTAAACCCTTGTACTTCGGTGTATTGTCTCATAGGTGGAAGATTGGTAAGGGTGGGCAATGGGGGTCAAGTGACTTGCCCAGGGTCACACAGCTGGGAAGTGGCTGAGGCCGGGTTTGAACCTAGGACCTCCTGTCTCTAGGCCTGACTCTCACTCCACTGAGCTACCCAGCTGCCCTAGGTTTTGATTTTTGATTTGTTTTTTTTAAAGGTTCCCTAAAGTAGGGAAGGTCTATCATAAATGGCTCTGATGTATAAATACAATATTAAATGAAAATGAGATTCTGGGAAGATCTGAAGGGAGAAATTCTTTTTTTTTAAACCTTTACCTTCCATCTTAGAATCAATACTATATATTGGTTCCAAGGAAGAAGAGTGGTAAGGGCTGGGCAATGGGGGTTAAGTGACTTGCCCAGGGTCACACAGCTAGGGAGTATCTAAGGCTAGATTTGAACCCAGGACCTCCGATCTCTGGGCCTGGCTCTCAATCCACTGAGCTACCCAGCTGCCCCTGAGAAATTCTAATTATCTAAACTCTCATTTCCTTGAGGGCAGCAACTTTTTGGCTTTTGTCTCTTTCCTCTCCAGTACCTTGTACATTATGGAGACAAACTAGGCGTCTAATTAAAACCTAGTGAATTGAATTGAACTAAATTAGTAGAAAAGAAAATGGAGATCATTAAGAAGTAAAAAACAGAGAATATGTGTTTCAGGAAAGTGACCTGTCCTAAGAGGGAATCATAGGAGCGAGCAACAAGGAAATCTCTCTTTGATGTTCTCTGGCCTGAGCACTTCTAGCCTAGGCCAACAGTTCATTATTCATGAAGAAGGTAGTGATATACTTACTGAAAATGTGACATTCTCACCAGAATTTTCCCATTTATTTTAGGGGTATAGACCTCACTGGACCTACAGTGGGCTTGGCATATATGTCAACAATGTGCTCTCCATACCGTTCTGTTGGCATCGTACAGGTAGGTTGGGAGATAAACTGAGGTTTCTGCCATTTAGATGTCATCTTCCTCGAGACCAAAAAAGTATATGTAGAGATTATTGAGATGTGTGCATTTGCTTCTCCAATACATAAGAATTAAAGCTACAACAAACAAATCAGAAATCAAGTACTCAGGTTGTGCTCTTAACATATTTCCTGATTTTTTTCTATAACTTTTCCTTGGTTGAAATCTGGTACAATCCTATTCCTGTCTTGTCTTATGTTACCTTTTCCTATTCTCTTTTGTATTGTCTCATCCCATCCTATCTTCGTGTTATTAACCCAACCTATCCTGTCCCCTTCCATTCCAGTCAAGCCCAACCTAGCCATTCTTCCATTATCTCTCATATCTTATTATCTCTTCATTGATTTCTGAATGATCTTACTATTTATTGGCCCCATGAAAGAATGATGTAATAAATATAATAAAAAGGGTTCTAGTTTTGGAAAAATTCACATCCAGCCTCAGATACTTCCTAGCTGAGTACCCTGGGAAAGTCACTTCACTCTGTGGGCCTTAGTTTTCTCATCTGTGAAATGAGCTAGAAAAGAAATGGCAAATCATTCCAGTATCCTTGCTAAAGAAATCTCAAGTGGAGTAAGAAAGAGTCAGGGGCAATTGAAACAGCTGAACAACAGCTAGGTTTGGAGCTCAAGGTCCTCAGATAAAATCCTGGTTCTCCAACTTCTTCTGTGGCATTGGGTAACATTTAAATATTCTTGGGCTTAGTTTCATTGTCTGTAAAATGAAGGAGTTGGAATAGATTACTTTTTAGTCTTGTCTAGCTTGACATCTATGACCTTAATCTCTTACCCTATACTTTCTTTTTTTTTTAACCCTTATCTTCCATCTTAGAATCAGTACTGTGTATTGGTTCCAAGGCAGAAGGGTGGTAAGGGTGGGCAATTGGAGTTTAGTGACTTGCCCAGGATCACATGACTAGGAAGTTTCTGAGGTCAGATTTGAACCCAGCACCTCCTATCTCTGGACCTGGCTCTCAATCCACTGAGCCACCCAGCTGCCCCCTACCCTATACTTTCTTTTAGAGCTATCTACTCATCTAATGTTTGTACTCTAGCTTGAATATCCAGTTAATAATTCAGTTTAATTTGCTAAAGGATGGACCCTCATAATTTTCGGTCCATGAACAATCTACTAGGCACACACCTGCCAGAGAAATTTGCATTAATTAAATGATTCTAAATTTGGGCTTATCTGGTGAGAAAGAAACAGAGGAGGAGAGAGAGGAGAGAGAAAGGACAGAGAGAAGAGGGAAAGGAGAGAGAGTGGGAAGATAGTGGAGGTAGAGAACAGAGACAGGAGAGAGAGAAAGAGTGAGAAACAGACACAGAGATGGAGAGACTCGGGGAAATACAAAAAAGAATCAGTTTCCTCAGGCATCTGAAAATATCTGACATTTCACTTCCACTTGTAATTTATTTCATTTCCAGCCAAAATACTAAATTCCACAATAAGAAAGAACATACTAATAAGTGCCTGGTAACACTTTTTTTGTCTGGTAACAATATTTATTAGAGAAAAAGTCACTTTCCTCTTCTCTCTTGACCACCACTCATTTTCCAAAAACCATCCAATCTCTTCTTTCCCTTCAAAGCCACTCCCTTTCATGTGGGCAAAGGTGAGCAACAAGAGGGACTCCTCTAATTTTCAAAATAAAAACAAGCCTGCTTCTTGCCCTGGCCTATATTCCAATTATTTAAGCCACATCTTAGACTATAATCCCTAAGCAGGATCACAGATTCTGAGCTGTATGGGAGTTTAGAGTTCACCCAGTGGCACCTCCTTATTTTTCAAAGCATGAGAGAAAGACATGAAGAAGAGACTTTCTAAGGAGGCAGGCTGGGAGGAGAAGCCAGCTCCTGTATCATCACACTCCTCAGTCTTTCCTCCGTACCAGGAGAGATGCCATCTGCAGGATCTGAGAAATCCTTGGCAGGGTGGGATACAGTAAATTCATATCTGATCAGTGGAAGGAGAGAGTGGCACTGTACTATAGAGGGATGGAGAAGCAACTGACTTTCCTATCTGCCCTGCCTCTTCATCCTGTAAGCCCCTAGCTCTGCTCTACTATCTACCCATGTAACCTAAAGATCTCTGGCTCTTTCCATCAGACTAGCTATTGCATCGCTAGGATCCCTGGGCTTTTCCACTTGACCTGAAGCGACACTTTCTTTTGTGTATTGTCTCCTCCAGTTCAGTGGGAACTCTTGAGAACAGACACTGACTCCATTGTTCTTATAGCCCCAGATCTTAGCACAATGGAGGTGGTACAGGGGACAGAATGCTGAGTCTGGAGTCAGGAAGATATGAGACACTTATTTGCTGTATGACCCGGGGCAACACAACTGTAAAATGTGAATGATAGCCATTGCTCTTAGCACAGGGGGTTGTTGTAAGGATCAAGTGAGTTACTATTTGTAGAAAGCACTCATCACGGTGCCTGGCACAGAGTAAATAGGTTCTCTCTCTCCTCTTCTCTCTCTCTCTCTTCCTATCTCTTTCTCCATCCCTCTCTCTTTTTCTTTCTCATTCTCTTCCTGTCTCTCTCTCTTCCTTTCTCTTTCTCCCTTCCTCTCTCTCTCTCTCTCTCTCTCTCTCTCTCTCTCTCTCTCTCTCTCTCTCTCTCTNTAGTGGCTGTTTTAATATAAGCAAGTTATTTACTCCTCTGAACCTTGGTTTTCTAACATAAAATGAAGGGATTTGGTATCAGTGGCCTCTGATATCCCTTTCAGTTTTGAACTAATTATTCTACAATCTTGTTTTCGGTTCTTTTGTTTGTTTGTTTGTTTTTGTTAAATCTTTACCTATTGTCTTAGAAACAATACTGTACATTGGTTTTACAGCAGAAGAGCAGTAAAGGTCTAGATGAAGGAGGTGAAATGACTTGCCCAGGGTCATGTAGCTAGGAAGTATCTCTGGCCAGATTTGAACTGAGGAACTCTGAATTCCAGGCCTGGTTCTCTATCTACTGAGGCACCTAACTGCCCCTTTGTTTTAGATTCTTGCAAACTATGTGACTCTGGACAAGTCACTGTCTCTCTGGGTCTCATGGCAGGATTGGATATACACCTATGGGCAACACAATTCCTTACTCTTTTTCTTGTTCTAACAGTTTTTATATACCCAAGGACTTTAGTTCCTGTAGTCGTGAGAGCTTTGAGAAATTCTTGAGAAGAGCATCACCAGACTGCCTGAAGAATATCCCTTTACCTGAAGATATAATATCAACCCCAATCTGTGGGAATCTGATAGTAGAATTAGGAGAAGAATGTGATTGTGGATCCTCAGAGGTACTAAAAATCTCTTTGTGCTACAACCCAGACAATTGTTTTTTCTTTTCTAGAAAACCTTCATCTCCTGTCTTTGAATCTTTATTAAGCATGGATATCATGGAAAGAAAAGCACTAAGGGCTAGGTAATGGGGATTAAGTGACTTGCTCAGGATCACACAGCTGGGAATCATGTCTAGATTCAAACCCAAGACTTCCCATATCTGGACCTGGCTTTCTATCTGCTGAGCCACCTAGCTGCCTGCTCACCCCTCTCCATCTCAGACGTCATTTTTAAAATAAGAACTAGCTCTGTGGGGCAGTAGTTAGAGCACTGGACCTGGAGGCAGGAAGTCCTGAGTTCCAATTTAGCCTCAGACAGTTGGTTGTGGGACACAGAGCCAAGTCTTTGAACCTCTCTTGGCCTCATCTGTAAGACAGAGGTGATAGTAACACTTGCTTCTGAGAGCAGCTGTGATAATATCCGTAAAGCATTTTACAAATCCCAAAACACCATATACTGTTAGCTCTTCATCTCCTCTGTTCACATCATGATCTTTGGAAAATGGACTCATTTTCTGGATTTGATGATGATTCCCTTCCGATTCATTATCATGTTCATGCTGAAAGAAATGGTGAAGGAGAGAGTCTTTCGCAGCCCTTCTCCAATCAGGTTTACACTCTGCCCCAACTCACCACCCTCAAGAGGATCCCAGAGGTTTGGAGAGTCTTTAGTCATGGCCAACACTCAAGGCTCATGATAGTACCGATATTGGCACTCCTCATCATGATCAGTTACACTAATGTTGTTGGCAGGAAAGAAAAACAAGTTTAAATCCCTCTTATCTCCCTCCCATCAGGCAGCCAACCTTGACCCTGACATATGTAAGCAATAGCATATAGTACAGCATATAACATGTGCCAGTGGCATAATAGATGAGGTAGTCCAAAGGAAAGAGTACTAGACTTAGAATCAGGAAGATCTTAGTTAACACTCCAACCCTTACCAGCTATTAGAGCTTTAGAGAAGATGGAGAGAGTTTCCCCTTCTGGGAGTTTCCTGTACATATGGAATCACAAGTTAAGCCCCCACTCTGTTATATGCCGGGATCTATAATGGATTACACTGATGAAGGAGTAATACCAATAATAATTGAAATATAAATGTAATTTTCTATAAAAGCCACAGTTCCTGGTCTCAAGGACCTCAGCACCAAGCAAAGAATGGCTGAGTTAATGGTGTAAAATAATAAGTAAGCTATAAAAATCAATAGGTGAAAACTATGCAAATAAAGGTTCAAAATTGTTCAGATACTTTTGATAGATATAATCAAAAGTATCTTCAATGATAAAGTGAAGTGAAGCTCATGAATGAACTTCTCTTCATGGCCAGGATCAAGGATGCTAAAGAGACTCATAATGAAAAATAAATTATTTATTGAAATATATAAAGATAAAAAGGATTTCTAGCTCTAAGGGATTCTAACTCCACCCAAATAAAACTTCCTGGTTCTGCAAGGAATCACTTTTCCTGTATTTCACAGGCTACACTAATCCTTCCTGGTCTAACACAAATTTATACTATTCTAAATAAAACTACCACTGTTATCCTTATAATTCTTAACTTCTCCTCTAAGTTATAAAAATAACAAAGGCAAGCTGTTTGAGTTTCAACAAGAATCAAATTAGGAGTCTGAGCCTTAGCAGACTCAGAGTCCAAACCAAAGACTTTCTTTGGTTTTCTCAGAATTAAATCAATCTATAAAAACTGCAATTGATAGTCAATAGTGTTTCCCAAGTTAGAAAAAGAAAACACTAAGCTCTTTCAAGTATTTCCCTCAGACGGAGAGAGAGGCAAAGATGTTACCTCCTCCAGCCCGGAGAGAAAGAGAGAGTCCCCGAGTGTGACTGCCAACTTCCAGAGACCAACTGCCAACTGCCACACCCAAAGAGTAACTGTCACAGAAAACCTGTTATAACTGTAAACATTTAAATTGACACACTGTCTCAGTTCTGCTTAAAACTCTAATTCCTTCTCAAGCCAGCTTCTTCACTTGTTATAATCTCTATGCTAATAAAACAATACTTGTTTTCTAATATCATCCTTATAATGGATTGTGTTGAGGTGATTAAAGGCAATCCAATCTTAGTAATACTTTCCCTTGATATTTTTTGAAGGAATGTACCAATGTTTGCTGTGATGCTGTGACATGCAAAATCAAACCAAATTTTAAGTGTGCATTTGGAGAATGCTGTGAAAAATGCCAGGTAAGATTCAGATCTATATTCCATATTAATGAAAATAATAAAGACAATGTGCTAGTGATGATGATAACTGTGGCCATATAACAACAATAGTACAAGCATATTAAAAATTCTAGATTCCTTTAACTAATCACTGAAAACAAAAGACAGTGAGTTAAGATGACAAAAAAGTGTTAATGGCACACAGAACAAAATAAACAATAGAACATTGATTAAAAAAAAAAACAACTTCACAAAGACATGGAGGATGGACTCTGAAATGGGAGGATCAGGAATGATTATCTCAATTTCACATTAATTAGAGAAATAGAAACTAAAAGCACCCTGAGGTACTATCTCACTTTTTAGATTGGCTAAAATGATAAAAGGGAAAAATGACAAATGCTGATCTGGAAAAAAAAAGGGACACTAAAACCCTGTTGATGGAACTGTGAACTGATCCAACCATTTTAGACAACAACCTAGAATTATGCTCAGAGTTACAAATCTGTGTGTACCATTTGGACCAGCAATAAAATAATACAGTTTGATTTATTTCCAAAGAAATCAGGGAAAAAGGAAAATAATCTATAATTTCTAAAATATTTATAATAGCTTTCTTTGTGGTAGCAGGGAAATGGAAACTGAAGGGATGCCCATCAATTGGGGAATGGCTAAACAAGTTGTTGCATATGATTGTGATGAAATACTACTGCACTGTGAAAAATGATGAACAGGTTAATTAAAAAACAAAACAAAACATGAAAGACTTTCATGAAATTATGAAATATGAAATGAGCATAACCAAGAGAACAATATATGCAGTAACAAAAATATTGTTTGAAAACTGTCTTATATATGTTTACTGCCAGAAAAAGAGGTGATAAATGTGAATAAGCAAGACAGTTTTATATATACATATTTTTTTCCTTTCAAATGATACTTTCTCTATTTGAGGAAAGGAAGGAGGGAGGGAGTTACCTGGAAATTTTAACATAAACAAATAAATATGAAATTATAATTAAATTTAAATAAAATTAAAAAAAAGATAAATCATGTAACCTCTCTCAGATGTCATTTCTTTGTAAAATGAAAGACTTTTAGAGTTCCAGGGGACCATGGAGATCATCAGGCCCAGTCTCCTAATTTTGCATTTGGAGAAACTTGAGGTAAAATAACTTTCGCAAGGTCATACAAGTAGTCTCATTCCACCCCAGTTTCATGATCTGTAAAATGAGGAAGTTGAACTTTATGGCCTCTTAAGATATCTTCTAGTTCTAAAGGGTGAGACTCTCAATTATAATCCCTTAGAAAAATGGGACAAAGGGAAGAGTATGGGATGGAAAGTATGGGGGCTGTAATCATTGCCTTTGGATAAACAAATGGAACAAAGTAATAACAAATGGGCAAAATATTTTTCTTTCCTTTTTTGAAGACAAGGTTCATATGATCATATATTTAAAATTAGAAGGGACCACGGTGGGCATTAAGTTCATTCTCTTCACTTTGCAGATAAGGAAAGAGGGGCCTGGAAAACTGTAATGACTTACAAAGTCATACAAGTCAAAAGAGACAGAACCAGAATTTGAATCCAGGTGTTCTGTCTCCAGACTCAGCATTCTTTGACCATTCCTCATGCTAACTATTGCCTGGGATGGGGATAGGAAATAGAAACAACTTCTTGTTATTCTTTCATTTTCTATTCTTTTAGATTAAAAAGGCTGGTACGCTGTGTAGGCCAGTGAAAGATGAATGTGACCTTCCAGAAATGTGTGATGGCAAGTCTGGGAGCTGTCCTGAGGACAGATTCCGAGTCAATGGATTTCCCTGCAAAAATGGTCAAGGTTACTGTCTGATTGGGAAGTGCCCAACACTGCAGGACCAGTGTGTTAGTCTTTGGGGAAAAGGTAAGAGTTGAAGAGACAGATTGGAAAACAAATAGTCTTAACTCGTGTGTCCTTAGTCATGTCATCAATCTGGGTCTCAGTTTTTCCCTCTGTGAAATGAAAATATTAGATATGCTGATATCTAACATCTCTGCTAGCTCTAGATCTATGATGCTATGGATGGGAATGGAACCCTGGCCATCCTGATTCCTAGTTCAATGTTTTATCTTCTATCCAACTACTTCATTTAAATATGGAGAGATAGAGATGGTGTATCTGCATTTGTGTACATGTATATATAAATCATATTGTGGTCTGGAGGTTGAGGTGATAATTACCAAGGTGATGCCTAGATAGAAGAAGTTGGAAGGGGGATCATAGAAGGACCAATGTGGTAGTAAGGGAACCTGAGCTCCAGGCTCACCTCCATTATTTCTTAAATGTCTCATATTGGGGTAAGCCATTGCATTGCTGAGATGCTTAGCTCCATCAGGTATTTGATGTGTATTGGAACCAAAGAAGGATATCATTCCCTTCAGCTGCCAACTGCAGTTTCTAAGTCCTCTTATAATCTTTATCCATTTCAACTGCAAGCTAACTGAAGCATGTGACTGAGGTCAGAGATGATTAAAAATACTAACTGTTCAACCAACTGAACAAGAGCCGAATCAACTGTCTTGGGATTGATGCTGAAGAAGTGTCTTTCAAGAACACCTTATGTTGTTGTAGTGAAAAGGTAGTGAGCCACAGTGGATATCTAGGGCCAGAGCTGAATTATCATTTGGCTTCCTATTTGGTAATTCAGGGAGATTTAGGTTTTTAACCTTGTAAACTCTTTGAAAGTTAAGCTTATTTTTTCTTTTTTTGTTTGTATAGATTCAGCACCTATCACAAAATACATGACATACTGAGAAGTAGCTAGGTGAAGGGGTAGAAAGAATATTATATCTGGAATCCACAAAATCTGAATTCAAAGCCTGTTTCAGATGCTAAGTAGCAAGCTGTAAGATCCTAAGCAAGTCACTTAAAAACTCTGTGCCTCAGTTTCCTCATCTAAAACTGGAAATAATATATATTAAATGATAATGAAATTCCTCTCTATTGGGAATGCATTATTAGCCCTGGGCACCATTGTCCTTAGAGAGTTCTGAGGCTACTTGCCTTCTTTGTATATACTCTAAGAACACTACTACCATCAACAATGTGAAACTCAAATCTTTGGGCTTTTCAAAAGGTGATCAACAATGAATCGGCATATTTGTTAGTATGTGCCAGGCCCTGTGCCAAGTACTAGGATACTAATAAATGAAAAATAAAACCCCAAATCTCCTGGCTCATGTTCTAATGAAGGAAATAAGATAGAAAAATCCTCAGATTGGCATTTTTTTCTTCCAGTCAAAGTAGGGATGTGGAGAGGGAATTGATTCCTCTCAACTCATAATATCCTCTGGTTACAGACACAAGGACCTCACTTCTGAAACTTGTCTAACTCTTGAATGTTCCTATGCACTCAAGGTCAAGAAACATATTTAGAAGGCAGCTAGGTAGTCCAGTGGATTGAAAACCTGACCTAGAGAGAGGAGATCCAGGATTCAAATTTGTCCTCAGACACTTCCTAGTTGTGTGACTCTGGGCAAGTCACTTAACTTCAACTACCTAGTCCTTACTGATCTTATGCCTTGGAATCAATATGCAGTTCTGATTCTAAGACAGAAGGCAAGGGTTAAAAAAATTGTGTATATATATATATATATATATATATATATATATATATGTGTGTGTGTGTGTGTGTGTATAAAACTAATATATATTATTTATACATCTATATATAACTAATATATTATTTATATATATACATATATTATTTATTTATATTTTTAGTTATATATATGTATATATGTATATATGCATATATATATATATATATTTGATTGATGATTCCTGTAAGCTCTGATAAGTTTCCTGAATAGTGTGATATACCTTAATCCCGTGGTTAGCACACTTCATTCCTCTCAAAATGAGGAAGGATTTGCTAATATTTTTAGATGATCAATCAATTCCATAAATCAAGCAAAGATGTGTTAAAGATGTGATAAAGGGGTCAGGGCTCTAGGACTCTGTTTTTCACATTAATTGGGGTGATATGTGTAAGACACGTGTGTGCATGTAAACAATTTCTCTCCAAACTTGTCTCCTGATGCCGGGTGATGCCAGGGGCTCAAGCTGCTGAAAAGTCATGCTTCAACGTAAACAATGGTGGTTCAACTTATGGCTATTGTCGAAAGGTGGATGACACATACATTCCCTGTAAAGCAGGGTAAGGACCTTAACTTTTTCTCTCTGTGGGTTTGAAGGACAAAGGCATGATTGCATGGCTAGCCACTAAGTCTGATTGGGCCTCTATGGGGAGATTGTGAACTTGGAAGTCAATCGTACAAGTTGCCTATGGAGAGGAGGCAAGTGGAGAACAAGGTTAGACAGCAACGGTTACCCCTAACCCAGTCCTATGTCTTCCATTCTCTACCCATTTCCCATATATTAACTTAAATGAACCAAATTCCAAACCTGCTTCTGCTGACATTTACATACATCACTTTAAACAAGTTACTTAAGCTCTCCTGGCCACCATTTTCTCCTGCATATTTACATTTGAAGCAATAAGAACAAGGGAGCTAGGAAAGATCTCTTGCAAAAGGTGAAAACGGAGCTGAGTCTTGAAGGAAGGTAGGGATTCGAAGAGTCAGAGCTGAAGAAGGAGAATCTTTGCTGGCCTGGGGGGACAGCCTAGGCAAAGGCAAAAAGAGTAGAGACAGAGTGTCATGTGCGAGAACAGCACTTAGATAAGTATGGTTTGAGCCAAAGAGTATATGGATAGAAGTTGGGTATGAGAAGATTGGAAAGATAAGAAAGGGATTGGTTGGGAGCACTTTAAATGTCAGACAAGAGACTTCTATTTCATCCTGCCAGTAATGGGGAATTGAGAAGAGGGCTTATGTGATCAGATATGCTCTCTGAGGGAATGCCTTTGTCAGCTGAGTAGAGGATGGAATGGTCTCCAGAGATAGTTGAAGCAGAAAAAATAATTAGGAGACCATTGTAATAGCAGAGGTGAGAAATGATGAGAGTGAACTTAGGATATATTTGTATGACTAAAGAGAAGTTATATACCAGATATTTTGTGGCAAAAGGAACCAGATGGAGCTACTGATTGGCTAGAGGGAGTGAATGAGAAGAAGGCAATGGAGATGTCACCAAGATTGTGACCATCAAATCAGTTAATATTTATAAAGCACCTTCTCTATGCCAGATGCTATACTTAGCTTCGGGAATTCAAAAAGAAGCAAAGGACAGTCCTTGCCCTCAAAGAACTGGTGCTCCCTTGGATAGTAATAGAGAAATTCAGAAAATGATTGAGTTTGGAGAGAAAAGATGTGTTCAGTTCTGGATGTGTTGAGTTTAGAACTTGTCCTAGTTGATGACACAGATATCAGCTCAAAGAAAATTTACCCTCATATATATTCCCTACAGTAACTGTATAATATACTAGCCTTCCTGAGGAGGGAGGGAGTTTCCAGCTCATGTCTGAGATGTTGAAAAGGGATGCTTGATTCGAATGCAGTGCCTGAGGTCCATGATCCACATTCAGAGACCTTGATCTAGTGATTCCATATCCTTGAAAGAAAAGGAAATCACTTTTCCCCCGGTAATAAAAATGAAGTAGAATATTTTAATGTGAAATCTTGATAGATATCTATTCACAGAAATTGGAGTTAGAGGGAGAATGGAATTGAATTAGAACTTGTAGCAGTAAACCACCAAGAATTATTAGTCATGTATGTATGTCCTTTAGCACCCATGGCTCACTGAGAGGAGAGCCAGAGAACATACAGTTCCATCTCCATGAGAAATGCTACCCATTCATTCATTCATTCAATATGAATTTATATTAAGATATTATTTATCTTAATTTATAGTAAGATATTAAGGATATAAAGGCAAAATAAAGAATAATCCCGTGCCTAAAGGAGCTTGCGTTCTCCTGCCTATTCAACTGGGGTCGAACTTCTTTAGACCAATAGAGTCAAACTCAAGTAAACTAGAATGAAGCTGAACTATTCATAAGGATCCCTGTAGGCTGAATATTGATTCTGAAAAGCACAAATTGTCACTATCTCTATATTATATTTTTATTGATTTTATTAAGTAGTTCTCAGTTACAATCTAGTTGACCACAGTGGGGATTATTGCAGGTAGCAGAGCAAGTGTGATTAATACCTCTGCTTTAGATAATTGCCACACAATCCTATTGTTAAAACTGTCTTTTTTCGATTATCTCCAGGAGTTCCATGTGTGGCAAATTATATTGCTATGGCGGATCAGATGTTTTGCCCTGGAAGGGAAAGATTATGTCTTTCCTGACCTGCAAAACGTTCTCATCAGAAGACAACAACCAAGAAATTTCCATGGTGGCTAATGGAACCAAATGTGGAAACAACAGTGTATGCTGGCATTTGTGATCTTTGCTCCAAGGAATCTTTTATTCTTAGTTTATATCCATAAAAAAGAATGGCTCATTCAAAAGGGATGATGTTAACGTACATGTAAATGCATGGGATGGGGTGCAAAATCTGTGACTCAAATGATGAACTTAGTAATGGTGGACTAAACAATACCAGGAAAGTTAGGAAGTTTGGCGTCGCGGATAGAGTCTTGGTCCTGAAAACCTGGCTTCAAGGTCTGCCTATTGTATACTATCTGGATGACCCCAGGTAGATCACTTCATCTCTGATTGCTCCAGCCTAGACAACTTTGAAAGCTAGTCTTAGGGAACATGTTTACCTGCATGCTTCCTTTTCCTGGAGGCCCCTATACCACTTAACTACCAGGTCTATTCTCTATTGCCTTCTTTCCCTAGGTTGGGCCAAGAAGGCTTCCTATATTTAGCCTCTCTAAAGTTTCCTGTGTAATGATTCCCTAGGGTAATAGGAGTCAAGGGCTAGATAAAAAGGGAGTGAAGCTACCTGTGTCAGAATTCTGGTATTTCTATCTCCTAGTTATGGGACCTTGGCCAAGTCATTTTTCTTTTCTTGGCCTCAGTTCCTTCATTTTTATGTATTTTTTAATATATGAGATTATTAATATTAATATATGATATGATATTATATATGATGTAATATAATAATATTAATAAAATATTAATATAGTTTAATCTATGAGAGATGAACTAGATGATTACTAAAGTCCCTTTTCCTTTGCAAGTCTAGGAATCGAAATCTGGCTCCTCTGCTGGGATAGAACCAGCATGGTATGATGGGTAGAATTCGGGATTTGAAGCAAGGATCTAACACTCATATTCCACCTCAGACATTTGAAAAAGTTCTATGGCCCTAAGAGAGTCAATTAAATAATGTCATCATTTCCTTACCTCTACTATTAGGCAGCTGGACTAAGTGTGCTCTAAAAGCACTTCCAGCTACAATTCAGAGGCCTGTTATTTTTATCCTCATTCTATATATGAGGAAACTGAGGCAAAGAGAAGTTAACCGACTTGTCCTGAATCACTTTTATAGCTTGGAAATCTCCAAAGTCCTATTTGAAGTCATGTCTTCCTGACTCTGGGTCCATTAAAGAACATCCATTTGATTGGCTTGGTTTGGTATATCACACCTAGTTCTCAAAGGTATTGTGAGAAGCAACTCCATATTTTAAATGCCTACTATGTACAAGGCACTGTTGGAGAAACTGTAAATGCAAATCAGCCTGTGCTCAGGAAACTTGCATTATTGTTTTTTTGGAGGGGAGGGGATTGGGGATGAGTGTTACAACATATTTTTAAAAATGAGAAGATGAACATGTCAACATGATAACATGAGGAGGGAGAGGCTAAAATATGTGTCATTGACCTCATACTGAAGATTTGGATTCTTTTAACAAACAGTCGCTCCAGGGATGTTGTAAAAGAGCATACAGAGCTGAAATCAGGGGAAGATTCATTGTCCTAATTCTGGTTATTTTTTTTCCTCCTCCTTCAGGTATGCATTAATGGAGAGTGTAAAGACATTGAGAGTGCCTACAAGTCAACAAATTGTTCCTTAAAATGCAAAGGACATGCGGTAAGATCAAATTATTGCTTCCTAAATGTCTCAAGCTGTTTGATATGGACTTGAAAATGGAGTAAACATTTATTTAGCGCTTACTGCCTGCGATCACTGAGTAAGCCCAGAAGGAAATATGCAATCTAGAAAAGAGATGCTCCTTGCCTTCAGAGAGCTTATATTTTACAAAGAGACAGGAGAGTGGCAGGACTTGTAACTGAAATAGAGAAAATCCCATTATGATTAAGATTCCATCAAGATTAGAGAAAGGCAAAATATAGCTTTACATGGGCCACTAAGAAGATAATTGATGATGAAAGAATGCAGGAACACTTCCTGAAGGAAGATGGAACTAGAGTTTGACCCTAAAAGACAGGTAGAAATTGAAGAGGTAAAAAGAACGGGAGTGGGGATTTCATGCAAAAGGTTCAGGACTAGGAGAATTTGTTTTTTTGTTTGTTTTTAAACCCTTAACTTTGGTGTATTGTCTTTTAGGTGGAAGAGTGGTAAGGGTGGGCAATGAAGGTCAAGTGACTTGCCCAGGGTCACACAGCTGGGAAGTGTCTGAGGCTGGCTTTGAACCTAGGACCTCCCGTATCTAAACCTGACTCTCAATCCACTGAGCTACCCAGCTGCCCCCGACTAGGAGAATTTGGGAGAAATACAGGGAGAAGGAATGATCCTGTTTGGTTGGGTGACAGAGGGTGTTTGTTATTTTTAACTACATTGGGAGAAAAGAAAGGATCATTGGACAATGACAACTGACTACAGAAAGACTGCAAGCTTTCTCAATTGTTATTTTGCATCTTTTTTTCTCTTTCTCTACCTAATAGAGTGAGTGCTTTTGGATTGGAAAGAATAGAATAAAACTGACTATTGAGGAAGCGGTGTGGAAAAAGTAGTAGTTATGGAGAGGACCTGATTTCAAGTCCTCACCTCTAATAACTACTATTTTATGACCTTGGATTCATTTCTTGTCATCTCTGGACCTCTGTTTTCTTATTTGTAAAATGAGAGCTAGATGAGAGGGATAATGAGATACCTTCTAGTCCTATATCTATGAAAAAGGAAATAGTAAGAAAGCACTTACCAGCTGTCTAAGAAGATGAATGTCCTTAGGCAATAACAGCTATAGTTATCATTTTCAAAGGACTTTAAGATTTTCCTAAGACTTTGAAGCCTTTTTCTCATTCAATCTTCCCAACAATCCAGTGAGTTAGGTTCTATTATTATATCCATTTTACATATGAGAAAACAACTTGAAGGAGATTAAATATTGTATCCAGAATCACTGAGCTAGTAAGTGTATGAGGCAGGATTTGAACTCAGGTCTTGTAGCCCTCAGGTCTTAAGTCATACTAGCTCTCCAGAAGATGTAATTTAATAAGAGTATGTGCAGTTACTCATACCTCTTTAAATAATGAACTTCCTTAGTGCAGGATAATATCATTCAAGGCCAAGTTAGCTTACACAGTGGATAGAGAGCTAGGTTGGAGGTCAGTAACACTCATCTTCCCAAGTTCGATTCTGACCTCAGATACTTCCTAACGGTGTGACCCTGAGCAAGTCACTGAACCCTGTTTGTCTCAGTTTCCTAATCTATAAAATGAACTAGAGAAGGAAATGGAAAACTATTCCAATATCTATGGCAAGAAAATCCCATTGGGGTTATAAAGAGTCAGATATGACTGAAAATGACTGAACATAAGGTCTCTGCAGTCCACATTTTGTGTGAAATAGGGCTTTTAGTGAATTGGCAGGTCTGTATGAATCAATGATCTGATACGGGAAACAAAGAAGGATTACAATCTGAGGTTATATTTAGAGGGTTATAGTGATGAGGGATGAGGAGATGATAATACCTCAACCCTGACAATGGTACATCTGGGTTAATGGGTTCCATATTTGGTAGCACATTTTGAGAACATTAATGAATTAAAAAGTGTTTTGTTATTTTTAAAAATGAGGAAGGCCGAGATTAAAAGGGAGAATAGTATTTTAATAAAAGCCGTGCTGATAGAGATAAAAATCATTAGACCACACACCTGTAAGTATTCAAACTGCCGCCTCAGCCATTTTACCTTTCGTATCTACACGTGCCCAGGTAGCTAAAGAGGAAGTTCAAAGTCACTTCCCAATATTTAAAGCCATTCCTCACCTTGAAGAAGTAATCCAAAACAGGAAACCCATTTGGACGACGGGAAATGTAGTTCCAAGGTCCCCCACAGGTCCACAGAAGTTTGTCAAACACTATATTGATACATATATTGAGGTTCAATCCTTCCAAATAGAACCCCAGGTGATTTTAACTAACACATTACCCCCTTGTGATCCTTTGGGAGATAAATCTTCCCAATGGATCAGGAAAACAATCAAATTAGAGTTTACAATAATTTAGAGAAAAAAGGGAGAAAGAACAAAACCAATGTTCAGTACATTGACAAAAAACCATTAAGGGGGCAGTCCCCCTTTCTGGCATAAATTGTCCATTCAAAATAAATGCATCCAACTCATTCAACCCCCATAGTTCAAATCAACTGCACCACAAAGTTCAAATTTGGATCTTCATGATCCAGTGAAGGCTCTTCAGGCATCTTTTGGTGCCTCCACTAAACAGGTTCATTGTCTGGATTCTGGGGAGATGGCAAAATCCTTATCCTGAAATTCCTCTCAAAGAATGTAAACTTTACATTATAGATTACAAAACATACATTTTTTTTTTCTGATTTTAAATAACACAGTTTAAAGGGTGGTGAAGGACCATGAATTCATGACATATGAGTAATGTTTGAAGACATCTGCTCTGGTTATTCTGGAGAAGAGAAGAGAAGACAAAGGAACATCTTGGTCCTTAAGTATTTAAATCTCTGTTAAGTAAGAGATGGATTAGGAACTTTTCTGCTTGACCTCAAAGGGCAGAACTAGGGCCAATTGCATGAAAGGAAGAGTTACAAAAAGGCAAAATTAGGAATGAGGTCAAGAAAAGCTTCTTTGGATGAGAGTTTTCCACAAACTCAGCAATAAAACTTTCCACATTCTGCAGTAAACTGAATCACGAGGTGCTGAGGAGGATCTTTGTTTCAGATCTCCAAGCAAAGGCAGAGTAATTGTTTATCATATATGAAGAGCACTGGAGCAGATGCTGGTCTAGATCATCTCCAAGGTCCTTTCTGATTTTTCTGAAATTATGTGATTCTATAGAGATAATATGAAATAAGTCTGTAAATTGAGGGTGGCACTAGATTAGGGAGGGCCCTGTTTGCCTTTTAAATGGCTTGAATTTTATCTCTTAAATAATTTGATCCAATTCAATGAAGTCAGCATCTTTTGCACATTATTATGTCTTATGTTAGACCCTGGGGATAGAGAGATGTAATGAAAATCACCCTTACCCTAATGGAGTTCTCAGTCTCCCAGGGCAGGAGAGGAGAGGGAGCTGTAATATCTAGATCAACCTGTATATAAAGGTTGAAGTGGGAGCAGTAGAGAGTGGTAGCAGGAAGACCATCTCCAAGAGTCTGGGAGTGATATGGACCTCTTCTGGGGTGGTAGCAGTGGAAAGAGTGAAGGGAGCATGGCCACAAAGATATGGTGGGAGGATCAAATAAACTAGAATGAATAATGGATCAGATAAGGGGTGGGGAAGAAAAGTCAAAGGTAATTCCAAGGTTCTGAACACCAGAGACTGAATGAATGGTGGTATCACAGACAGAGATGGAGAAATTAGGAGAAAAACAAGCACATTGAGTGAAAAGGGCAATGAGTTTGATCTGGTATGGTTTGGCAATTGCTGGGCAGCTACAAGTAACCTAGTTGCTCATACTTCTATTCTTTAGAAAGGCAGATTGGCACAGTACATTTGGAGTTAAAGGCCTGGGTTCAAATCCTGATTATACCACTTGCTACTTGTGTGACCCAAAGCAACTCAGTTTCCCCATCTGTGAAATGAAACAGTTGGATGAAATTACCTCTAAAGTTTCTTCTGTATATAAGTCTCTGATCCTAGAATCAAATTCTTGTTTGATAATAATCTCCCAGAAGTCAACATTGACTGCCAGAGAGGATAATAGAGGATCTATCTAATAGGACAGCAGTTGACATTGATCTTTTTTTTAACCTTTGAGAAGTGTAGTGTATAAAATCTTTCAACCATGCTTTCATGGCTGCCAGCTGGCAATTGCCCATTTAGAACTCAGAACCTAGCATGAGACCTAGGCGGGTGCCACATTGGCAGTTTGTAGTGTGGGTATAAAAGAAGGGTCCCAGACCCTTGACTTCTCTTCTTCTAGGCTACACTCTGGGAGAGGGAGGAGGAATGTGGGACTGGGCCCCGGGTGGTTTGGGTTTAGATTTCCTTAGGCAGGTAGGCACAACTGCCATTGTTAGTCAACTACCAACAGCTCTTTGGCAAACCCAACAACCCTTATAAGAAACAAGAGTGTTTCTATCCTTAAGACATCACCATCTGACCCAGGGCTTACAGCCCTGGGTCAGCAACCAAGCTTATCAGAGTTAAGTCTACCCCAAATGCATTCTTTTCTTCTGTACCACAAGAAGACCTTCAGTATTTATTATAGTAGTTAATTGAAGTTAGTCATCTCAAGATCTTAGCTTACCTTACCCACTTACTAAACCCTCTTATCTAATTCAATTTATCACCAATAAACCCCTTTGACTTATAAGCTCAAAGATCTTGAAGTCATTGCCTTACCTTAGCTGAAGACCAAGTAAACGTGATTTGTCTGAACATTCTATAAGCTACAGCTGATAAACTCCATTAAGCAGTTAGGTCCAAGAAGTGCTAACCTCCTTCCTGCTTGACCTCACCTATTGTCAATAGGATTACTACCATTTCTTAGGGCAGGGCTATAGAATTCTGAGCTTAAAGAGGCTAGGCTTTGCTAGGGAGTGATTTTCAACCATTTTTTCAGCTAGTTTGGGTCCAGGACTCCTGGTGCATATATTACTCTCTACTCCAGCCTAGAGACATGGGGACTGGCCTAATTCCATCCTCCACACTACTCCTGCATGGCAGCCAGCCCCTTTACATTATAGTTTGGCGAGCACAGCTAGGTCAAAAACCTACTTTGTTTCAACTAATTAACACCTACAAAGATGGCTGTAGCCAGGATGGCTTTTATAATTGCCAGTTTCTCTTTGTTTCTTTGGACAGTGATGCAGGGAGCCTATCAATTTTGGTTTCATAAGTTCCCTCAATTTTTACTTAGGAAGCTTTTGATTTATGATTATTACTGCTGGTATGCTCTTACTCTTGCTGAGTTTGTCTGTTTCCTACCCACCATGGCTGCTATTTTTTTTTGCTACTTTCCAAGGTCTCGGGGCATTTAAAAAAGTATGTGGGGATTTCTGGGCATTTATGAGAACAACTAATCCAAGTCCTGCTGCTGCCATTAATTCAAACGATTTCTTGGTTAGAGAACTTACAGAGCAAGTTAGGTTGTTGGACCAAGCAGTCAAACAGATCCGCAAAGGGAGACAGTTGGATGAGCATACCATCCTCCAAATGGAAATCATTGAAACCAAACAAATGGGTACAGGTGCAGGTTTAGTGCCTAGAACAACCAAGAACAAGGTAACAGAAACAGAGACCACTGTTTCTGTTCTCCTGAACGTGGACAGAACAATTTTACAACCAGAAGCGGGGATTTTTGCATGTCAAATCCTACAAAGCCTTCACTCCAAATGATCTGGAGGTCCTCAGGCACTGTTTTCCTAAGTTCTACCTGAGCCCATTCAAGTCAATAAAAGAAATGAAGAGAGCGTTCACTCTTTTCAATCCTAGCTACACTACAGAAGTGATAGAAACCAAGGAGGTAATAAACCGTATTTCTGTTCCTCTAGGTCTGTGACCATGAGCTTCAGTGTCAATGTGAAGAAGGATGGCTACCTCCTAACTGTGACAACTCCGTTGTTGTCATCCGTGGGTATTCTTTACTTTGTTACTACTGTTATTAGTCTTTGACAATTCATGTCCATTTTTCTACCCTTTTCTAAGCAATGCATGCTTGGGTCTTTCTTTAAGGCTTATATACTAATCAAGTAAATAACCTGTTGGATGGATTCTGTAATAAATGAGCTTCAAGAATCCTGAAGATACATCCCATCTATTGTGATACTTTTGAGTTTGTGATGAGTTTTCCTCATACATCTCTGAACATCAGGTCTCTAAGCATCTTTGAGAGAAAGAAGCTATTCCATTTGAAGGGCAGCAAACAAGTGAAGTATCCCACCTCTAAGACCATTATTGATATGGTAGAGAACATAAACCCAGACATGAAATAATTTTGAAATTATCAAACCAGAATTTGATTCTAGGATCAGAGACTTATATAGGGAAGAAATTTTAGAGGTAATTTCATCCCAACTCTTTCATTTCACAGATGGGGAGATTGATTGTCTATAAGAGAGAGTCAAAGAGATGGCCAGCTTTACCTGACTGGTTGTTACACATTTGATAGCATTCAAAAATACAAAGAAACAGTAGCTAATTGGCTGACCCAGGAGTAGTTTCCAGGAAAAGACACATGACTTGCTTTAACTGTATAGTAGGAGAAAACTTCTCATGTACCCTGTATTAATCTTCAGATCTGACAGTTTCTGGTCAGCCTGACCCTGAGATAAGCCTTAAACAAATCTGGTCTCTAAGCAACAGTTCTGGCTTAGACATGCAAGTTTAGTTTCAAACAATTCCCTTAATTTCCCCCTGTTAAATCTTCAACATCCCTATACCAACAGAAGCAGTTACAGAAAGAGATAACAAGATTGAGGTCTAAAATAACCAAGTCAATGGAGGCATCTTCTTCACTGCTCACCTCATCACTTCAATAGAATTCCTTCAAGAAATTAGAGGGAGCAGATTGGTGGCAACTCACACTCGGGAGAATCAAATCAAATAAATAAGCATCAAGAGTTTTAAGTCAGGGAACTTAGATGTACCAGGAAATAAGTAGGCTACCCAATACAGAGACATTTCCCAGACATTGGAAAAACCACATATAGTCACAAACGCATTTTATTTTATTTTATCTTATTTTTTTAAACCCTTACCTTTCATCTTAGAATCAATTAAGCTATATTTAATTAATTTATTTCATCTTGCATTTTAACTGTCACACATAGCTCTCTGATACTTAGTTTCTTTTTGTTTCTCTTTTCTTTTAATTTATTATTTGATTATTTGTTTTTAAGATTCTTTTCTTTTAATTTAAATTCCAAGTCCTCTCCATCAGTCTAGTACCTCCTTTGCCCAAAGAAAAAGCTTTTTTCATTAAGAGGCCTTTGAAATTGTCTTGGATCGTTGTCTTAGTCAGATCAGCTAATTTTTTCACAATTAATCATCATTACAATATTGCTATTACCGTGGACAATGTTCTGCTTCTGTTTACTTCACTTTGTGTTATTTCATATGAGTTTTCTCAGTTTTTTTCTAAAATCATCTTAATGCTTCTTTTTAAAAAATTATTTATTTAGAATATGTTTCCATGGTTACATGATTCATGATCTTTCCCTTCCCTTTTCCCTCCCCTCTCCCAGAGCTGGCAAGTGATTCCACTGGGTTACATGTATTATTGTTTAAAACCTATTTCCATATTATCCATATTTGTAATACAATGATCTTTTAAAACTGAAACCCCATTCATATACCCATCAAACAATATGACCAATCATATGTTTTTATTCTGCATATCTACTCCCACAGTTCTTTCTCTTGATGTGGATAGCGTTCTTTCCCATAAGTCCTTTGGGATTATTCTGGATCATTGCATTGTTATTAATAGCATCCACATGTTGGTATGTTCCCTCATTATTTTGAAAGACATCATTTATTGTTTCTATGATTTATTCTTTGACACTCATTATTTAGGATTAGATTAGTTTTCAATTAATCTATGATTTGTTCTTCCAAGGTCCTACAGTGAATGCAAATTTTAATATGTTATTGTCCCACAAGACTGAATTTAAACTACCCACTTTTCTGCATTTGTGCTTTTTAAAAAATATTTTTGTCATGATGCATGGTCAATTCTTTTGAAGTTGCATGTATAGCTGAGAAAAAGGTATATTTCTTTCCATTCCCATTAAGTTTTTTTTTTTTTATCAAGAGATGTAACATATATAACTTTTCTAAAATTCTATTTATCTCTTTAAGTTCCTTCATAATTTCAAAATATTTATCTAGTTTTAATAGAGGAAAGTTGAGGTCCCCTCTAAGTATACTTTTACTATATATTTTATCCTTTAACTCATTTAACTTTCCTGTGTACTTTTTGGATGCTATGCCATTTAGTTCATATATGTTTAGTATTACTCTTATTTAATTGTCTTGTAATAACTTTTAGCTAAAAAGAGTTTTCCTGATTATCTCATTTAACTGGGCTTGTTTTTGCTTTTGCTTTGTTTAAGACGAGATTTGCTACCCCTGTTATTTTTCTTAACTGAAAAATGCATCATCTTTCCATATAGAGAAATAAAGAGTTTAACCTTATTGAGTCCTTATTATTGCTCTTTCCTATTTATCTTTTCATTATTCTCTTGAGTCTTGTATTTGAAAGTTAAATGCTCAATTCAGCTCTGTTTCTTTTATCAGGAATGTTTGAAAGTCCTTTATTTCATTAAATTTCCATTTCCTTCATGTAGAATTTTACTCAGTTTTTTATTCTTGGTTGTAATTCTGCTCCTATCTTCTGGAATATCATTCTTTACCATGATAGCTGTTAAATCTTACATGATCTTAACTTGAGCCCCATTGTTTTTGAATGTTTTTATTTTTATCTGGTTGCTTTTAGTATTTTCTACTTGGCTTTGGAGTTCTGGAATTTCACTATAATATCCCTGGGAGCTTTCATTTTGGGATCTCATTCAGGAGATGATTGGTAGATTCTTTTAATTTCTATTTTATTCTGTAGTTCCAGGATATTAGGGTAATTTTCCATCCTAATGTTTTGAAATATGATGTCTAAGGCTTTTTTTTTAATCATGACTTTCAGATAGTTCATTAATTCCTTCCTTTCTTTCTTCCTTCTTTCCATCCTTCTTTTTTCATTGTCATAAGAATTCCAAGGTTAGGAAACTTCCTTTAAAAATAAAGGTTGATGTCTGATGCCTTTGAAGGTTGTACAGCATTATCATTTTTGCTTTATTACTGCTTTTAGTCTCTTGTTAGAGAAGTATCATCCTCTATCATTGCCTCATATCTACTTGCTCTATAAATCAGACCCCTGGTGGGTCTTCTAAACATTATCTCTTTTAGCCTAATGATATTATAAGAAGAATTCTTAAAGAAAGGGAATTAAATGCATAAACAAAATAATGACACAAGTTTGGGGCATTCACAAAGCATTTTGCCCATGCATGTCTTCACTACAGAAAGTAGATACTGGAGAAGAAAAGTTGAGTTTTGCCAAGTAAAATGTTCCATTCAAAGTAACATTCCCTACTTATTAATTTATAACCTTTAAGGTCACAGTTCTAATTTTGAGGACTTCATGAAATGTTCTTTTAATTGATGAGGTTAACGTTCCTCCTTTCCTTCTTATATAGTATCAAACAGAAGTTTGTGAGTCTTTCATGGTCTTCCACACTTGGCAGCTCACTAAAGAAAGAAACAGTAAAGTCTTAAATAGGTTAACATTTTAAAAAAAGCAGCTGCTTTTTAAAATTGCAAACTCCTTCACAAGCACGGTTATATTGATAAACGTTTAACTAAAAAATCTTTATGCAAAAATAACAATAACATATGCCAGCCAAAAACTAGATGGAGTTATTAACATTTTCTCCATTTCTTTCTTAAGCCTACACTATCAACAAAACAGGAAATCAAGTCCTGATTTATGTCATTACCAACTTCTGCGATGTAAATACTGACACTGAAAATTTGATGATTAGCTCTCACAAGCCAGTTTGAGTTAGCTCCTCAAACTTCTGTATGTGTCAGGGCACAACATGAAAACACTCACATCCTATTGAAGTCATAACAACTAAGACATGACTAAAAAACTACTGAACAAAAATTGAATCTTCCACGACAATTTTAAAGGGCAAGAAAGAGACGTGAAGAGTTTGAAATTCCACAGTCAAAACAGCCAAGTTCTTGGTCTGCAAATAGCATGATACCAACTACAATTTTTCTAGCATTTACATTCAAGAATCTAGAAATTTAAGCTTAAAACTCCTTGTCTCCCTGACTCTTCAAGGAAACAGATCTACCTCTTCCATCTCTTCAGATCAATTATTAGCTTTCTCATTTATAAAATGAATATCTTACACTGAAGTACCATCAGAGTCTCTTCCTTTTCTAAATTTACATCCCTGTGTTCCCCAAGAGACTTTATGGGATGATTAAATCTCTTCCATAAAAGAATACACTAGGCTATGATCAGGATTTGAGCTTTGGAAAGAAGTTGGGAAATACTTCCTCCTCAGCCATGCCTTGTCTTTGTTTCAGTATTTGTTCTCAGGGTAAATTGCTCCATCATGTTCTCAATGTTTCATATTTAGGCACTGCATTCTCAGTATTATAAATTTTATCATTGAATCCTCCAGATTGTAGACTTCTCCATTATAGTTTCAAAGTCAGAGCTTTCTCCATTCTGATTTCACTACTGTAGATATCTCTCCCATATCTTCAAGAATGTAGATTTTTCCATTGTCAATAAAATTTTAGATTTCTTTGCTATTTTCTGTACATTGTGGATTTCTCCTTTATGTTTTCAATGTTATAGATTTTTCCATTTGGTTCTATTTTTAAAACCCTTGCATTCTCTCAGAATCTATATTAAGTATGGGTTCTAAGGCACAGGAGTAGTAAGGACTACATAATTGGAGTAATGAATTGCCCAGGGTCACACACCTAGGAAGTATCTAAAGTCAAGTTTCAAACCAGGACTTTCCATCTCCAGGTCTAGCTTTCTATCCACTAGCTAGTTGTTTGCCCCCACTGTGTTCTTTAAATGTTATAGATTTATTCATATGTCCTCAGCAGTATAGATTTCTCCATCATGTTGTTAGAGTGTCATATCTCTCTTTAATATTCTCAACATTACAGATCTTTCCATTGTGATGGGTGTGCTGGTTGCACTCTCCATTGTAGTTCTCATTGCTGTAATTATCCTCCGGCATCAAAGCACAGCTAAGAGGAAAAAAGTTCAGAGGTAAGTCTATTCCCCCTGTGCCAGAGATTCTTACCCTGGTTTTGTGATGTTTGCAAGGCGAATCTACACACTCAGGGGTCCCAAAATTCTCACTGAAAAACTAATTAGTTCATTAAAAAAAAACAAGCCCTTATCTTTTGTCTTAGAATCAATACTAAGTATCAATTCCAAATCAGAAGAACAGTAAGGACTAAGTAATTTCCTAGTCAAATTTGAACCCAGGACCTCCCTTCCCCAGACCTGGCTCTCTATCCGCTGAGCCATTTAACTGCCCAGAGGCCATCTTTAATAATAAAATAAATATATGCCCCAAAGTACTTTGGGAATTAGAGAAGGAAAAGAATATCATAAAAATTAATCAAACTATGGTAGCAAGTTAACTTCCAAAAGACTGAATTATTATGTATAGAACTAAGAGGAAAAATAATTTTAACAAGTGAGCTGACAATATAGGGATAACATCTTAGTATTTATGAGGCTTACTTGATTCTCAAAGCAGTTCTTCAAAGAACTAGTCCAAGTACTATCATGCCAATTTCTGCAGAAAAAAAAAAAACTAAGGCACAAAGAAGTTGTGATTATTTTTTTTTGTTTTTTTTTTTAAAACCCTTGTACTTCAGTGTATTGTCTCATAGGTGGAAGAGTGGTAAGGGTGGGCAATGGGGGTCAAGTGACTTGCCCAGGGTCACACAGCTGGGAAGTGGCCGAGCCGGGTTTGAACCTAGGACCTCCTGTCTCTAGGCCTGACTCTCACTCCACTGACCTACCCAGCTGCCCCAGTTGTGATTATTTTTTGAATCACCGATAAATAACTTCTTAAGGAGCAGAGAATTGTAATAGAAATATAATTTGCTTTCATTGTATTTTTCATTCTCTTCCCCCATTGGCCCTAAGAGGTAGATAGAACCAATATTGTTATCCCCATTTTTCAGATCAGAAAAGTGAAGCAGAGATATAAAATGATGTCACTAGGATCACACATCCAGAAATCATGTGTCAGTCTTCTGTGTCAAAGAGAATCAAAATCCCCCCCCAAGACTCCTTGTAAATGTATTTACCATTCCCTTGACTTAATCAACTCTAGACACCAGAGAGACAAACACCCTGACAGAGGACAGGGCATGTGAGAAGGAGATGGTAGCTACCAGTAAGCAGAGAGCTGCCATTGAAGTCAGGAAGACCTGTAGCCAAGTTGCACCTTTAAACCTCGTGGCTCTAGTTCCATGATCAAGTCATTGAATCTCTCAGTGTTCTAATCAACTAAGACTTTGCATTATAGAGAAGGTGTCAACCTGTATTGGTTGAAGGAATTTTCTCTTGCAGGAGTTCTCTATGTCAATAGTATTTAGTAGATTCCATTTATAAATGCTTTCAGTTTTGTAAAATTCAAATATCATTTTGTTTCATCCTTACAATCCTGAGAGGTGGGTGCTAAAATTAATCCCACTAAACCAAAAAGGAAACTGAGGCAGATTGTGGTTAAGTTATTTTCTGGAGTCACACAGCTAGTTAGCATCTGAGGCTGGATTTGGACTCAGGTTTTCCTACCTCCAGGTTCCTCACTCTATGCACTGCTTCATCTAAGTGTCTATATCACCAGAATGCCAAGCAATGAAATTACAAGTCCAGTTCTGACTTTCTATCTATTTGGCATTTTTGTCAGGGACTAGGAATACACAAAAAGAAACAAAAGCTACCCCCAGCCTCTAGGACCTTATATTCTATTATTCACAGTGATTAATGAAGATTTAATAATGAACCACTCTTAACCCTAGCCAGTCCTGCCCCACTTCAGGCTCCAAACCAAGGCAATGGACACCAATGAGAAGACAACAGAATGTACAAAGTACACCTTCCCATGAGGTAAGCCATAGTTTGTGCTATAATTCCTTTGTCTCTCCTCAATTTTGGCACGTCATACTTCCTCATCCCTTACCCCTCACTCCTTGACCATTTTCATCCAAATCATGAAGCAATCAAAATCATCCTAAGTGCTTACTATGGGTTAAGTATATGCATGCACATGTACATGTAATATATTCATATATATGTGTATATATATATATATATATATATATATATATATATAGAGAGAGAGAGAGAGAGAGACAGACAGACAGACAGACAGACAGACAGACAGAGAGAGACAATGATAAAGGGAAAGTTGGAAGTTGAACTAGAGGAATCTGCTGCTAATGGGCTAAAAGGAAAGAGGAGAGACCCTTTCTAGATTGGGTGTTCCTGGCTAGTTCTTGAAGAAGGTGACATTTGCCATAGTTGTTAAAGGATTAATAAGATTTTAAATGGGCAAAGCTAGGAGAGAAAGAATTCCATGCAGAGCAAATGGCATGATTAAGGGCACAAAGACAGAAANCCCCTCACTCCTTGACCATTTTCATCCAAATCATGAAGCAATCAAAATCATCCTAAGTGCTTACTATGGGTTAAGTATATGCATGCACATGTACATGTAATATATTCATATATATGTGTATATATATATATATATATATATATATATATATATAGAGAGAGAGAGAGAGAGAGAGAGAGAGACAGACAGACAGACAGACAGACAGACAGAGAGAGAGAGACAATGATAAAGGGAAAGTTGGAAGTTGAACTAGAGGAATCTGCTGCTAATGGGCTAAAAGGAAAGAGGAGAGACCCTTTCTAGATTGGGTGTTCCTGGCTAGTTCTTGAAGAAGGTGACATTTGCCATAGTTGTTAAAGGATTAATAAGATTTTAAATGGGCAAAGCTAGGAGAGAAAGAATTCCATGCAGAGCAAATGGCATGATTAAGGGCACAAAGACAGAAAAATATAAATTACAGAGTAACAAATATAAAAATAGTTCATTTTGTTTAAAACATAGCACTCAATAAGTGAAATAAGAAGAGTGAATTGGAACAAGGCTGTGGATAGCAGTGAATTCTAAAATGAGGGATTTGGATTATATTATATAGGTACTAGGGAGTCAGTGAAGTATGACTTCAGGGATCTTATATTCAAATTTGGAGATATAAATATATAAAGCAATCAAGTTGTTTTGATCTGGGGAGCCACAGGGATAGTGGGTAGAGCCACAGTCCATCATCATACCTTCTCCAGAAGCAATGGTATCACTACCATGATTACCATTTCTAAAGCTAGAGCAAGAATGGGAAAGGAAATTCATGGCAACAGAAAGGATGGCAAGATGCCAACTTTGGGTAGCCTCTTGTATCTTGTGAATGGTTATATTGGATATGAAACATAATATAGAATCAGCTAGATGTAATGAGATATAAATGATTTAGCTAAAACAGAATTCATGTCAATTTTGTATTTGATGGAATGTTAGAGGAATGCTATTAGATATTCCTCAATGAAAGGAAGGGAAGTAGGAAGAAAGGAAGGAAGGAAGGAAGGAAGGAAGGGAGAGATAAAAAGTATTAATATTTTCCCTCTCTAATTTCCCTCTCTTCTGCATACATTTCTTTGCATATATTTTGTCTCACCTGATAGAATATATCTTTAGAACAAGAATTTTTCATTGTGTGTATTTGTATACTAAGTTCTTGGAACAGAGAGAGTCTTTTAATAATTACTTGCTGGTGGATGAATGAATTGATTAATTAGTATGAAAGGTAGATGCATCTCAGAGCTTTGTTGGTTCCAGAGTCTTCAACCTTTTTAAGTATTGCTTCTGAAGGAGCATCATTCATTTATGTGCAATATGTTGGTGTTGTTTCCTATATATATATATATATATATATATATATATATATATATATATATATACCACTTTTTAATCTAGATGGGTCCAATGAGTCCACCTATGTCTACACCTCCAACAGAAAATAATAAACCGCCTCTTTCTCTTGTAAGTATAATGATACCCTTCTTCCCTTTCCCCTCTTCTTAATTCTTAATTAATTAATTATCTTCCATTCTAATTTGAGAAACTTTCTTTAATATCACTATTAGACATATTTACCTATTGTCTTATTCATTAGAATGTAAACTCTTTGAGGATGGGGACTGGTTCTACTTTTTCTTTATATCCTCAGAACCTAGAACAATGACTAACATATAATCAGCCCCTGATTAATGCATACTGACTGATTAGACTTGCACAATGATTAAGCAAAGAGCAACTCTCTGTAGAGGATCTTTCTGCTTCCTTAGAGATGTCATAATCTACTGTTCTTACATCAGTATATAAGTGGGTCTGTACTTTATCTGAAATAGGCTCTTCCTCTGATGATGCAGATTACAATCACTTATTCTTAAGATTCTTCCAATTTCCTGCCAGAAATTTCCCCAAAGAAGAACTAATTTACATGCTGGAGCCCTTCCTTTAAGTCTTATAACCTACTGTGGCTACCAGAATGGCCCTTATGTGTTGCTATTCAATCATTCAGTCATGTCCAACTGTTCATGACCCCATTGACCATAGTCCACCAGACCCTTGTGTTGTCCACTGTGTCTCAAAATCTGTCCAAGCCTCTAGTCTTTGTTTCTATGACACTATTCATCCATATCATCCTCTGCTTTCCCCTTTTGCTTTTGCCTTCAATCTTTCCCAATATCAGTCTTTTCTAATGGGCCCTGCCTTCTAATTTCATGGCCAAATTATTTAGCTTCCAGCTTCAAGATTTGACTTTTCAATGAATAATCTGAATGAATTGCTTTAAATATTAGCCACCTTATTTGCACATAATCACCACAGGGTTCTACATTCTATGAGAGGAAATAGAAATGACACTTTAGATCATCTGGAAGACTGGATAGATCTGACCAAAACTAACTAGAGAAATTTAGAGATTATTTCAGGTAAGAAAATTGAGGTCCTGAGAGGTCTAAAGACTGATGTCACCCAATCCCTATGCCCACCACTGATAAGGAAAACAGTATTTTAAACAGTAAAATTCAACTAGTGGAAGAACATCTTCAAGATGCCTTTCACAGTTCCTTCAGTATTCAGCAGTTATCGCTGCCCCTCAAGTCACTATAGATGTTTTATATGTAGTGCCTTAGGCACCACCCTATCCCAAATGGGGCTCTACAAATAGCTACTGCAGGTTCAAAGTACTTTGTGGGTTTATATCCACAAATCCACATCAGAACATTGACCAGCAATATGTGGGTATGTGAATGTGTATCTGCTGGTCAGCCCGAGAACTCAATTATTTAAAAATAAAAGTATTTAATCAATTAGCAGAGAAAGACATTTTATCAGTAGAATATCTCCTCTTTGCCACCCAGGGTAAAACACATACACACACATACACACTCAAATATATGTCTCAGTGTGTCATATATGTTCATATGTATATATTTATGTATATATACACATATGCACTTAAGAGTGAACTTATACAGGGACCAAGGGACTCTCACATGGGAGGTTCGTGGTGGCCAACACTCCACCGTATCCCTCAGATAGCTGATGGCTTTGGGTGATATCACTGATCTGGCTTCTTACTGGACATGGACTTGATAGGGCAGATTTCTGTGCTGAGCTCTTCTGCTCCTGCTCGTCTGGTGGTGACTGTGGTACCTTTAGTTGAGATGAGCCCAGAAGATAATAGCAGGAAGAATGGCCAGAAGAGACAGCTGACCCAGCATCTACCCAAACATTGCTCAGCTAAATCTTACAAAAGTTAAAGAGTCCTATGCCCATCAGAACTGAGGTGAAACGGAACAATGAACCAGTGAAGCCTGGAAACCATTGCTAGGTGATATACTTCCTTTTTCAATTTAATTCCATTTTCTTAAATTAACAATATATTCTTTTTCCCTCCTCTCATCCCTGAAACGAATAACTTAAAAAAGAAAAAGGAAATACTCATAAAATTATGACTAGCCAAGTGAAGCAAATTCCAAAATGGGCCATTTCCAAAATTATATCTCATCCTACATTCATTAAAATCTGGCTCTTCATGAAAGTGATGAAACCTTGAGGGTCAGAGCTCATGAGAAGACAGACTCACATTTTTAAGCAATCTTCCTTTGAGGGTAAAAGTACTTGGAAAATTGATCTTCATTCAATATGTCCAGGTGTATAATCACATCCTTAAACTAACAGACTCTCCTTTTCTCCTAGCTAATTACAAAGCAAAATTTTCCACCAGCTCTGATTCCTACAACTAGATCGTCATTTGTTCACCCAGTAAGTAACTATTCACCACCACCAAATTATGCTGAATGATTCACTTTCTCTTCCGATGACAAGAGGAAGGGTATATTCCAAATCTAGGCTGAGGGCATTGTTTTGCCCTTTCATGTACATTTTCCACATTCAATTTTGTATCATGCTTATCTATATACATGAGCCGTGTGTGTTCTCTCTGTCTTCATAAGACCATAAGGAGAAGAAAGAGAGAATCACAGAATATGTGAGTCGGAAGGCAGAATCAGTGAATCTCTTGTATATCACATAGACCAATTATAACATTAGTAGCATTTGAGAGGTGCTTAAAGACCAAGAGGGTCCACCTCTACCGTCTCTCACAGCAGCCCATTCCAATTTTGGACAGCCTTAGACATTCTGGATTTTTTCTCCTGACACCAAGCCTAAATTTACTCCATTTGTAACTTCTACTCATTGCTCCTGCTTCTGTACTCAGGGTCCAAATAGAGCAAGTGGAATACTTAATAAATATGGCTCATGGGTTCCTTGAGAGTTTTCTTCTTCAGCCTAAAAACACTAAGTTCTTTCAATCTATCTTCAAAGGATATGGATTTAAGGACTGGCTCCATATTGGCTGCCTTCCTCTGAACACTATCCAGCTTCTCAGTTTCCTTAAATTATGTTCTCAGAATTGAATAAAATGATGCAGTTATGACCTGAAGAGGGAAGAATTCAGGACTATCCCTTTTCCATTACTGAAATCTATGGTCCTCCTAAAGTAGCCCACAAGTATCTCAGAATCAATGCCAAAATATATCTCTTTGTGGAGTTCAAGTTTTCCATTGCTTCACATATCTTTGTTTTCCCAAAATAATGGGATCCTAGATCCAAGATCAGAAACTACAGAGACGCCATCTAGTCCAAAGACCTCATTTTACAAATGAGGAAACTAAAGTGCAAAAGAGATTAAGTGACTTGGCCAAGATAATACAACTGGTAGGTATGGGTATGAGGGAAAAGGATTGGAGCCCACATTCTCTAAGTTCAGAGTCAATATTCTCTCTCATCATTTGAGACAGTATTTGGATTGAGAAGAGATCTAGATTTGAACTAACCACCTGTATGGCTTCTCTCCTATCCTCCTTTCACAGTCTAGAAAATTAAGAGGTTGGACTGGATAATGTTTAGGGTTTTTCTATCTTGAATTAACGTGTTTTTTTTAATCATTCTTCTCTGTTGAATTCAGCTCTCTCCATCTTCTAATGACTTTGAATTATTATACAGTAATAATGATCGTGCCAGTTTTACACAAGGCCCCAGAGAACACGTCTATAATAGCTTGTTTCAAGTCTATGAGGTCTGCATCCAAATCTACATTTGAAAGGCAGTATTTCACACTTGTACTTATAAACTATTTAAGTTTCTCAGAAGTGATGAATGAAAAAATGGCAGCATTTCCCTTTCTTGTTTTCAAACATAAATTTCTGGCTGCATCTAAGATAACAAAAGCCTGGACAAACACTCTCTATCATATAGCGCTCCTGAATGCTAAGCATAGAGAGAGAATGCTGGAGTTGGAGGAGAAAGACTTAGGTTCAGAACTCTCTTAGACACCAATTGTCTGACCCTTGGCTAGTCATAGGCTCAGATACCGAAAACTAGAAGGAAATTCAGAGATCATCTAGTTCGGGGCTCAGCAACGTATGGCTCTTTCTGCAGGAGCCATAAAGTCCATTTTTTTTTCAGGCGCTGTTACAGGAGCCACACTGTGAGCACTGTACAGCTCTCACAAAATTACATTTAAAAAAATGTGGGGTTTATGGCTCTCACGGCCAAAAAGGTTGCCAACCCCTGATCTAGTTCATCCCCATCATCTTACAGATGAAGAAACTGAGACCCAGAGTGATTAAATGACTTGTCCAGTGACTTCAGATTTGATCCTAGATCCTTTAATTCTTGTGCTAGTATTCTACATTGTACCACAAAGCCCCAAATTATTTTGTATTGCTAAACCTTAGTTTATTCCTGTGTAAAGTGGGATTCCTATCTAATATCAGAGAATTGTTGTAAGAACTAGATGAGATGATGTTTTACCACTATTAGAAATGCTATGTAAATTTGATCTTTTATTACTAGCTAGCACTCTATATTTTTGTGAAAAGAACTGAATAGATCCAGGGCTTAAACAATCCTGGGATGGATGCCAACAACACCTATGTCACTTTCGGCAGCTGTTCCCCTCACTCCAACTGTCCACAGTCTCCACACTGTGAAGCTTGGACAACAGTCAGCAATAAGAGGGAAGAGGAAACCTTCTAGCCCACAAAATCTCAGGCTGATGGAGTGGGACCAGTGAGACACCTTGAGAAAGATGCTTTGTAATCCTTAAAGTGGTAGGGAGAATAAACAGGGCACAGGCTTTGGGAGTCAAGAAGACATTGAGTTTGAATTCTGCCTCAGCCTCTAATTTAGCTGTATGACTTTGGACAAGCCACCTAAACTCTCTAAGATTCATTTTGTCACCTGTAAAATGAGAGTTAGGATAACACTTACCTCAAAAGGTTATTGTAAGAATAAAATAAGATGAGAGATAGATAGATCTAGATATCACTTTGAAAACCCTAAAGCGTTTGATAGATGTTTGTTATTAACTCATTATAATTATGATTTTTTCCCTTGCTACCTTATTGTCTAGTAAGGCATTCTAATAACTCTATTTACTGTGTATATTAAACTCTTAGAGTCACTTTACCACCACTTTCATTTGAACATTTTGATGATCTTATAGGTAATTGCTTATTGGCAATATTATGCCCATTTTACAGGTAAGGAAACACTGAGTCAAAGAGAATGAGTTTTTTTCTTCAGAGTCATGCAATTAGTTCATGCCAGAGGTGGGATTTGAACCACATATTCTTGACCCCAGGTTCAGCACAGTTTCCATTCTTCTAAGATGCCCACCTTCTCTTCTTCCCTGGATTCCTTGTTGAACTCCAACCTTAAATCCCTACCCTACCTTTGGTGACCTTTATTGATAATGTGAATCTTGTCTCTTTACCCATGAATGAGTCTCAACAAGACTGAATGTTCAAACTGGGTTAGTAAAACAGATTACCGTTATCTCTAGAAAACTCTCATGTTGATCAATTTCTAGTTAAAATATTCACGTGATGGTTACTTGTTGGGAAATTCATTCATGCCAAAGCTTTTTCTTTTTTTAGGGCACTCATCCCCAAGTATGAAGCATCTGCCAAGGATGGAGGAACATTCCAGAAACCCAGAAACTACGACCAGAAGATGGATGGGGAAAAAAAAAGACTTCCACTCGTTTTTCAGGACCAAGGCTCTGGAGGATTTTAATAGTTTAGACATTTGATCTTCAAGAGAAAGAAGCCCTGGTGGAACAAGGACAAGACTGTCACAGTGCTCCAGAATACCTTTGTGGAAGAAACTGAGCCAAAATAGAAGAACATGGCTTAGCCTGGGCTGATGATTTAAGGGACTGACTGACTCCCTGGCCCATGAGAGAAGGGGGAAGGGATAATGTTCAATGCAATTAGGAACCGTAAAGAGTTTCTGACAACACAGATGTTATGTGACTTACCCAAGGAGACAGATAGGATGTGTTAGAAATGGACATTAAATTGAGATCTTCTCAGCTTCCAGGACAGATCTCTATCTATTATACCACCCTGAATTTTAAAACAACATTTTAAAAAGCCATAAAATCTTCCCATGATCCTCAATGGTGACTTCTGCCCATCGCCTCTTAACTTGGGTCAAGTGCCCCAGGAGCTTGTCCGTTTGTTACACAGTGACATTTTGCAATCTGACAGAAAACCAATATTTCAGAACTACTGATGTCAAAAACTCTTATACTGTTAGATATGAGTTTTCCCCTGTAGCACAAGGTGGGGAAACTCCTTTAGTTTGACTTTCTCATTTTGGAGTGGAAGGAACTGAGGCTGGAAAAGTTTAATAGATGTGCACCTCCTACCTCCACCTCAAAGAACCTCTGGGTTCTTTTGAAGCTTAGCTCAGGTGCTACTTCATTAATAAGGCTTTTCCCCTACCTCTTCCTAGACTTTTCTAACTCTTGCAATTAAATTTTCATTTTTTGTATATTCCTTGTATTTACTTCTATATATGTGATGTCCACTTATTAGAGTATAAACTCCCTGGCGGTAGGAATTATTTCATTTTTGATTTTATGTTCCCAACACCTAGCACAATGACTGTTTCATGATAGACACTTAATAAAGATTTATTGAATTGAACTGAATTGAATTGAGATGTCCAAGGTGACCCTAAGTAACAATAAGCATAATTGATTTCAAACAGAAGTCTTTTGATGCCAAATCTGGCCTTGTTTCCATTAATCCATACTATTTCTCAATACCTCCATGCACTCAAGAATGTCAAATCAGGGGGCAGCTGGGTGACTCAGTGGATGGAGAGTCAAGTGTAGAGAAAGGAGGCCCTAGATTTGAATCTGACCTCAGACACTTCCTAGCTGTGAGACGCTGGGCAAGTCATTTAACCACCCTTGCCTAGCCCTTACTGCTCTTCTGTCTTAGAACCAATGCACAGTATTGATTCTAAGATGGAAGGTAAGGGGTTAAAAATCTGTCAAATCAACATTTCATTAAATTGGCTTTCTGTTCAATCAGTGTGAATTAGTGAGATTTTACATTATGATCCTGATTTTCAGACTGGCATTTCACAAAACAATCACATTTTATTTGGAATAAATTTTTGTTCCTTTGGAAGAGGACCAGTAACATCGTAACTCGCAATTTGGATTTAAGTGAGGCAGAGCTGCACAGTGGTTAGCCTCGCTTTCTCTTTCAGAATCCAGGGAGAAGACAGAAGTCAGGACCATTGCTGATGGCCTGGGATATAGTGAATGATCTTGGTATCTTCTATATTTGACCAAGCTCTAAGAGCTTCACAGTGCCTGCTTCCACTCCTCTTGTGGCCTTTGGAACAAATAATTTTCATCTATTCCTTCTGGCAGGGGAAGCCTTCAACACACTTGGAAGTGGACATCTCCCCTAACATGCCAACACATTTGAGGCCTGTTGGTTCACTTCAACCTGGTTTAGCCTGTCTACTGAGATGGTTTTATGAGTTCAAATCACAAGTGAGAGTTGAGTGAAAGATAGACCTCAACAGTACATGAGCAATCCTGAAAAGGTCTCACAAGCCTTCACAGCAGGGAGGCTAATCCTCATTGAAAATCCCATATACCGCATATGGAGTAACAGATATGAACAGGTACAGGAAAACAAGATCTCAATATCCAAACAAGTCAGCTCGGTTTCATCTCGTGCTAAACTTGGTTTCCATGTATTTGTTTCTATTATCTTACGGGGTGACAGTTTTTCAACCTACCAATGAGTCACATTTTTCTATACCCTACTCAAGTATAATTATCTTCCAACAGAGATGGGCAGAGAAGGGCAAAGTGAAAGGGCTTGAGAATGGTTGCCATTTATGAGATTTGAAAAGGTCAAGAGAATGAGCCACCATAAATCAAGCAGGTGAAGCTTTTGATGTCATTTTTTAGAAGCTAGATGGTGAAGTGCGAAGGCTCATACAAACCTGTCTGTTCAAGTGAGCAGAAAAAGAGAAAAGGGAGCATCTATCTGTCTGGAAGTAAATTCATCTTTTCCACTTAGAGGTTAACTTAAGTGAATGCTGTGTAGAAACAACTTTAAACCCGCTGTCCTGGGAGACCTAGGTGGTATAGGCAAGAATGCCTTACTTCAAATTCCAGACAATGGCGTGGTGTGTGTGTGGGTTGATTAGGCAGATATCTCTTCTACATTAGAACTATCCCCATTGTGGCTTCAATATATGGTGCGTCAGCAGAAGAAATGAAATGACAGTTTTGGGGGAGGATGTTAGAAGCTGCAAATGATCCAAGAAGGCCTGCAGATGACAGAAAAAGTTTAGAAATTCAGAAGCACATAAATATGTGTATGTGACTATAATATCAACATTTTAACACCAGAAATATACACAATTTCTTTCACTGTAAACACTGCATAAAATAAAAAGAAAAAAAATTCAGACTTTCTCTGGTAGGAAGGGAGGGCCAAAAATTTTAGATGAATTTTCCAGATCACTCTGTGCCCCTAACCCTTGCAAGGTGGAAGTATTACCTGCAGTTATTTTTCTTTTTCTTCAGTCATTTCATCCGTGTCCAACTCTTTGTGACCCAATTTGGGATTTTCCTGGCAAAGATACTGGAGTCAGTTACCATTCCCTCCCCAGCTGATTTTATAGGTGATGAACTGAGACTAGCAGGTATAATAATTAAAAATTGGGTGGCCAAAATGTAATAGTTAAACTTTTGGTTCGACAAAAATCATTATGCTTAAAACAAACAAATAAACAAGAATTGTTGTAGTTGCCATTTATAAAATTTTAAAAATAAACTGAGTCTCTTAGTAGCTTTAGTAGCTTTATTTACAGCGATATAGAGATATTAAAGTGGAAAACATAGGAAGAAGGTAGAAAATATCACCTAGCTATGTAAGGGGTAAATAGGGGTTTTTGGTTGGGTAAATATTAAAAGGTTTGGTTGCTAGGGAATTGAATAATTATCATTCCCCAATTAAAGAATAACCTCATGTCAAAATGTCTTTTATGGAAATTTATTTACAAATGAGAAGAAGATAAAATAAGAAAATCAGAGAAGGATAGGATAGGATAGGATAGGATAGGATAGGATAGGATAGGATAGGATAGGATAGGATAGGATAGGATAAGTAATCTAACACACTAGGTAATTTGCTCTGGCCTCCTTGTTCAACCCAGGCAGATCAAATTAATACTCAGTAGAAGGTGAGCACAAGGCCACTCTCTTTTGAAAGCGCAGTTTCTTTTAGAGAAGTCCAGGAAGATTAGTTTTTATACTCACCACGTGTAATTCCAAAAGAGAGATTTACAGCAGTATCACTTAGTCCAAGGTCTCAGCCAGTGGTCAGAGCTCCTCCAGGTCCTAGTCACCTACCACAAGAAGAAGCAACAGCCAAGAGAGCAAGCCCTGGAAGTTCTTTTAATTTATCCAGACCATTTCTTTCATCACTCCCTGTGCCTTCCTCTTAGTTTACGTGTCCAATCACAACAGATGCTTTTCTTAGGACTGTCTAGGGGGCAGTCAGTCAATTTTGATTTGTCACCCATTCTTGTACACATGGGTCACAGAACTCCCCACTTGAGAGTTAAGAGAGTTAACTCTTTTGGTGATTAGATTTAAGAATTGGCAAGGTAGATTTAATCTTATTATCATAGCTAAAATACCATAAGTAAGCCCTAATCCTAGAGCCTCCAGACCATGAATGTGAATTTGAATTAGAATCTCACAGGAATCCAAAGTCCAGGTGAGGAAGCTGAAATCCAAAAAAACCAAAGACACTGAAAAAACCATTGAGAATCTTCAGTGCACATAAGGTCAAGACTGTCAAGAATCTCACCAGAGCTCACATTCCCTAGGCTAAAGGCCACCATGAATGAAGAGCCACAGAATGAACCAAGCACAAAGAGAGTCAAAAAATGAAGAGATAAAATCTCTCTCAGGCTCTCATTTTTATATATGTTTTTTCCCCACCCATTAGCTCTCCTAGTCACATCTCAGGAATCAATCACAGCCTTTCAATTTGTCTAGCACTTCCCTGGAGGGGGCAATGCTTGTGGCCTATTAGAGTGTGAACTTTCTTTGTTAGTGACTTACTAAGTGTTAAGGAGGGATAATTTAAATTCTTGATTGATTAACTTAAAATAGACAAAGGTGATAAAAAAAAAATTCCCTTTCACTCTGGGTTAAGTGACTTGCCCAGGGTCACATAGCTAGTAAGTGTTTAAGGTCAAATCTGAACTGAAGAAGAGGAGTCTTCTTGACTTCCAGCTCATTGCTCTATCCACTCTACCACCTTCATTTCTAGCTCCAGTTATTCAGTAAACATGCCTTTGTTAAAGCTGAGAAAAAGACTGAAACCAAGACCCAGAGACATAGAAGGAGAAAGGGAGAGACAGAAAGTGATTGTACCCTTTAAACACTTATTCAAGTATTTTACCATTATTCATGAAGAAATAGCAAATAAAATTATTATAGAATTAGTATATTATTTATGTATTTGTAAAATCACATATAAATATTATATATTTATATAGTTATATAAGATTATTAAAGCATTTGATAAACATTATTAGCAGATAATTAAAATGCGACTATTGCTCCTGCTACCATCTAGTCAATCCAAATCAATAAATATTTATAAAGTACTTACTATATATCAGATATGTTTGGCATCATAGAGATGCCAAAAAGAGATTTAGCCCTTTTCTTCAAGGAGTTTACAGTCTGATGAGAGAAGTCTGATGAGAGAAGGAACATGTAAATAACTAGGTATGTACAAGATAGCCTGGAGTGGATGCAAAGCAATTTTATAAGGAAAGAAGTAGTCTTCCAGGGAAGGAGAAAGGGAGAAGCATCTTGCAGAGGGAAGGACCAGAGCTGAGTCTTAAAGGAAGAAAATGAAGGTAAAACATGACAGTGAAGAGGTACAATATTCTTGGGATAGGGAGCAGATGATGAAAGGGCATGAAGAGGGAAGATGGAAGGTCCTGATTGCAGATACTCCCTTGAGGGAAAAGAGGCCTAAGATGTCATCCCTTGGTTGGATGGTATTGGAGAAAATCCAACCCAACAAGACAATGAGGCTCAGCTGAGGTAGGTTATCTGGGTAGGACATGACGAAGAAAAGTTGACTCATAATGTATTCAGAATTCCACCTAGCAGCAAGAATTCCAGCTCCATGAAGGTGGGTCTTAAGCCTTTAGATAATAATAGTTATAATAACTAGTATTCATATAGTTATGATTTGTAAATCATTTAAAAATATTACCTCATTTGATAATCTACCTACAAGGAGATTAAAACCTTAGCTATGTGACTGTGGGCAAGTCATTTAAGCCCCGTTTGCTTCAGTTTCCTCATCTGTATAAGGAAATGGGAAAGGAAATAGCAAGCCACTCTAATATCTTTGCCAAGGAAACACCAAAATGGTGTCATGACAATTCTGATAGGATTGAAAACAATTGAACAACAACCAGCACAAGAAGATTGATACTACTAGTGTATACATTTTACAGATGTGGAAACTAGGTTGATTGAGGTTAAATAAGTTGCCCAGTGTCACAAAGTTATTGAGCATTTAAAGCTTAATTTGAACTTGGGTCTTCTTGATTCTCAGTCTAGCATTACATCCACTATTACCATTCAGTTGCCTCTGTGTCATTTGAAATTATTGTAAGCCCTGGAAGACTACGTCTCCCAAAGCTCCCTGCTACAACTTTTTCACTTCTTTTGTGGGAGGTGTCAGAGAAACTATAAAAGAGAAAGTTTGGTGCCTTTTCTGGCTGGATCTGGGAGGCTCTGCTCCCTCTAGCCTGGAGACTGGCTGATGCTATCTACCCTGATCTCTCTCTCTTGAGGCCTTTTTCCCTTTCTATCTATCTCCTAGTTTTTTCCTAGACCTTCCCCTTTCTAGTTTAAATAAAACCCATCTATTCGAAAACCTAAAGTTGCTCTCAGATCTTTTACTTGAGCCCCAAAGGGCTCTGGTCAATTCCCCCCTGCCGGGGCTGGGGATGGCTGCCTTCCTTTCCCTTCCTCTACCTTCCTCTCTCCTTTCTCCCATCCATCCTTCCCTTCCTCCAATCCTCCTACCTTCTCTCTTCACCCCCTCACACCTCCTTAGAGATCTAGGAAGCTTCCAGGGCAATAGTACAATTGAGTACTGGAACCCTTTTGTCTCTTTTTGGTGAAATCTAAAACCTGCTAAAAGAGGGTAGGAGGAGGGCTTGATGTAACCCCAGCTGTAGGGAAAATGATGGTAGATATTAGTTTTATTGTTAGTTTTAGCATACACATTCTGTTTATTCTCCATTATCTGTTGAAAAAGGGCTTTCCTGGTGGGGCTGAATGCTTATGGTTAGCATAGTTGGCCCATTTTATTAAAAAAACTAACTCCTTTAAATGAAAGTCATGAAAGGGATATTTAGCCTGGATAAAAGAAGACTAGACATAGAATGAGAAGGCTGATAGTGGTCTTGAGGTGTGCGAGGGGATCTCATCCATAGAATGTCAGGCCTTGGTCTAATTAGCCCCATATTGTAGTACCAACAGCAATGGATAAAAGTCTTCACAAGAGAAATTTGGTCCGGATACCCAGGGGTGGGAGGGTGGGGGGTACAAGATAAAACAAAACAAGCAAAAATCTCTTCACAATTAGAGCTACTGTGAAGTGTGCTGGGCTCTCTCGGGAGCTGGTGGGATTTCCTTCCATTGGAAGTCTTCCAGTAGAGACTGGAGAATTGCTGGCTAGGTGCACTACTGTATCACGTAGATTCCTTTAGTGTTTGGGTTGGGCCAATGGCTGTAGAGGTCCCTTCCAGCTCTCAGATCCTTTATTCTCCCATCAATCCCCAAACACCTCCATAATATCCCTCATACAGTCTCTTCTCTTCACTTACAAGACTGTCACCTAAGCTGAGGTCCTCACTGCTCCCCTGTACAATGGAAATGGCTTCCTGACTGGTCTGCTTGCATTCATTCTTTCTCCTCTCAAAGACATCTTCCATACCTGCAATCAGATGGGTATTGCAAAGGCACCATTCTGGTCTTTTGCTCCCTTTCTTCAGAAGCTTCACTGGTTTCCAGTAGCCTTAAGGATAAAAGGCTTTATCCCCTCTGCCTGGCAACTAAAATCTTTCCTGATGTGCCTATGTTCCCACCGTAATTGGGACTGTCGTTTGGGCAGAGAAAGTACAACGAGGACGGGTTCCAGTGGCTCCCGTCTCATGAACGCTACACTTCTTTCTTGGAAGGCTGTCCTTCTGTCCCCTAAACCATATGGCTTCTCCTCATTTGGCACCAATTTTAAAAGCAGCGTTAAAACAAAACAACCCACCTCTCTTCTTTAAATGATGAGGAAGCCATAGATCAGTAATCTAAATGTTCTATGAACTATGGCTTCAGTTAAAAAGAATAAATAAAACATTGAAGCCCTTAGTAGGCACTTGTGAAATATTTATGCCTAGAGAACTTGGCTTTTGTGATTGTGAAAGGCTGAGAAAGTCAGAGGAAACAGTCCTTGTTTATTCTTTTTAGTACACATCAGAGATAATGGAATTTGTGGCTTAGGATAGCTCTGGGAGGGTCAGAGCTCTTGGCAGGGCTCATCGAGCTGTTCAGGGGTATTTAGAGCTCCCTGCTATATCCACACGGTTGTGAAAATCTACATAGAGTAATAAGAATAACTAACATTTATATAGTGCTTACAATGTGGCAGACACTGTGCTAAACACTGCATGATTATTATCGCATTGCATCCCCCTCACAATAAATTGAAGAAGTCGGTGCTCGTACTATGTATCTTTTGTAGATTAGAAAACTGAGGCAAACAGTAGTTATGGCTTGCCTGGATTCACACAGCTAGTAAGTGTCTAAGGCTGCTTTTGAACTCAGATCTCTGGACTCCAGGGTCTATGATCTATCTACCTTGCCACCTAGCTTGGGTGACATATTTTAGCCACACAGACATCTGCATAGATACAGGATTCATCTGTGATTTCATTAGCACCGAGTCGTATCAAGCCAGATCACTGCCTATTTGGGAGTTAAATCCTAAGAAATTGAGTGAGGCTCAGAGAGGTGAGATGGCTTGTCCAAGGTCCAATAGCTAGAGACTGTCAGGCTTCAACCAGAGTATTTCTATGGGCAGGAACAAGAGCTGGATTTGCAGTCAGAGGTCTTGGGTTCCCATTTTAGCTTGTGTGACTCTGGGTAAATTACCCCCCACTCAACATGCATACAAAATCAGCATATTTCAGAAATTCCACCACTAGAGACTCATCTCTTTGAATTAAAGAGCTTCCTATTAAAATGCCTAAATGGAGGCAGTAGGACCTGGGTTCAGATTTGATTTTAATTTGTAGCTGTGCAACCCTGTGCAAGACATTCAACCCCATTTGCTACTCCTTGCCCTTCTGTCCCAGAATTATTACTAAGACAGGAAGTAAAGTTTTGAGGGTTTCTTTTATGCATATATACTCCTGCTGGGACTAATGTCTTGAACTAAACCAAGACCTTGAGGAAATAGATCAGAGCCGAAGTGTCCAGAATGGGGGAAAAAAGGAAGTGAAAAGTAAGAACAAAATCTTCATCTATTTCAGTTATTCAGTCAACACCTTTTTCTTAAAGACCTACTCCTTGCAAGGGCCTAAGCTGAAGAGAAAAAGAAAGTCATTGGCCCTTCCTTCCTGGCACCCATTGTTTGGCAGGAATTCCAGGGGATGGTTTACCAGTGGTTCCCAAACTTTTTTGGCCTCCTGCCCCCTTTCCAGAAAAAAAATATTACTTATCCCCCTGGAAATTAATTTTCTTTTAAATTTTAATAGCATTTAATAGAAAAGATAAATGCACCTGTGGCCATCACTGCCCTCCTGTATGGCTGAAATACCCACCAGGGTGCGTTGATTCCCCCTTTGGGAATCATTGGTTTAAACCTAAAGCTTGATAAGTTCAAGGGAGGGAAGAATTCTTTCTGACTGAAAGAGCCAAAGAAAATAGAGTCGTAGACAAGGCTGGAAGATAGCCTAGAGGACTGCACTGTACAGTAAAAAGAGCATTAGATTTGGAGTCACAGGACTTGAATTCAAATTCCACCTCAGACATTCATTATTAGTATGACTTTGAACAAGTCATTTAACTCTCCTAATTTCAACATCATTAAAATGAGACAACTTGGACTAGGTAGATTTAAAGTCCTCTGCTGCTCTACTGCTTCTAGTTTGTGGGTCCTTACAAAGGAGTCCACAGACCCTCAAAGAGTCAATGGGTATATTTCAAGGGATCAGTAAGGCAAACTGATTAGAAGGACAAGTCACTAGATCTTCATTTGCAGATAATTGGTTTCCTTTTTAACCAGATGTACTTTATCTGATGCATTTAGAAACATTCTCCTGAGATGGGGACCACAGGATTTCCCTAGATTACCCAAGAAAGCCATATCACACACACACACACACACACACACACACACACACACACACACACACACACACAGTTAAGNCACACACACACACACACACACACACACACACACACACACACACACACACAAAGTTAAGAAGAAACCTTGATCTATTCTAATCTAACCCCTCAATTTTTAAGGCAGGAGGCCAATACACAGGGAAATGATATGACTTGCTCAATGTCACATAAATAGTAAGAGTCTGAGGCAGGATTTATTCAGACAAATAATCCTCGATTTAGATTTGGGAGCGACCAGCTCTAAATAGATGAGGAAAAATGAAACCAGAAAGGTTAAGCAATTTGCCTAATGTTGCATAAATAGGTCAGAAACCAAGATTTGTATATGAAGCTGGAAGACATGACAGAGACTTTTTAGTCTAGTCTTCTCTGTTTATTGATGAATAAGTGGTGGCTTTGGTGAGTTAAGCAAATTTTCATAGCTCCCCAGTAGGAAGCATCAGAGGTGAAATTTGAACCCAGGTCTTCAAACTCCAGATCCTTGGGTTTCAAATGTCCTCTGATTCAGATACTGAGTTCTTTCCACCATAACACATGACCTAGGTGTGTTTTGTTGTTTTTGTAGTTGTTCAGTTATGCCTGACTCTTGCATTTCACTTGCACTAAGCTGTTTATAACCCAATTTGGAGTTTTCTTGGCAAAGACTTTGGGGTAATTTGCCATTTCCTTCTGGAGTTCAACTTACAGTTGAGGAAACTGAGGCAAGCAGAGTTAAGTGACTTGCCCAGGATCACATATCTCTTAAGTGTCTGATATTAGATTTGCACTGAGGAAGATGAAGTTTTTGGACTTCAGCACTCTATCCACTGTGCCACCTAGCTGCTCAGCCTAGTTGTACTGTGGATCTAAATCTTTTATAGATTATTTTGTTTTTTTCAGGATACTATAAATTTCAGAGAAGACAGAACTTCAGAATTAAATATTAAAGGATAAATAGAATTTCAATGGATGGGCATGATGAAGAGGAAATGCTGACTGGAAAAGACTGAAAGGGGATTTGAATGTAAGCTCCCTGAGGGGAGGAACTATTTTTCTTCTCTTTGACTGTCTCTCACCTTCCTTCCTTCTCTCCTCTACCTCTCTCCTTCTCTCTCTCCTTCCTTCCCTCCCTCACTCCTTCCTTTCCTTTCTTCCTTTCCTTTCTTTCTTTCCTTCCTTCCTTCCTTCCTTCCTTCCTTCCTTCCTTCCTTCCTTCCTTCCTTCCTTCCTTCCTTCCTTCCTTCCTTTCTTTCTTCAAGTCAAGTGACTTGCCCAGGGTCACACAGCTGGGAAGTGTCTGAGGCCGGATTTGAACCTAGGACCTCCCGTCTCTAGGCCTGGCTCTCAATCCACTGAGCTACCCAGCTGCCCCAGTTCTAGGAATTTTCCTGGAATCACACAGCAAATAAGTTAAGTATCTGAGGCCAAATTTGAACTCATGCATTCTTGACTCCAAGACAAGTACTCTAAGAACTATGACAATCTGGTTCTGAGGTTGATTATTTTAAGGTCTATTCATCCAATTAATGTATTTTTTTAAAATGAGGACAATAAAGGACTGGAGAGTTGAACTTTTTTGCCCCAAGCTGTAGGGTAAAACAGTGACAGAAGGGAACTAGAACCTGAGTCTCTTGCTATCTTTCCCACTTTGATGTTCCTTTTATATTTACTTCTCTTTATACAGGTCATATTCCTCCTTCTGTCCCTGTAAGCCAGACCAGGGGCTGGCTTTATTGCTCCAGGATCTTGCTGGGCTCCTTACTGAGGAGTAAGATTGCCAGCTTCCTTGGCCTTTGAGTAGTCTCAGTCTCCTTACTGAGGGTTTCAGACAAATGCCATCCTTGAGTAAAAAAGTTTCCCATCAACAACATGTCTGACCTGAGCCCTGGGCTCTGGCTAAAGCCCTGGGCCAAAAGCTAACATGACCTTTTAGCATGAAAGGGACACACTTGGATTTGTGGGATGGCAACATCTCTGCTGCTTTAGGGGCCCGGCTAGAGTTTCTGCTGCCTTTTCACAGCCCCGAGTCCAATTCTGCTTTCTGAGTCTCTCCCAGACGTCTTACACAACCTCTGTGGGGTAAGAGTCAGTCTAGCCATTGTGGAAACTCTGAGCCACAGAAGCTGAGGCAATCACTCAAGGCCACAGAATGATAATAGAGAGCTGGGATGTGGGAAAATGACTTCGCTTTCTCTCTCTTCCTATCGCATTAACTTACAGAAAAATCTTCGTCTACTGAATATACAGCACATTTTTCTCTGCACCCAGGTTGATGCACGTCAGAGTTCTTGGTCTTTGCTTTGTCTTCTACCATTTAACCTACTTCCCTTTATGCCAGATCTATAGGGACAAACTAGCCATTCCTCTAAGACAGTGATGGGCAACCTTTTGAGCTCGATGTGTCAAAATTCACCGAAAAACCGAGCATAATTCGGGTGGGGGTGTCACTTTGAGAAAAAAAAACATAATTTTTAATTTTATTATTCAAATATTAAAATAAATATTTGAATTAAAAATAATAATATTTAGAGTTTAAATAACAAAAATGTATCATTGTAATCTATAACTGTATTTAATGAACCAAAATAGGTAAATTAATAGAGGTAGAATTGTCATCTATAGTGCACAGAGTGTCTACACTACACTACAGCCAATGTTTCATCCTTGGCATGCAGCCCTGTACCTCTCCTTATGTAGTCTCATGGGGCTGCATGTCATCAAAAATAGCTACGTGTATCAGTGCTGACACGTGTGTCATAGGTTTGCCATCACCACTCTAAGACCTCACTACTTCAAGGAGCAATGACCCAGTCCAGTGATGGGCTAACTTTTTAAAGAGGGGGCCAAAGGAAAGGAAGTGCTCCTCTGTCAGTCTGTTTCTAAGGCAACTCTTTCGAAGTTTTGTTGTATTGTATCCTACTCGTATTCATCAGATTTGGAATAATGCTGTGCAGCCAGTTAGAACATTTCAGGGGCCATATCTGGCTCGCCTGCTGTAGTTTGCTCATCACTGACCCAGTCGGTGTAAAAGCTCTCTCTGCTGAAGTAAACATCAACTGAGTTGTGCAACTCAGTACATAAAAAGATTTCTTTAAGCATTCTTGGAAATAGCAATAGATTCAAAGTCCGAGAACTTGAGTTCAAATCCCTCTTCCTCCTTCAGAAGAAGTATCACTTATCAGAAAGGAGCTATGATTATAAATAATTCACAGTCCTGTAGTCCCCTTGGTGATGGGACTTTCTGAGCCTCTGTAGGATGATTCTCTATAGTGGATTAATAGCTCTTTGGTGGCTCTATATTTGGAAAATCCATAGAACTTTGCCTCAGTTTCCCCACATGTCAGTTCAGAATAATAAGAATCATAATACTTCATAAGTTGCTTGTGTGCATGAAAAAATACTTGGCAAACTAAAACTGTTTTCTTGGTTCTGATGTGGTATTTCGTCAGTGTACATCATACCTCATTAGGACTATCTACCAATACTAATGAACGTGGCAATTAACACTGATGCAACACTTGAAGGTTTGTGAAGCACTTTAAATATATTAAATTTTTTTGGTCCAATTGGGTAAAACCTGTCAAACTGTATATTCCAGTGGCATTTCAAGAACCTAGGGTCAACTCTGAACCCAAAGAAGAAATCAGAGAGAGCCTTTGCATATGCATATACCACCATTTAAGTTTTGTAAAGCACTTCATTTTATTTGAGTCACTCACTAAGACTGCGAGGGAGACACACCAGAATTATTCTCCTGATTTTACAGATGAGAAATCTGAGTCTAAGAAAGTTTAAGTAACTTGTCCATGGTCCCACAAGTGGAATGGCAGCAAGGCATGATCCAAACACATATCTCTCTTGATTATAAACTCAGCATTCTACTATTGTACCACATCACCTTCATATATTTATCAACTAGGGAGCAACTGGCTAGCAGAGTGGATTGAGAACCAGGCCTAGAGATGGGAGGTCCTGGGTTCAAATCTGGCCTCAGATACTTCCCAGCTGTGTGACCTTGGGCAAGTCACTTAACTCCCATTGCCTAGCCCTTACCGCTCTTCTGCCTTAGAACCAATACATAGTATTGATTCTAAAGTGGAAGGTAAAGGGTTAATATTATATATATATATATGTATATATATATACATATTAATTACCTGTCTATCTATGTATCTATGTATGTATCTATCCAGGTATCTATTTATCTATGTATCTATGTATGCATGCATTTATCTATCTACCCATCCTTCCATCTATCTATCCATCTATCTATCAGCCTATCTATGTGCCTACTAGCTATCAACTATCTGTCTATCTATGTACTGCCTGACTACCTGCCTATCTCTCTCTTCTATCAGCCTATCTATTCTCTATTTATCAATCTACCTATCTACTCACTGCTTACCTATCTGCCCATCATTTGCCAATCAGTCTATCTAAATATCTTCCTATCTACCTCCTGGATGCCTCACTGCCTATCTTTTCAGCGACTTATCTACCATNATATGTATATATATATATACATATTAATTACCTGTCTATCTATGTATCTATGTATGTATCTATCCAGGTATCTATTTATCTATGTATCTATGTATGCATGCATTTATCTATCTACCCATCCTTCCATCTATCTATCCATCTATCTATCAGCCTATCTATGTGCCTACTAGCTATCAACTATCTGTCTATCTATGTACTGCCTGACTACCTGCCTATCTCTCTCTTCTATCAGCCTATCTATTCTCTATTTATCAATCTACCTATCTACTCACTGCTTACCTATCTGCCCATCATTTGCCAATCAGTCTATCTAAATATCTTCCTATCTACCTCCTGGATGCCTCACTGCCTATCTTTTCAGCGACTTATCTACCATCTGTCTCTCACCTGTCTATTGCTCCTTCTCCATCTCTCTTCCAGCTGCCTATCTATCTAGCCATCCCTCTACTATCAGTCTACTTAGCAGCTGCCCCCTGCCTAGCTGCCTATGTATCTATCTAGTCATTCACCATCAGCATGTCTAGCTACCTGTCTTTCTCTCTACTATCTACCTATCTATCTGTCCACAGAAACACAAACATATGTATGTATTGGGTAGATCTTTATCTCTGCCTCTATAGCATCTACATTTCACTCTCCATAGATCTATATCCTGGTGCTCCTCTTCATTGACCCCCCCCCCCATTGCCTAGGAAACCAATTGAGAATTCACTTCCTTCTAGGTCATCTCTAATCAAATCTCTTCATATTTTCCAGCTTTGTTTCACACAACTCCCCAGGGCCTCCAAGGATCCCTGGGATTTGCCAGCTTTCCCCCAATGCACATTGAAGACTTCTGAGCTTTTTCATGATCCCTAGAGCTGAATCTTTCCACATGTGGAGTATGACTTCTCTGAAGGCAGGAGATACTCCCTCCACCTTTTTCCCAGTAACTCAAGCTCTTAGAATAGCTCTTGGTACATAGCAAATGTTTTATAAATATTTGATTTTTAAAAAGTTTTTATTTGTTCACTCATCTAATGGACCCCCTCCTTATTCATATATACTCATCTCTAGATCTGATGATCTCTAAAGGAAGTCCCTTTGAAGTCCAGCTCTCTGATCCTATGAGCATCACATTTCGATTGCTATAGAGGACTTCAGTGTTTTATGGTGAATGGAGTATGGCATAATGAATAGAGCCCTGAACTGGAGTCAGGAGAGATCTGGGTTCAAATCCTGATATTAGAACTTGCTAAAGGTTAGGCATTGGTCAACTGACTTCACCACTGATTATCTATTCTCTCTTTGGCAAAGTGGGAAAAATAATAATAATAACTACCAATTTTATGTCACTTTGAGGCTAGTGAAGCCCTTTATATCTATTATCTTATTTTTTCTTTACAATAATCCAGGGAAATAGATACTATTATCCTCATTTTTGAAGATGTGAAAACTAACGGAGATAGAGATTAAGAGCTTGCCTCTGGGCCACACAACTGGTTAGTGTCTAAGGCAGGATTTGAACTTAATTTTTCCCCCTGAGTCAAAGTTAATTGTGCTCCCCACTGTGCCACCTCACTGCCTCTAACAATGCTAGCAAAAGCTGTCCTAAATTGTCTCCTAGAGGCCCAAATGAGATACAGCTCTAAGCACTAAATAAATGTAATGAGGATAAAGATAGGACTGGTATAGTAACACAACCTACTAGACCCTTGATAGAGGTAGGGCAGCAAAAGCCTGTTTAACTACAGTCCTACCTACTAAGTCAATAAGTTCCACAAAGGCAGGAACCACATCATATTAGTTGCTATATCTCTCCCTTTTTAAGCTAAGTTAGTTGATAAACACTTATTAAGCGCCTAATATTTGCTAGGCACTCTGCTATGCACTGGAGAAAAATCAAGAAATTTCGAGCTATTTACTCCAACTCATGCTTGATCAACAAATAAGTCATTAGCAAGCATCTATTCAACCCCTACTCTGTTCAATACTCTAGTATAGCAATGACAAACCTTTTAGAAACCGAATGCCCAAACTGCAAACTGCATGGAGAAGGGGAGGAGCACAGTCCCACCCCAAATCCCTCTGGCTTTCTAGTAACAAATTCTCGTGAACTCTGTGCTAGAGCAACAGTGGGCATGCCCACAGAGAGGGCTCTGTGTGCCCCCCTCTGGCACCCATGCTGTAGGTTCCCTAACAAGGCTCTAGAAAATAGAAAGAGATAGAAAGATAGAAGATAGAAATACCTGATGATAGAAAGAGAAAAATGAAATAATACCCTCAAGCAGCTTACATTCTAATAGAAGAATTCACTTTCTCTTTCCTTTTCTTCATCTTTAATTGATAAGTTTTGTTTTAACTTCCTTTGGCACAAATATATAGGAAATGAGAAGAATGAGTTGATATACCAGGTCAGAAACTGTATGACTTTAGGAAAGACACTTATCATCCTTGAGTCTCACTTTTCTCATCTTTTACATGAAGGAATTATACCAACTGATCTCTGGGGTCCTCTGTAGTTTTAGGTCTATAATTATACCATTCAGTGATTCTTTTACCCACTGAAATTAAGACAGTTTCTTATAGGTAGTAGGTGCTGAATCTATGCTTGCTTGAATCAATGAAAGTCATAGTCAGGTTATGATCAATGATGGTCAAGGGAATCTCCCTCCCTTTGTTGCATCCCCCTTGCCCATCTTCCCATGCTGATACAATCAAAGGAGCCTATGTTCATCTTGGTCCAAACAAAGGAAAGTAAAATCAACAACAAAATGAATTGAAAACCAAACAGAAAACTCCCAAATAAAACACATCATAAAATAAAATAAACAAAACCATCAATCCCATAAACAACTCAATAAAATGTCATAAAAAGTGGTTTTTGCCTGAGTGTGCATGTTATCTTCCCACCAGATATTGAGCAGTTGATGGAAGAAATTGACACCAGATCCATTAACTTTAAAAGGCAGCACCGTCATTGTGCAGTTGTGTTTACCACTGTTTTGCCACTTCTTCATATCAATAATGCCAAACCTTTCAGTGGGTTTTCCAAAGTGACAAAGAACTTTCCACACATTTCCCATATGAGGAAAATGAGACACATAGAGGCAAAGCACCTTGTCCAAGATCACATGGGTGGTAAAAATATGAGAGATGAAATTTGAACGAGTCTTGCGTTAAAGACACAGGTTTTCAGTGATAAGGGACCTCAGAATTAATCTAGTTATTATGTATTTTACCTTAAAAATTGGAAGCATTACATTAACTCTGGGGATTTATTGTATTCTTTCTTTTTTTCAGTTATGAGTAAGGGTGATGAGAGGAGGGATGATGAGTATCTCCTTGAATGACATCTATCACTCACACTCCTCTCAACCTGATTTTATATTACCCCTCACTCAATGATTTTATGATTTTCTTGTTGTTGCTCACACAAGATACTCTGATTCCGGCCTCTGGATATTTTCAACGGATGTTGTTTGTTTCAGAAAAGTTCTAGGGAGCAGCTGGGTAGCTCAGTGGATTGAGAGTCAGGCCTGGAGACAGGAGGTCCTGGGTTCAAATCCGGCCTCAGCCACTTCCCAGCTGTGTGACCCTGGGCAGGTCACTTGACCCCCATTGCCCACCCTTACCACTCTTCCACCTATGAGACAATACACCGAAAGTTAAGGGTTTAAAAAAAAAAAAAAAAAGAAAAGTTCTTCTTTTTCACCTCTGCCTCCAGGTTTGTTTAAAGTTTCAATTAAAATCCCCCCTTCTAACAAGAAGCCTTTCCTAATTCCTCTTCATTCTATTGCCTTCCTTCTGAGACTATCTCCAATTTGTCCTGCATATATCTTGTTTGTCTATTGTCGTTTGCATGTTGTCTCCTGCATTATATCATGATGTATTTGAAAGCAATTACTCTCTTTGGCCTTTTATGCATCTCTCTGACTTAGTACAACATCTGGTACTAAATACTTTCTTGTGTATTGACTAAATGACTACCTCAAGTGAGTTCTAGGACAATCCTAAAAAGTTAAGTATAGCAGGTATCATTATCTCAGAAGTAGAGTGACTTGACCCAGGCCATAAAGCTAGAGCCAGAGGAAGGAATTAGTCCTAAAGTTTCCTTCTTTTAGGTCCAGTCAATTTATATTAAGTTTGCCTATGGATAACAAGTACATATTTCTTTTACTTTTGTTTACCTCCCCACCCCATTATGCCCCTCTTTATATATATTTTTTCCATATATCTTTCACTCTCTGTTTAATTCAGTAACCATACATTTAGGAACCATTATGTGAAGAGTAATGTATAGGTACTAAAATTCTAAAGCATGCTTTCCAAAATAAGAATTCTATTGAAGGACACAAATCAATAATCATGTCAAAAAGAAGCTTTGATTGAACCTTTACTATATATGTCAGGCCCAGCATTGGGGATATTAATATGAAAAGAAAGGCAATGCCTGCCCCCAGCGACCTAAGATTCTAATAGAGGAACACATAAAACATGAAATTAGATAAGTAAATACAAGATCATGTTGAAGAAGGACTGATAAACAGAGGGATTCTTGGTAATATGGAAAGCTATGATTTTTTTTTCAACTTCCTTCATATTTGGAGGTCTTCTTTTGGCAAAGGTGATTATTGGAAATATATTTGTCATCTTCATGTTCCAGATGCATGTATCATTTCAAATGTCTTTTAAAAATTAATACATAATCAGAATTATTTTTTTAATCTTTCTTATAGAGAACAATTAATGAGTGCCTATTGATGGATCATTAGCTCACATTTCTTCTCTTTCATGGCTGGTTAAGGATTTATTCCCAGTTTATAGCCTTAAAAGAGATAATCTTCTAATTCTCTTCCTTTCTTCCTATTATCTTTCATCATTCTTGATACTCCTGATTTTTTTCTTATTCATTCATGTATTTTTTGTATTTTCCTCTAATTCTCTAAAGTAATCTTTGTATTTTAAGCTATTTTGTTTTTGCATTACTTTCATTTCCTTTTCTCGTTTTTCTTCCACCTGTCTTATTTGATTTTTGAATTCCTTTTTGACTTCTTCCAGTGCTCAAGAAGCTAGTTCCATTTTTCTTTGAAGTTTTGCATGTGGTTGCTTGAATCTCACCATCTCCTGTTGACTTTGTGTTTCCCTCTTTGTCTCCACAGAAATTTTCTAAAGTTAGGTGTTTCTTTTGCTGTTTGCTCATTTTTCCAGTCTTTTTTTGCCTGTGGTCTGGGAATTCCAAAAGCTGCTGATTCTGTCTTCTCTGAAGATGTCTTGCAGAGCTCTTCACCTTAAGCTATTTAGTCCTGGGACTATGTCTTCACCTCTGCAAAGCAGACTTGAAAGGGCCAAGCACTATGGATTTTCCTACTTCATTGCAGGGTGGTGCCAGGGTCTGGGAATTCAAGGGGTGGGTCTGGGGTCTGGACTGTTCTGTTGTTGGTGGTCTAGGCAAGGTACCAAGATCCTGAAATTGACTTACGTACAGGAGCAGAACCTGGTATAGTGGGCGGTTGACCAGAACTCCTTTGTGGGCAGTTTTGTTTCCCATTCCACTTAAGAAAATCAACTCTCTTTGCCTACCTTTCATATTCAGTGGGGGAGCTCCTTCACTCTGTCTTGCTATTGATTTTTGATTCCTGCCATTTTGAGACCCTTTTTAAAGATTAGTTTGGGAGGACTGTCAGAAAGGTTTCAGCTTTCACCACCATCTTGGCTCCATCCCTTCTCTCTGGCCTGTTGGGATTTTATTGTATATGACATTACATCTGAAAATTAAATTGGGTAGTAATTTCATCTCTAATATATTAGACTGACCAGCCATGAACACTGAATTTATTCCAATTGCTTAGTTCTCTATACATCTCCATTAGGAGGAAAAAAAGTTTTGAATTCGTAATCATAAAACGAATATTAATGTTATACAATGTTCATACCAATGTAGTTGCTACACTATGTGTTAGTTTAAATGTTATTTCTCTGTTTTTTCCTGGTTTTATTATTATATGAAAATGATGATTTGTGGGTTTATTTTATGTCGGGCTACTTTGTTGAAGTTGTTTATTATCTTGAATAGTTTTTGTTGTTGTTGTTGATTCTCTGGAATTTTGAAAAGACCATGATATCATCTACAAAGATATTTAAGCCTCCTCTCTGTCAGTGTTTGTTCCTTTCATTTAAATTTCTTGTTTTATTGTTACACTTTTAATTTCTAGAACTAGATAAAATAATCATGTGAATAGTTTTACTTCATCCCTATTCTTTTTGAGAAAGGGTCTAATGTTTCTCCATTAAAAATAAAGCTAGTGGAATTATGCTCAAAGGGTTATATAATTGTTCATACCTTTTGGCCCAGTAATACCACTATTAGACCTGTTTCCCCGTGTGATCAGGGAAAAGGGCGGGGAGCCTATATGTTCTCAAATATTTATAGCAGGTCTCTTTATGGTGGCAAAGAACTGAAAATTGAGGGCAATTGAAGAATAGCTGAATGACTTCTGGCATATAAGATTATCTTGGAATACTAAAGAATTGATTCTCTTCTCCTCCCAGCAAGCCTCATAGATTTCTTATGGTTAACTTCTGAGAGACTGTAGACAAGTGTTACAATGGATGGTCAGACATGACTGGATTGAATCACTGATAGTGACGATCTCATCGATGATATTAAAGACTGATTTACATATCTATAGAATTTCTGTATCACTTACAAAAGCTGAACTTAAATGCAATCACTCACTCCATCATCTTTCTTTTTCCTCTGAGATACCAGAGTCTTTGCAGAAGCTGTAGAGTCAAATACATTTTGCACCAATGAGGTTTCTAACTTAACAATCTAGATATCGAATTCATATAGCTCAGTCTCCCTAGACACTCTTAATTTTAACCTATCTTGAAAACCTAAAGTTCTCAGAAAATTAGGGTAATCTATCTATTACTTTGTTTTGATACATCAGTGTGCCCTTGAAATCTCTTTGGTTCCTCATCAGGGTCCCTTTTACCCATCCTATCCAAGAAAGACATTACAAAGCAGATAAAGCACTTGGAATCTGGAGAGTCCTAGATTCAAATCCCACATTCAGCATTTACTATGTGTCTCTGATAACTCATTTAAATGTACTGATCTTCAGCTTCATCATCTACAAAATGAGAGTCACGATAATGTCATCTACCCCACAGGACTATGATAAGTATCAAAAGAAAGCCTCTCTCTCTGTCTCTCTCTCTCTGTGTGTCTCTCTCTGTTTCTCTGTCTCTGTCTCTCTGTTTCTGTGTCTGTCTGTCTGTCTGTCTGTCTGTCTGTCTGTCTGTCTGTCTCTCTCTCTCTCTCTCTCTCTCTCCCTCTCTCTCTCCAGCTATTACTATAATTATCCTTAGGGTATTTATATGAGAATAGAAACAATTTTGTAAGAAATTTCATTGAAATAAATAGGAGTACTTAGCCACAAGAAGGGAAAGTTTGGGGGAAAATACTATCAAAATCTGAATTGAGGGGGCAGCTGGGTAGCTCAGTGGATTGAGAGCCAGGCCTAGAGATGGGAGGTCCTAGGTTCAAATCCGGCCTCAGACACTTCCCAGCTGTGTGACCCTGGGCAAGTCACTTGACCCCCATTGCCTACCCTTACCAATCTTCCACCTATAAGTCAATACACAGAAGTTAAGGGTTTAAAATTAAAAAAAAAATCTGAATTGAAGATTTGTCCACAAAAACAGTACACTGGTTTTCAGAGTAAATGTTTAGTATCAATGGATTGAAGTAACAGAATACCATGAATACCATATCTATCTATCTATCTATCTATCCATATATATATATATGTGTGTGTGTGTGTGTGTGTGTGTGTGTGTATAAAATTTAATTTCTTTTTCCAGATTCCTTGATAGAATTGTCAATAATAATTTTCTGACATTTTCTGATCCATGTCTCTTCCCTTCCTCCTCCATTCCTAAGACAGTAAGTAACATGATATAAGTTGTACATGTGCTTTCATATAATACATATTTCAACATTAATCATGTTGTGAAGCAAGATATATTGTTTACACTAGAGAAAAACTCATGGAGGAAATAAAGTGAAGAATGGTTTACTTCAATCTGCATTCAGACTCTGTTGATTTCTTCTATAACAGTGGATAGCTGGGACATCTGGATGGCTCAGTGAATTGAGAGTCAAGCCCAGAAACAGAAAGTCCTGGGTTCAAATCTGGCCTCAGACACTTCCTAGCTGTGTGAACCTGGGCAAGTCACTTAACCCCCATTGCCTAGCCCTTACCACTCTTCTGCCTCGAAATCAATACCCAGTATTGATTCTAAGGTGGAAGGTAAGTGTATAAAAAGCATAACAGTGGACAGCCTTTTTTATCATGAGTAACTTGGATTTGTCCTGAATTCTTACATTTCTGATAATAGTTGAGTCAATCACAGTTGCTCATCATACTTTATGGCTGTTACTGTGTACAGTGTTTTCCTGGTTTTACTCACTTCACTTTGCATCACTTCATAAAACTTTTTCCTAATTTTTTTTTGTGTCCATCTTGTTCATCATTTCTTATGTAGCAGTTGTATTCCATTACAATCATATATACCACAACTGGTTCAGACATTCCCCAATTGATGGGCATCAGTTTCCACTTTGCCATTACAAAAAGAGTTGTTATAAATTTAATTTCAAGTAGATCCTTTCCCCCTATCTTTGATCTCTTTAGATACAGAGGTAATAGTGGTCAAAGGGTATGCATAGTTTACAATCTCTGGGCATGGTTCCAAATGGGTTTTTAGACAGATTATATTCATTCACAGTTCTACCAACAGGGTATTAGTGTCCCATTTTCCTCCATAGTTCCACAACATTTAGCATTTTTCTTTTTTGTCATATTAATCAGTCTAGTAAGTGTGAGATGGTACATTAGAGTTATTTTAATTTGCATTTCTCTAATTAATAGTGATTTGGGGCATTTTTTAATATGACTAAAGATAACTTAAAATTTTTTAATCTGAGAATTGTCTACTCATATCCTTTGATCATTTGTCAATTGAAGAGTTCTTTAAGTTTTCATAAATTTGCCTCAGTTTTCTTTGAGAAATGAGTAGAGGAACTTGTTATAAATATTTCTTCTCGGTTGGTTGTTTCCCTTCTAATATTGGTTACATAGAGTAGTTATACAATATAGCAAACATTATATAGTATCACATCCTACTAAACAGAGCCTTGTGACCCTAGAACAGATAGATTTGATAGATAATGAGCTATCAGGTGCTGAAACTCTTTAAGAAGATTGGATGGATGATCACTTTTATTAGCTTATTAGAATCAACAAAGTTGCAGACAGGAATTAAGCTCTTACTACGGGCCAGGCAAGAACTTAGGGTTGAGGTAAAGAGTTAGACATGATGATGCCTCTTATTTTTGAGGCCATAATTCTAGGAAGCTGAATTTCCTAAATGAGTCCAATCTTAATTACACATAGACTGATTATCCACTGAGTGGGGTATACAGTCTTTTGATTCCTTGTTCTTGCTACTTGCCTTTGGGCTAATCTCTTGCTTGGTAGCACTTTCCCAAGGCAATGTCCCTGCCTCACCATTCTCTGGGATTGTAACTTGGGAATGGTAATCAAGAGCATCCCACTGTTTAGGACAGTCGGCAGCACTCAGCATGCAGTTTTCTTGGAATAAACACTTTTCTTTTTCACCAACTCTCATCCAGGGGAGTGTTGTGTTTCATGATGTTCCTTCCAGTAATACAGCTCAATAAAATATACAAACACACAGTGATTTAGAAGGGCTATAAAATTAAGCGACGATGATATGTGTTCAGCAAAGATCCTACAAGGAACCATGAAAACCTCCAGTGTTACCACAACATAAACTTGGCAGCTGCCTCCAGAGACAAATTTCCAAGAATGAAACCCATCCGTGGAGTCACCTCAGATGCTGTTTTGACAAGGCACATAAAATAAAAGTAGGAGCAAGAAAATACAAGCAAGATCTCTTCAGTCTAGGATTTTCACTCCAACTCCCCACCCCCTTCCAAAGGGGATAAATGAGATAATCCACGAAGTCTCAAAAATGGTGGAAAGTTATTCAGAGATTCAATAAGGTGCTGGGGCTGGAGTACTGGACCTGAATTTATGTCTTGCCCCTGACATTCATCGGCTGTGTGATTGTGGGCGAGTCACTTAGCCTCTGTCTACCTTGAGTTTTTCATTGCTAAAATTGGGATAATGGTAACATTTATTTCACAGAGTTGTGAGGAGGCTTTGACGAAGCTATAAATATTAAACACTTGGCCCAAACTAGAACTCTATAAAGATATTGTCCATGATTATTAGTATGTTATAGCTGTCAGCCCGTGTAGGTACTTGTTCACCTGAAGTACTTATTAGCTATCTAACAGGGTGAGGGAAATGGAGCAATCACTACTGGAGACTGAAGTTGCAGTAACAGCTGTTTATAGCCTGGGCAGATAGATAGTCACATGCCTTTGGGGGCATCTAGGTGGCAGTAGTAGGCAATGGATAGTGCCCTGTCCAGAATCAGGAAAACCTGAGTTCAGATCCAGCCTTAGACACTTATTAGTTGACCTAGTTATATCACTTAAGTTCTGACTCAGTTTCCTCATTCAGAAAATGGTGATAAAAATAGTACCTGTCTTTTGGTTTCTTGTGAAGATCAAATTTGATAATATTTGTGAAGTGATTTATATAATACCTAACACATAGTGACATAGTCGGTGTTTAATAACTCTTTCCCTCATTTGAAAATATGAGCAATTCAATTCAATTTAATGCATTCCAATTTAATTCATTTCAATTTAAAATACTCATTCATTGCTATGTTTATGAGAGTTGCTATGAAATACTGGCATATGCTCTAACATGAGATGAGAATTTTATGCCCAGCAGCCCATCCTTTTAATTCCAATAGTCTAATAATGCCATTCTACACCAGGATTACAGAATATAACCACTGCTGAGCATTTTTAAAGGACTAAAACTCAGAAAGTTCCCAAAAGGTATAAGGTATAAGTGAGCAGGCCTTTACCCGTAGGTTGTGTGACCATAGGACTATCTTGCAAATTTCTCAAAATGTCCAGTTTCCTCATATGGAAAATGGGTATGTTAAGAGTAGCTTTGTTGTCAGAAGTTGGTCGCAAAATTGAAATGAGATAATATTATATGAGTGTTTTAAGAATCTTAAAACCCTGAAGAAGTGTCAGTTGAAATCATTATCGTTATTACTATTATTTTGTTCTTGTCATTTTTATGATGTCAACTTAGAAAGAGTATGAAGGCAAGATGGTAGTCTGCTATGATTCTGATTTTATTTAATTATTTAATGTTTAATGTTTTTTGTACTATTCCACAAGAGTGTTTTTATTCATTTTTTACATTTGAATAAGGTTCTGCAGATAAGATGTAGTTCATTGAAAGCTTCATCAGGACAACTCTAAAAGCAGAGAACAGGATAGAGGTCATAAGCCCTTCATCTAGTCTCCCCTTGATTTCCAAGTCTTCCTCTAGGACTCAACTTTATAAAGCTTTTGACTCCAAGTAGTTTAGAGATTGTTAGTGTTCAATATAAAAATTATTAAACTATGTAATATATAATATAATAATATGAAAAACTATTAAAAACACTTCCTTGAACCGGAGGAATTCCATGTGAACTGGAACAACCTCCAGGAATTGATGCAGAGTGAAAGGAGCAGAGCCAGAAGAACATTGTACACAGAGACCGATACACTGTGGCACAATAGAATGTAATGGACTTCTGTACTAGCAGCAATGCAAGGACCCAGGACAGCTATGGGGGATTTATGGAAAAGATGCTACCCACATTCAGAGAAAGAACTACAGGAGTGGAAATACAGAAGAAAAACAGCTGCTTGACCACATGGGTTGATGGGGATATGATTGGGGATGTAGACACTAAATAATCACTCTAGTGCAAATATCAATAATATGGTAATCGTTTTTGAACAATGATACATGTAAAACACAGTGGAACTGCTCATTGGCTACAGGAGGGGGGAGGGAGGAGGAGAGGGAAAGAACATGAATCATGAAAAAATATTCTAAATTAATTAAATAAATTAATTTAAGAAAACATTGTTCTTACATGTTTATAGATCCATTTTATGCCCAGGTGACCAAGGAAAATACTTTTTGGGGGATGTTGTTCTGGTATAAAGTATTTGTAGGAATCTCAAGGACATGTTGTGTTGTTTTGCATTTTTTTTAACTCCCATTGGTACTAGGGATTTTCATCTATCACTTGGTGAAAGATAGTAAATTTCTGACATATTATTCTGGGGAACAAGACTGGGTGCCAGTCTCAAATTGGACAGCAGCATAGAAGAAATAGATTTTTAGTTACATTTCATGCCTTATAACAAGATAAGTTCCTGATGGATATGCAACATATATATGTTTGTGTGTGTGTATGTAAACTTTCATCATAAACAAATTAGATAAACATGTAAAATTGTCTCTCATTTCTATTGGTAGAGGAAAAGTTTGTGAACAAGGGACAAAAAGGATCACAGAAAATAAAATGGATAACTTGGATTATGTAAATTTTTAAAAGTTTGTGTTGAGTCCTGGGTTCAAATCTGGCCTCAGACACTTCCTCGCTGTGTGACCCTGGGCAAGTCACTTGACCCCCATTGCCTACCCTTACCACTCTTCTGCCTTGGAGCCAATACACAGTACTGACTCCAAGACAGAAGGTAAGAGTTTTAAAAAAAAGTTTGTGTTGAAATAAATCTAATAAAATTAAGATTAAAAAGGAAACAATTTACTGAGTAATCATTTTTGCAGTCATTTTCTCTGACAAAGGTCTCAGTTCCAAGATATGTAATGACCTAATCCAAATTTATAAGAAAAAGAATTATTTTCCATTTGACAAATAGTTTAGGGATATGAACAGACAGGAGTCAAGGGGAAAAACTGAGGTTATTGCCATAGGAAAAATGATCTAAAGCATTAATAATTAGAGAAGTACAGATTAATGCAATTCTGAGTTTCACATTCACAATTTGGCAAAGACAAAAAGGGAAAATGGCAACTATTGGAAGGGTTCTGAGAAAACAGGCACACTGATGCCCTGTTGGTGGGCTCATGAAGGGCTGCAACCATTCTAGAAAGCAATTTGAAATTATACACAAAAAGTTATTCACTAAACAGCCTATTCCATATCACTGCTAGCACTCTACTCAAACAAGATCAAAGGAACAGGAAAAGGTGCTATATGTACGGATATTTATGGTAGCCCTTTTTTGTGGTAGTAAAATAACAACAAACTGAAAAGGAAGGAAACTAAAGCTAAAAGGATATCTATCAATCAAGGAATGATTAATGATGAACTAAGAGGTTATATAGGACTATGGTAGAATAATAGTGTGCCATAAGAAAGAAGGAAAAAGATGATTTCAAAGAAACATGGAAAGGTCTGTATGAAGTGACTTGTTTTGTATAACCTCAGAGAGCAGAGCTTGAAGCAATGAGCAGAAGTTTCAGAGGCAGATTTAGAACAGTGTTTTCCCTTTCTTTGTATCTCAGGCACTTAGGATTGGTGCCTGGATTGCTTTGGGTACTTCATAAATATTTATTGATTGACACACTGATCTGGCCCCCCAAAAACTTTGTGAGGTAGATATTCTATGTATTGTAATCATCGTTCTTTAGAAGCAGAAACTGAGGCTCAGGGATGCTCTGAAAATCTCCTGTGGTCCCACAGTTCTAAATCAGAGGCAGCCACTGAACTCAGTGATCTCCTGTTTTCCAGTCATATTCCTTCTACTCCATTACATTTCTTGTTCGTTGTAGGGTTTACTCCTGGGGAAGAAAGGGATTGAAATCTGCAATCCAATTTGGGGAAGACCAGCCTAGGAAGGATGAGATGGGCAGCCAGGGTTTGGATATGATCATTAGGATATTTGAAGAGAGGCATTGTTCTATTTTGGAATGCCCTGTGATAACTCTACTAATACACGATCCTGTATTAAAGTAGGGAAAAATAAACAAAAGCAATAAACAAACAAATAAATAAATAAACAAAAAGCAAATTCTTCTATTTTTTTGTTTTAAATTTCTCCCAATATGGCTCCAGACTATCTTTTAATAATCATGGCAGGGGGCAGCTGGGTATCTCAGTGGTTTGAGAGTCAGGCCTAGAGAAAGGAGGTCCTAGGTTCAAATCTGGCCTCAGAAACTTCCCAGCTGTGTGACCCTGGGCAAGTCACACCCTGATTGCCCAGCTCTTACCACTCTTCAGCCTTGGAGCCAATACATAGTATTGACTCCAAGATGGAAGATAAGGGTTAAAAAATGAAAAAAAAAGAATCATGGCACATTGATATTCTTGCATTCTGTGGTCCAGTCCCATTAGCTTCTCCTTCTGTCTTCTTCATGATATTCTGACTCTCCCCTTTCTTCAGGCAACAAGTCCCTCCATTCTTGGAATGTACTCCTTTCTTTGCCTTTCTTTTTATAAAATTCCCCACCTCTTTTAAAAGCTTACTTCAAGCATCATCTCCTAAGTAAAGTTGATTTTGTTTTCTCCTCCCTGCCCCTTTTTAATAGGCCTTTTCCCCATCATTACTTTATATCTCTATTTTATATTTACTTTTTTTGGTACCTAACTGAATGCCTATAAAGTCAATAAGTTAAGAATCATTTATTAATTGGCTAGTATGTGCCAAGTGTTGGGCTAGGCCATAGACCACCATTGTATTTCTTAGTTTAGCCATGTAGCCCATTTGTATAATCAAGGGAATTTTTATATTCTGAGGCGTTTTTATTTCTTCCAGTTGGATCAGGAAGACAGGCAAGCTCTCCTCAAATGCTGCTATATTTTCCACAAAAAATGTTTAATACAGATCGTTCCTTAAGCAACCAAAAGAATTGCCTTCATAATTTGATTGTATTATTAAAATATTGTGCCTACTCATTTATCTTTTAAAACTCTGGCCTCACTTCTGTTTGAACCAAGAAAATTCTCATATTTATTGGATCTGAAATATTGAGGTTGGGAGAAAGAAGGCTTCCATATACATCAAAAGAGTTGCAATACTTATTTTTGGTAGCAAAGAACTGGAAACCCATCTGTCGTCCATTCATGATGGAATGACTAAACAAATCCTGCTACATGAATACAATGGAATAAGACTGTTGTGAGAAGTGATGAATGTGATTGAAACAGAGAAACACATGAAAACTTATATGAACTTATACAAAGTGAAATAAACAGGAGGCAATATATACTACAAAAACAGGGTAAATGGAAGAAAAAATCTACAAAATAATTGAAATGCAATGTTGCTAGATTTTCAAGAATGTGCTTGAACCCAAAGAAGAGATGAGAATCTATCTCCTCCCTGCTCTTCTTTGGATATGGATAAGGAATATGACATTTAACTTCCAATCTTTTTCATTGTGTTGATTGATTTTTCTGACTTTTTTTCTTTTACTCTTTTCCATAAATTCTTTTTTGTATGAGAGGAATTTCTGTGAAAGACAAGGGGAAAGGATATGGGGAGAGGAGTAGCTTGTGTAGAAAGTAAAGATAACAAAAAATCATTTTTACAAAATAGTTCTGTTTAAGAGTAGTGTGAAGGAATAACATGGTATACATTTCAAAAGGCTATATTCTGAGGATGTAAGTACAAAGCTAAAAACTTGAGTAAATAGAACCATGCTGTTCTCCACAAAACTAGAGTAAAGGAAGGATGAACTTTGGTGTATGCAAATGGGTTGTTTTTCCTGTATTGAATATTAAGTTTTGTCTTGCATATTTTTTAACACATCTCTTCTCCTTTCCTAGATTTAAGTCTCACCCCCCCCCACTCCCGATCTCAGTGCTGTTAAAGTTTAATACCACCATTTTCCCATTCTTCTATAGGGGCGGAACCCCCTTGTGCCATGCTGATCTTTGCTGATGTTGATTTTTCCCTCAGCATCTGGCCCCCTTCAGGGATTCTCTGAAGTTGACATTTGCCATCTCTATCTATGTTTACATCTTGCTGACCAGGAATGGCCACACTGCACTGCTCTGCTGCTTTCCAAGTGGACAGACTGGCAATATTTCTTCTCTGATCATGCTCTTCTCTCTGACCCAAGTTGCCTGGGGCAAGGGGAGGGTAAGGACTCTGCAGGGGTAAAAATACTTGTGGTCAGAGATTGCAGCCATTTCATGACCGCCATTCCAGGCCTCAGTTTAGCCCATGTAGTTCTTTGTATATTCAGTGGAACATTTATATTCTGGCCACTTCTCATTTCCTCCAGATGGATCAGGAAGACAAACGAGCTCTCCTCAAATATTGCCACACTTCTCATGCTCAGAGTTGGATTCATATAAATCAACATCTGCTGAGAGCCTTCCAGAGGCTCACAAGATGATTTAAGATGTTGCAGAATCACCAAAATGCAGAGTCAGAAGGGGTTCAGGGGTCAGCAATTAAACAAGCATAAGGTCTGAATCCGAGTCTTCATTAGTTTAATAACTCCTTAATAATATATAATATGAACACACACAAAAATAATCAGAATAAAAAGAAGAAGAAGGGGCAGCTGAGTAGCTCAGTGGATTGAGAATCAGGCCTAGAGACGGGAGGTCCTAGGTTCAAATCTGGCATCAGACGCTTCCCAGCTGTGTGACCCTGGGCAAGTCACTTGACCCCCATTGCCCACCCTTACCACTCTTCCACCTAGGAGCCAATACACAGAAGTTAAGGGTTTAAAAAAATAAAAAATAAAAAAAGAATAAAAGGAAGAGAGTGAAAGTAGATGCCACAACTAGCTGAGGTAACAGGAAAGCCCCCCAGTAGATTTTGACACTTTCCACCAAGGATTCCAGGGAAGTAGATGATGAGGGAGAGCATTCTAGGCATGGAGGGAGAGATGGGAGATGGAACTTCCTGTGTGAGCAACGAAAAGTTGATCAACATGGATAGATAGTAGCATGCCATCTCATTTAATCTATATCTGAACTGGAATCTCTTTTAAATCATTCATTAGACAAGTTGTTGTTCAGATTCTGATTGAAGACCTCCAAAATGAACACAGTGCCTGACAAATAGTAAATGATTAATAAATGCTTCTTAATTTGGCATGTCTCTGGAAGCAGACTTTTCCATAGTGGGATATGTCAGAAAGGGAATTTTACTTATAAGAAGCCTAAATCTGCCTTCATGAAATTTGGCTACCCATTATTCTTAATTCTGCCTTTTGAAAACAAGCAGAATAAAGTGATCTCAGATATTTTTACATCCTTAAAGATGGTAGTCATCATCTCCTCCTTTGCTTCTCCAACATAAATCACTATAAACATCAACCATTCTCTTAAAGCCTCAGCTCTAAATTCTTGGCCATCATGTTTGCCCTCCTCTGGCTTCTCTCCATGGCTTTCCTAAAACATAATATGATACTTCAAATACATTGTATTTTTTAAACGTTTTCCTTCCATGGACCACTTCTACCCTATATTCTACAATCCAAAGGCACTAGCTGCGAAGAACCCGCTCTTTGCTTGGTAGGGTCTCTGGAGGTGGGATGGCATGGTGAAAATGAAATGAAAACGAGCCAGACTGCAAGTGAAATTGCAGAGGCTGTTCTTTGTTGCCATCTGCTGATTTATTTTTATACTCTTTTATCTTTATGCTCTCATACAGGTTTTAATTTTCCCATACATTCAAAATCGCATATTAAGGGGCAGCTGGGTAGCTCAGTGGATGGAGAGTCAGGCCTAGAGATGGGAGGTCCTGGGTTCAAATCCGGCCTCAGACACTTCCCAGCTGGGTGACCCTGGGCAAGTCACTTGACTCCCATTGCCCACCCCTTACCACTCTTCCACCTAGGAGCCAATACACAGAAGTTAAGGGTTTAAAAAAAAATCACATATTAACTTGAAACATCATATGATTGTCATTTACTAATTATCTTACTGTGGTTAAACAAAGAAGCCAGCTTGTTAAGAATTATTCATTATGGAATGGCTTAGCTGAAACTTATTATTTTCAGCCATCCGTAAGGTACAAGAACATTAGTTCCTAGCTAAGCATAATAGTTAATTATATTTTAACTAATTAAATCATTTATATTGTCCCCATGATGTTCTTTCACTTTTCACTATTTTTGTAAAAGTATGTTTGCTGTTCTTTCTGTTATAGGGTCAATAAGAATGCAGTTCTGGAAGGGTGATTCTGTGCTAATTTGTCATTCCCTTCTTTTCCTTGTGTTTCACTGTTTCTTTGGTCTGTGGGAGTTTGGGAACAGACTCAGGCCAGGTATTTTCTTCCTGGGAACTTTAGAAACTTGCATTAACTCACTAACTGCTGGTTTTTTGCTGGGCTGTTTCTAGGGGAAATTTCTATACTCTGGGGGTTTGTACAGGGGTTTATTTTGGGATAGTGGGTAGTCTGTGACTGTGATTGTTCTTGCCATGAACCTGTACTGCTTTTCTGTGTCTCCCTGGAGCCGAATAAGGAGACTGATTGTAATAGTCTCAATGCAAGTGAATGTCACTGTAAAAAGAATCATGTAGGGGAAACTGAGTGTGGAATTTCCATCCTCCTGACAACCTGCCGTGCTGGATTGTCAGAGCTGGTGACTAACTGTGCTAAGCGTCACGGCTTTGATGGCTTCCTGCAACTAGCCTTCTTGTCATCCTTCACACATGATACCCTTTCTTCTAATTCCGTACTTTTGTCCCAGCTGGCCCTCAAGCCTAGAATTCTCTTCCTCTTCCCGCCTGCTTTTCAGGCTTTCTTCAGGATTCAAGTCAAATCCCACCTTCTACAAGAGGCTTTCCCCAATCCCAACCTCTCCCAGTGCTTCCTTCTAAAATTACCTTCAATTTATACTGTGTATATATGAATCTGTTTGTCTATATGCGTCTCCTCCATTAGGCTATGAAGTCATTGAAGGTAGGGACCGTTTCTCCTATATTTGTATCCCCACTCCCTAGCATAATAATTGGACAGAGTGAATCTTGGAAAATGCCTGTTAGCTGTTGATGGTCTGATGGTCAAACTATTCTATATTTATCCTGGCCTCTACAATCTGTCTCAAATATTTGTTCTCATGACTTTTTTTTAATTTTAAACTCTTAACTTCTGTGTATTGACTTATAGGTGGAAGATTGGTAAGGGTAGGCAATGGGGGTCAAGTGACTTGCCCAGGGTCACACAGGTTCTCATGACTTTTGAGTAAAAATAAATATTAGAAAGTGATTTCCTATAAGGCTGAGGAAATAAGAAAGAGGGAAAACCGGTCTTGTTGTCAAGGAGTTAAAAATAATATTAAAACAAAAGAAAGAAATACTCTAGGCCCATTTATCAATCTATTTATTTTCTCTTATTGCATTGTAAACTTCTCAAGAGCAGATTTTTTTCTGCTATATGGTCAATAAGAATGCAGTTCTGGAAGGGTGATTCTGTGCTAATTTGTCATTCCCTTGTTTTCCTTGAGTTTCACTGTTTCTTTTTTCTCTCTCCCTCCATCCATTCCTTCATTCCTTTGTTCCTTCCTTTCTCCCTTACTCCCTTTTTTCTTTCCTTCCTTTTTTCCTTCCTTCCTTCCTTCCTTCCTTTTTTCCTTCCTTCCTTCCTTCCTCCTTCC
>NC_058131.1:17776445-17822260 GCF_016433145.1 Gracilinanus agilis | reverse complement strand
CCAAAGCCTCTTAAAAGAATAAGTGATTTGTGCATGAAAGGAGTGGGATTTGAACTGTGATCCTCCAACTTAATTCTGTGCTGGATGATGTGATGTAAAGAAAATTCTTCCTCTGGACAAGAATTGGATTAGCTGACCATTGGACTCCCTTCCAATTCTAAGACTCTTTAGAAAGAATGAGAAGCAAGTCATATAACAGAGTTTCCCTTCGTTTGATGATAGCATAAGTAACTGCTGATTTCTTTTTCCCCAGGGACCACATATCGACAGGCTACACAGAAACCTATTACTCATCTGATGGAAAGAAGATCAGCACCAGTCCTCAGGCCATGGTATCTATGAGGGTTTATCTGGGTAACTTCTGGGATTTATTATTCATTACTGGTAGTCATACCTATATTGCCTACAGCTAGTTTCTTGGAATTCCTGTGTTTTTGTTTGTTTGTTTGTTTGTTTTCCTAGAAATGATAGAGTCCTTGGAGCTTATTAAGTGAGAGAAAAAAAAAAAAACAAACCTGGCCAGAGCTCTGGGTTAGGAATATCGATTTATGGAATAGATACTCTGACAACAAGTTACCTCATAAGCTGGGTTTAGGAGAACCAGGGACATGTGATGAGACAGGTGACCCATGGCATACTGTCAATTAGCAAGAGAGCTCAAATGCTGGGGGAAAGGACTAGCCTCCAGGAATATAAAGTAGAAAGTGCGTTAGCTGGATGATTCAAAGGCATAGATGGCTATTTCTTCATCCTGTCTGGAAGAATGCCAAAAGACAGGCTGTCTTGGAAGCATCCTTCTTTCAGACTTTTGAAAATGTTCTCTGCCCTGAAAATCCCTCCTCAAGAGCCTTCTGGCCAAAGGGATATATTCACGAGTATAAGATGTTGTGTAAGAGTCATTGAACACCTCAATGCCTCTTGCAGCTCTCTTAAGATTCTGAGTTGCAGAATTGGACAGCAGAGTGCCCCCCCAAGGCCCCCTACGGCTTTGAAGTCTTAGGTCTGCTAAGGTCGGTTGTGTTATCTGGGGTATAGCTATGTATAGAAATAAAATAGGAAAGAAATTAAATTATATTAATAAAATATATTAATAAAATGTATTAATATAAAATGAAAATTAACAAATCAATAAATTATATTATATTAATAAATTAAAATGAATTAAATAGATATTAAAGATTCATAAAATAATATAATATAGTAAATTAAAGTTATATTAATAAGTAATATAATGAAAGTATAATATTAATAATATATCGGTGACAATTACTATAATACATATTTCTTATTATCTAGTAAATGTATACACATGTATGCATATGTTCATATGCACACATGTATATACATATGTATGTGAATATAACATCTAAATAAATCTATGCATTATATACTACATAGTATGCACATGTATTTGTGTATATGTATTTATTGACATATTAGTAGATAATAGATACATAGATAGTGGATAGATACATAGATATGTAGATATATAGATACATAGATAGATAGACAGATAGATAGATAGATAGATAGATAGATAGATAGATAGATAGATAGATAGAGACAGATAGTGTTGAACTGTAAAAAACACAGAATTATTAAATAGTAAAAAAAAATCATCTTTAATTAAAGAGAGGGGTTTGGCATAATTCCTCCAGGACTCCATGCAGAACAGCATGCTACAGACCTACACGAGCCCTGAGACTTTGCTGCTCTGGACACTGACCCCTTGGAACACCAACCACATGAGATTGACAGTTCCAAAGTGCCATAGAATTTGGGAGACTTATATGCTGTTTAGGGGACTGAACTGAGGAGTATAGTCAATTGGCTTTACAATGGCAACAAAGAAAATGAGGAGTCCTAGACAGAATTATTGGAGAGAGGCTGATGCTTTACAAGGGACACAAAAGAGAAAGATCCAGCCTAGGGCTGGGCTACCTTGGTAAAGGACTTTGACACAAAGGGACAAACTACTGGGACCAAAAAGGATACTTAACACATGATGGGGTTTACTAACCAGATCTACCTAAACTACTTTAAGGTCTGTTGTTAAACCACAACTTGTGAAGTTGGACTTTCCCTCAGGGAGAAACTCTTATGTAACAAGGTCAAACTTGAGGACTTCCCCTTTAACTAAACTGAGGGGTTATCAGATCCCATGAGGCTACAAGTTTGAGGGTTTATAGATTCCACATTGATGATAGATAGATAGATAGATAGATAGATAGATAGATAGATAGATAGATAGATAGACAGATAGATAAATAGATAGATAGATAGATGGATGGATGGATAGATGGATGGATGGATAGATGGATGGATGGATGGATAGACACTCCTAGGCATAGATAGATAGATAGACAGATCTAGACATAGATACATAGACAGATAGACAGACTTAGATATAGATACATAAATAGGTAAGCAGATAGATAGATAGGTAGGTAGATAGATACAAGCATACATATACACATTGTCCTATTATTCTGGAATATCATTATGCATGGGTTTTTTAAAAACTGGTTCAAAGCCTCTGATAAATAGTTGAAATTTTATTTGTTAAAAGCACTTAGCAAGCAGCAGGTACTAGATTAATATGTATTCTCTTCCCCCCCTAATAAATTCTTGTTAGGACTTTTTTTTTTCCTTTTCATTTTATAAGATGGACTTAGTGGCTTCTCAGCCCTCTTCAACTCTTTGTAATGATTACTTGACCAAGCAGGAAGAATGCAGAGAACCAAAAATGAACAATAGAATCAAGTTGTCATTCTCAATGCTTTCTCCTCTGCTTAACCAAGAAACTTCAAGGCCCACTATCCCAGATATGATAGGACAAAAAGAACCATTCAGTTTGCACTCCTAATCTAATGGCCCTATCAGTCAATAAACCAACCAGCATTTGTTAAATACATACTATGTGTCAGGCACTCTGATTAAACAACTGGAATACAGGTACAAAAAAGTCAAGCCATTCTTATGTCCTATGGTCCTGGGATCCCAGGCAGAGAGGTAGACCAGGCTGAGCAATGAAGAGTGTAGTAACTACAGGACTTGCTTATTGATACCAGACTGCCTCAAAGTTTGTCACACATGGTAAGAGAGGAAAAGAAGGAAGGAGGGAGGGATAGTAGCCCAAGATCTGGGGAGGGGATTGGGGATCTGAGGAGTATGGGACCCAGAAGTGGACTCTATGATTATTTAAACCCAGGCCCCAGAAGACCTGAGTTCAAATCATGGCTTAGATATGTATAACCTTCTGTAAATCATTTCCTTTCTTTCCACTCAATTTTTCACCTTTGTAGAATGATGGGGGTTGAATCTCAGAGAACCTTACTGACATTAATTCTATGATCATATTAGCTGGGTGATGTTGAATATGAAGCTTCTGTCTGGACCTCACTTTCCTATTTTATAAAATGAAGATTCTAGTGTAAATGAATTCTGAAGTGTCTTCTGGCTCTAAAGCCATGATTTTATGATCTGTAAGCTCTTGGACATAAGTTAGTTAATCTCTTTGGATCTCAGCTACCTCATCTGCAAAATTAAGGAGTAAGACTTGTCCTTCAGTTGTTTCGGTCTTGCCTGACTCTTAGCATACTCCTTGTAGGTTTTCTAGACAAAGATACTGGAGAGATTTTCCATTTCTTTCTCTAGCTCATTTTACAGATGAGAAAACGGAGGCTAACAAGTGACTTGCTCAAGATCACACAGTTAATGTGTCTGAGGTCAAATTTGAACTCAGGAGGGTATTTTCCTGACTACAGTTTTGGATTTCATTGGTATGTATGAAGAAACTGCCTCTGCCCACACAATCTGGCACCTTCTCTGGGATTGATGGTTATAAAGAATTGCCCAGATCAGTGTACAGGACTCACCTTGGATCATACTTTCAATTTGTGCCAGAAGTAGGCCTTGAACTTTTTCTAACTTCAAGACTAGCTCTCTATCCCCTCCACTATGCTGTTCCTTAGGTACTGCTTTTAAAGGTCCAGCTCTAAAATTGTATGTTGGGTTTCTTTTTTTGAGGGTCTATCATTTTATTTTAAAAATGTTTTTACACATTGACACATGGTCTTTCCCTCCCTCTTTGCCCCCTCTGTGAAATGGCAGGCAATCTGATATAGATTATATATGTGCTATCATGCAATGCCCATTTCCAAATTCTTCGTGTTATAAAAGAAGATATGTATATATATTGCTTATATAATTAAAAAAAACTCATGAAAGAGATAAAGTGAAAAAAATGGTATGCCTCAATTGCATTCAGACTCCATCAATTCCTTCTAAGTGGTAAATGACTTTTATTGTCATGAGTCTCTTGGATCCTTGCATTGCTGATTGGAGTTCAGATAGTCACAGTTGATTATCTTCCATTTTTGCTGTTACTATGTATAACTTTCTCCTGATTCTGCCGACTTTACTCTGCATCACTTCATAGAAGTTATTTCCAGTTATTTTTTTTAAACCCTTACCTTCCGTCTTGGAGTCAATACTGTGTATTGGCTCCAAGGCAGAAGAGTGGTAAGGGTAGGCAATGGGGTTCAAGTGACTTGCCCAGGGTCACACAGCTGGGAAGTGTCTGAGGCCAGATTTGAACCTAGGACCTCCCATCTCTAGGCCTGGTTCTCAATCCACTGAGCTACCCAGCTGCCCCCTCCAGTTATTTTTTGATGATCATCTCAGTCATCATTTCTCATGGCACAATAGTTTTCCATTACAAGCATAAACCACAATTTGTTCAGCCATTCTCCAATGGATGGACATCTCTTCAGTTTCCAATTCTTTGCCACCACAAAAAGAGTAGCTATGAATACTTTTGTACAAGAAGATCCTTTTCCTCTATGTTTATTCTCTTTAGGCGATACAGGCTAATAGGAAGAACCTCTATTTTTTAATGTAAGTAGAATCTTTCAAGGGGACACTCCAGTTAGATTTTAAAGTTTCTAATGCTGCATGTTTCTGCCTATTTAATGGCTTCTTTTGAATATCTTGACAGTGTAATTTTGTAGCACCATAAAGTCCTAGGAAGTAGTATCATAGTGAATCTCAAGTTTTGTAGAAAAGTTGCATTTTTTAAACATTTACATTTATTAATATTCATTTTTAACATGGTTACATGATTCATGCTCCTCCTTTCCCCTTCGCCCCCCCGCTCTCCCCCCACCCATGGCCGACGCACATTTCCACTAGTTTTGTCATGTGTCCTTGATCAAGACCAATTTCCAAATTGTTGGTAGTTGCATTGGTGTGGGAGTTTCGAGTCTACACCCTCAGTCATGTCCACCCCGACCCATGCGTTCAAGCAGTTGTTTTTCTTATATGTTTCCTCTCCTGCAGTTCTTCCTCTGAATGTGGGTAGCGTTCTTTACCATAAATACCTCAGAATTGTCCTGGGTCATTGTATTCTGCTGGTAAGAGGTCCATTACATTCGATTTTACCACAGTATATCAGTCTCTCTGTACAATGTTCTTCTGACTCTGCTCCTTTTGCTCTGCATCTATTCCCGGAGGTCTCTCCAGTTCACCTGGAACTCCTCCAGTTTATTATTCCTTTGAGCACAATAGTATTCCATCACCCGCATATACCATAGTTTGTTCAGCCATTCCCCAATTGAAGGACATACCCTCCTTTTCCAATTTGTTGCCACCACAAAAAGCACGGCTATAAATATTTTCGTACAAGTCTGTTTATCTATGATCTCTTTGGGGTACAAACCCAATAATGGTTTGACTGGATCAAAGGGCAGGCAGTCTTTTATAGCCCTTTGAGCATGATTCCAAATTGCCAGCCAGAATGGCTGGATCAGTTCACAACTCCAACAGCAATGCATTAATGTCCCAATTTTGCCACATCCCCTCCAGCATTCATTACTCTCCCCTTCTTTCATTTTAGCCAATCTGCTAGGTGTGAGGTGATACTCAGAGTTGTTTTGATTTGCATTTCTCTAATTATTAGAGATTTGGAACACTTTCTCATGTACTTATTGATACTTTTGATTTCTTTACCTGAAAATTGCCTATTCATGTCTCTTGCCCATTTATCAATTGGGGAATGACTTGATTTTTTATACAATTGCTTTAACTCCTTGTATATTTGAGTAATTAGATCCCTGTCAGAGTTTTTCATTATAAAGATTTTTTCCCAATTTGTTGTTTCCCTTCTGATTTTGACTACATTGTTTTTGTTTGTACAAAAACTTTTTAGTTCAATATAATCAAAACCATTTAATTTACATTTTGTAATTTTCTCTAACTCTTGCTTGGTTTTAAAGTCTTTCCTTTCCCACAGATCTGACAAGTAAACTAGTCTGTGTTCACGTAACTTGTTTATAGTTTCCCTCTTTATATTCAGGTCATTCATCAATTCTGAATTTATCTTGGTGTAGGGTGTGAGATGTTGATCTAGACCTAATCTCTCCCATGTTGTTTTCCAAATTTCCCAGCAGTTTTTGTCAAATAGTGTATTCATGTCCCAAAAGTTGGGCTCTTTGGGTTTATCATACACTGTCTTGCTGATGTCATTTACCCCAAGTCTATTCCATTGATCCTACTCTCTGTCTCTTAGCCAGTACCATATTGTTTTGATGACTGCTGCTTTATAGTATAGTTAGTTGCATTTTTTAAGATAAATATTTTGTAATAAAATGATGTACATTTAAAAAAAAAAGAGTGGACTTGCCAGTTTATAAAATCTCATATCCTTCACATGAAATTTTCTTTATTGGAACAATTCATTTTAGTTTGGGAATATGATCGATAAATGGGAATATCCCAGGGCATTATGGGCTGGATCATTCTGGGAAATCTTTCATTTCATCCATGAGTTTGGGAGCCCAGCGTTTAGGTAAAGTGAGAGTCATAGACAGCAGAGGTGAGAGCTCTGTTACCTGAAAGGCCAGGAGCAGACTGCTGTGTGCTGATATAAAGACTGGAGCTTGAGTTATCAGTGCCCATTTGTGGCTTTCCACAATGAAAGTCATTCATTCAAGTTGATTCTCCCTCTCTTCTCTCCAGAGAAACTGTTATTACCATGGTCGCATCCTGAATGAAAAGGATTCCATTGCCACCTTCAATCTGTGTACGGGACTGAGGTGAGAACCTTGGTTAGGGGGCTCCAACAGGCAATTGCAACTGCTGCGTGCCCTCAGCCAGTCCAACCCTATAAGCATTTATTAAGCACCTACTGTGTACTATGTGGGAGGCACCAGATTAAAATGGAAAGCAGTCCCTGCCTCCCAGGAGTCTACAGCTAATGTTTTATATACTTCTAGAATGTTTTACTTCATAAAATGTAAGCTCCCTGAGCCCTGCCTTTCATCTTTTGGCATTCTGTGCCTAGTGCTTGGCACAAGGCAAGTGCTTAACTAATGTGGGTATTTTAAATTAGCGAATGAGTCAGAGGGAGGGGGAGTTTACTACATGTGAAACCACAGAAAGACATAGATATGTATATATTCTACTTGTGTGCCATATATATGAACATCACATATAAACACATCATAATATACAGTATATAACCATTTTATAATATACAATACACTTTTCTATCATACATACATGACATATATAATTACATGTAATGATAGGCAATCATGATATTATACACACATGTCATAAATGCATGTATGAGTGGTTGATTTATTGTACATTATTTACTAATACTATTTGTCATTTGATGTAATCTTACTTATAGTGAAATTGAGGGTTATTTATTCCATAATTATACATGTAAATATAACATTTGAAGAAGGAGGGAGAGTGCAGCGCCATCTACAGAGATCAGCAGAGCGAGCTGTCAGTAGAAGATAGTACATGAGTTGACCCGGAAAGTAATCTAAGGGTTATAGAGACAGAGGCAAAGAAGGAGAGCATTCCAAAACTGAGGGGCGACCTGTACCAAGATCCAGAGAGGGAAAATGGAAAACCAGATTTAGGGAACTGAAAAACGAGTCAGTTTGCCAGCAGCATGGAGAACAGGAAGAGGAGTGATGGACAACAAGGTGGTAGTGGAGAGGCAGGGACTGGAGTTCCATTCTTCCCATTTCAAACCAGACTGGTAAATAGCCTCTTCTTCCAGGGCCCCATGAAGATTGAATGAATGAAAATATTTATTAAGTTGTTATTACATACAAAGCACTGTGGTATGATCTACAAAAAATAACTGACACAGTTCCTTTGAGCTCCCATTTCAGGAGAGGGAGTCAATATATCTCTAGGAGGTTTCCACTGTAAGGCAGATGGGAAAACCCAATAATACTTAGGATGTAGCCACAAAACAAATCCCTAATATGTCTTCTTTGTTGTTATTTCCATTAATAAAACAATTGCCCATATCTGATAATGAACCACTTCTTTGTACCGAGGACTTCAGTCATAATAACCCTCTTTACTGGATTTTTAGTAGTTGTGACTGCAGAAGTTGGGGAGGCAGTTTTCAGAGCCTCCTTCTCCATAAGGGTTGCTCCCTTAGATGGTGGCTGTGGCAGATGGGGCTAGATGAGGGGTTGGTGATCTGGAGAACATTCCTCCTATCCCTGGGGTTCTTGGGTGTAAACTATCCCAGGCTTTCTCCCTTGGGGTATGAAAGGAGGTAACAAGTCATGATGGTTGAGGTGACAGATCTAGTTTCAGTCTCATAGCATGCCACCTCCTCTTTCTCCCTCAGAGTATCTTGATTCTTCAGCAGGGCTGCTGTGCAAGAATATGAGAATTGGATGGAAGTTGTTGACAGTGGCAGGAAGAACAGTGTATAACAATAAGGAGATGACAATATAAGAAGAAGAGGGCACAATATATCACACTTCCACGTTTTCACAGATAAGAATTTCATTAATGAGATTTCCTAGCATGCACTTAAAGATCCTGGATTTTACTTGGTCTGGGCACCTGAGATTTTACCCTAAAATATCAAAATTTAGAGATTACAAGAGATAATAATCAAACATTCCTTCAAACAGTAGAAACAACTAAGCGTAGTACAAGTTAGCAGGAATCATTTGTTAAAATAGAAAGGAACAGGATGGAGGCACCTTCCCATTTTGTGACTCCATCTCTTTATGACCAAAAACCTAGTAGCTTCCTAGTAAGTTCCCAGGCTATCTCAAGTTTTGAATTCATCACCTTCCTCCCCCTTGAATGACCTAGTTTAAAAACTTGACCTGAGGGAGGTCCCTTTGTCCTATTTGCCCCTGGCATGTGATATGATGCTTTGCCCTGGCTTCCAGGTTTGCTATTCTAGCTCTGTTAAAGAAACCAGACTTGCATTCTCTACTCTCTTATTTCCCAGGGGCTTCTTCAAGTTCCATAATCAAACATATCTAATAGAGCCTCTGAAAGATAGTGACCAAAACGCACATGCCATATTGAAATATGAAGATACCAACCTTGCAAACCAGACCTTTGGAGCAGACAACTCTAACCAGAAGCACATCCTCACCCGGAATCCTCGAGCAGTCTCAGATCCAAATGTGAGCCCACCTTTCATAATGATACATCCTTGTGTCCTTCACCCTCTCCCCACCACTCCATCTCCCACATTTTTTAAACCAACCCAGATAGCAACTGTGTGAAATTCTGATTGTCTAATGATTTCTGAGGGCTGCTGTGCCCTGACTGACTCATTTCTTGGCTACCCAGTCTTTCCCCACTTAATATCATTATTCATATTCAGGATATCAATAATCCATATTTTCACTCCTTTTTTCAATTTATTTTTCCTTAATACCAACAGAATTTTCTTACATCTCCAAAATATATCAGCCTTTTCTTGGTCCTGGATAAAGCTTTTGTAAGTATAAAATCTATTAACGTTTCCTAGCTAGTTTTGAGCAGCAGCATCTTCATCAGGAATCAATAGTGGGATAGAGTGATGATGATGACAGCTAATGTTTTAATCTTGATAATAATATAGTAAGAAAAGGATAGTGGAACTGAGCAAGATTATAGGAATAAAGACTGTGATTTGATGGGTTTAAAGGGAACTCCCATATGAGGAAACTTCATTCACTAATGAAAGTGGGCATCTTCATTCCAAACTATGTAGTCTGAGAGCTACCCAGAGCTTTAATGGGTTGTGTCCATTAAGCACCCAGAGTCACATAGCTTGTTCAGTCAGAGTTGAGTCTTGAGCAAGGGTCTTTCTGGATACAAAGCCAGCTCTTTCTCCAGTATAGAACATTACTTCTCCAAGTGATTTTTAGTCCTGGTCAGAATACTTCTGAGTGCTGGATTGCTTTCTCACTCTCAAGTGCAGGAAGGACATTGATAAATGGGGAAGCTTCCAGCAGAGAGCAATGAGGATGAGAAAGTGTCTGTATTCTTCCTATATGAGGATCAATTGAAAGAACTGGGGATATTTAGCCTAGAGAAGACTCAGACGGAACTTGAAAACTAAGAGGGCAACTGCAATGGATAGAGTGCCAACCTGGAGTTAGGACAAGTCATCTTTGTGAGTTAAAATCTGACTTCAGACACTTTCTAGTTGTATGAACTTGGGCAAGGAGCCTCAGTTTCCCAATCTGTAAAACTAGTCTAGAGAAGGAAATGGCAAACCCTCCAATATTTTTGCTAAGAAAACTTCAATGGGTTCCTTCTCCAGCTCATTTTGCATTTTGCATTTTGCATTTTGCATTTTGCAAAAAAGGTTAAGGGACTTGCTCAGGGTGTCTCAGGTAGAGTTTGATCTCAGGAAAAAATGAGTTCCTGAATCTAGGAACTGTGCTGCCTAATGTCCTCAGGAGTTTTATACCTGGGGGACTCTGGCCAAAATTGACTAACTCTCTATGGGATTTAATCTTCTCATTTTTAAATGAGGAAGGTGTGGGAGTTGGAAGTAGTTGGCCCTTCTGTATTTTCCAGCTCTAAATCTATGATCCTGTAGTCTATAATCCAGTGGATAAGATGAAGTCACCTTTAATACCAGGCAGAAGAGTGGGAATTTCACTTGGGAGAAAATAGGAAAAAAACTAGTTCATTGTGTCTCTCAATCATCTTCAGTTTTCCTCTTTTCCTTGTTGTATTAATCATAATTTTACCTATTTTAATTTTAGTATGATATGTACAAAGGCAATCAGACATCGATAAGAAATTTTATTTTTAACGTGATCAACATGCTGAATGTGGTGAGTTTCTATTCCCCTGGTTAAGTTGTATCCATACTGGATTCTGGGACTTTCTAATGGTTGTCTGACCAAGGAGGGAGGACCCAAGAATAAGGATTTAATAAAATCAAGGCATCTTTCTCAGTTCAAAGTCTCCTAATCACCCACACAGAGAATCTTGAAACAAATATCCTTGGAAAAAAGGTACAGAAGATGCCATTCCATTGTACTCTAATATTCTAATGGCTCCATCACAACTATATTGTGTTTGATGAAGTGATGAACTTTGAGAAACACATACAAAGAAAGAAGGAAGGAAATAAAGATTTATTAAATGCCTCCTATATGCCAGGCACTGTACTAAAGATTTTGCAGAGATACCTCCTTTGATCCTCAAAATCATCCTGGGAGATTGGTGCTTTTATTATTGCCATTTCACAGATCAGAAATCTCAAGCTAACAGAGGTTAATTGACTTGTTCAGGATCACACAGATAATAAATATCTGAAGCCAGAATGAACAATGATCTTCTTGAATCCAGACCCAGTGCCTTATCTCCTGAATTACTTAACTGCCTTCATTCAGAAAATATGCCAATCCCTCTTTTCAATGATCTCAATGATATGGGCAGCCCCCAACAAATACACACACATGCACGAGCCACATACCTCCATGACCCAGATCACAACCATTGACCTAATATTATCATTTTGGGGAATTATTAATACTGTATTAAATTATACACAAACCCAATGATAATTGGAGTTATTTACCTAATATTTGTGTTTTGCTAAATACCCTAGATTCCTTTTCTTAGGTGATACAGACAGCAGCAGCCTTGTGAGGCAAGGCAGGTCCCCAGAGGACATCACCCCCAAAGAGCTTTCTGCCTCCTCAGATGACTTTGAATTGTATAATGCGTATAATGTGTAACTGTATAAATATCTGCCTTTATCTCCCTCTCCTACAGAAAGTCAGTTCTTGAAAGCAAGGCCTATTTTGTTGTTATTGTACCTGTTTTGCCTTTGTAACCGCAACACTTAGCCCAGAGTTTTCTGGACAGTTTTGCTCAATCAATTGACAAGTATTTATTAAGCACTTACTATATGCCACAGCTATGCTAGGTTCTGGGAATATGGAAAATAATGATAATTCATTCTAATGGAAAGAAAGAAGTATCTAAATCAAATACATTTCATAATTATAGAATTGATAGATATAAATGTAAACAAGATAGTTAAATACAACATAACTTGGGAGGAAGGAAAGGCACAAGTACCTGGGGGGTGAGGCAGTCACAAAAGGCTGTGTATAGAGTGGTGCTTGAGCTGTATAATGGAGGTAAAGAGGGAGTGCATTCCAGGCATGAGGCACAAAACATAATCAATCATTTCAGAATTGCTGCCAACCTAGAAACTGGATACAAGGTACCTCAAAACAAATTGAAGTCAACTTTTCCCATTTTCTCCAATTCCTGTTTTCAGCTGGATAAATTTTCCCTGAGCTGTGGATGTTCAGATATGTGGAAAGAGATGTGTTGCCCAGGTCCTCATTCCTGCCAGGCTTCACCCACACAGATTGTTGCTCTTTCCATAGATCTATAATACCTTGGATGTTCATGTGGCCTTGGTGGGCATGGAGATCTGGTCAGATACCAATAAGATTGATGTGGTACCAAATATAGGAACCACGTTCAACAGATTCTTGAATTGGCGCAAGAGTCAAAACCAGGAGAAGTGGAGGAAGTATGACCATGTTCAGCTGCTCAGGTGAGGGTGACTCAGAGATGGTGGTCAGCTCAACCCCCAAAGAGCTCTTCTCCAGTTTTTCACAATTCCTGACATTTGACATTGAGTTTTGGGGTTTATGAGACTTTGCAATTTGAAGAATGGGAAAGGGGCTGTGACCTTCTACTGCTGTGGGACTCCAGGAGGCCTGAATCATGAGTATTCTGTTGCTTCCTGAGAACTAGTCTTCTGAGGTTACCAAGATTCATGGATCTTGAGGTGCTTGGGCCTAGAGGGCAGGAGAGTTTTAAACATGGCTACACCTTCTGGGATACCACAGAATCATGAAATCCTAGATAAGAAATCTGATGCTAAGGAGCATCGATGACTTCTTTTTTTCTTTTAAACCTTTGCCTTCCATCTTAGAATCAATACTGTATATTTGTTCTAAGGCAGAAGAATGGTAAGGGTTAGGCAAAGGGGGTTAAGTGACTTGCCCAGGGTCACACAGCTAGGAAGTGTCTGAGGCTAGATTTCAACCCAGGACCTCCCATCTCTGGGCCTGGCTCTCCATCCACTGAGCCACCCAGCTGCCCCCTGTTAATGACTTTCAAAAGAGGCATGTGTGTGTTTTATACATATACATATATGCATGTTTACATGTATATATATGTATATATACATGTAAACATGCATATATGTATATGTATATATATATAATATGTATATATATACATATACATATACACATATATTACCTTAGAGTAAACACTTACTCTGCTTGGGCTTCAGTGTTCCCTCTACAAAATATTTAGGTTGAATGAAACGACCCCCAAGTTCTCTTTATACCCTGCCATCGTAGAATCTGTGTTATTTTGCTCAAATAAGTCTCAAATAAGTAAATGATCCCAGAGTCAAGGATGGTTATCTGCTCATCTCTCTTTTTACACAGTGGAATTGGCTTCGAACACAAACGGGTGGGGTCGGCAGCTTCAAACTCCATCTGCAGTTCAAGTTCTGTCTCAGTGATTGAGGTTTGTACAGGGTGGGAATTCCAGGACCTGTTTATTGCNGAAGGAAGGAAGGAAGGAAGGAAGGAAGGGGAGAGAGAGGGAGGGAGAGAGGGAAGGAAGGAAAGAAGGAAGGAAGAAGGGAAAGAAGAAAGGAGGTTCTTCAAGGTTTGGAATAGTTTGATGTGGGAGTGACTAGAAGGATAAGGGTTAAAGAAGCCTAGAGTGCATTAGTCAAAAGAGAATCTCCTATCCCTACTACTTCTCCTGGTCAACTCCCATGTAAGTGTGCAATGCATTTATTAAGCAGCTACTGCATGCAGTGCTCTGAACTAAGTGCTACGGGAAATACCACACTGAAAGAAGACATATTCCAAGCCCTTAAGAAACTTCCTAGACCCATTTTGGATAAATAGTTATAAGACACAATGACACATAAAAAAAACATTCGAGTTAGAAAACAAATCATAGAGTGGGGAAAGATGAAGTGTTAGTAGCTAGGGGGATTATGGGAAAGCTTCATATAGGCTAAGGAATATTTAATTTAAGATAGGAAATATAGTAAGCTATCACACCTCTAGACCACTTTAAGGAGGGCAGCTAGGTGGGTGAAGTAGATAGAGCATCCAGCCTGGAGTCAGGAAGATTTGAGTTCAAATTTGGCCTCAGACACTTACTAGCTTTATGACTCTGAGCAAGTTATTTAACCATGTTTGCCTCAGTTTCCTCATTTGTAAAATGAGCTGGAGAAGAAAATGACAAACCACTTCAGGATCTTTGCCAAGAAAATCCCAAATGAGCCATTAAGAATCAGACAGGGCTGAACAACAATAAGATTTGCAAAGTGATGAAGTGACAATGACTTTGTGAAGGGGCAAGTTCAAATATTTCAAACCTTATTTGATAAAGGAAGAAACAGAGTCGCTGAGCAGGTAAGTCCCTTGCTCATGATTCCATAGCTGCAGCAGAATCTGAACCTGGGTGTAACTGATTCTAAGTTCACCACCAACAGCACCATATTGCCTCTTAAAGGCTCTCCTGCATGACTTTACTTTCTAAAGGACTCAGACTATGTTATGTTTAACAATAATAACGGAAACATTGCAGCTGGGCTTGGGCAGGAAGTTGACATCCAGGTTCTCTGTGGCTCAGTTCTTGAGCCTTCTTGGGAGACAGTGAAGAGGAGAGACCACAAGATTTTGAGTCAGTTTAGAAAGGCTGATGGGATCCTAAATCTGGGCACTGCAGAGCTTGATGTCATAGCCTCTGTCTTACTCATTTCTATTTCTCCATTGGAATCTGACAGGAACTTATAACAGTAACTTACTTTTCCCATCAAAAAATGGGCCTACATTTTATGAAATTTCCACTTTTCAGTTTAAAAGCTTGTTGTAAAAATAAATACTTTGTAATTCCTATAATTCTATAGCAATGCAACCCCAAATCCAACATTCTTTCTATCAAACCCCAAGGATGGTAAGGAAATTCAGTTGCATTTTATTTTTGTCCTTTTTTAAGGGGAAGTTATCTAATTGCTTCCACTGTGTCCAACTCTCCATTACCCCAATGGGATTTTCTTGACAAAGATACTAGTTTGTCATTTCTTTTTCTAGCTCATTTTACAGATAAGGAAACTGAAAGAAAGGACTTGGCTAGGATCATACAGTTAGTAAATATCCAAGACAAAATTTGAATTCAGGAAGATGAATTTTCCTGATTTCAGGCCCAGCACCCTCTCTACTGTGCCACCTAACTGCACATACTGGGAAGGGATGCAGATAATAAGCATGTCTATCATATCTACTATGTATAAGGCACTATGTTTTAAGTGCTTTATAAATATTATCTCATTTTGATCCTCACAACATCCCTGGGAGTGAAATGCAGTTACTATCCCCATTTTTCAGTTGAGGAAACTGAAGTTAAGTAAATTAAAGTACCCAGGATTCTCTAGCTAGGAAGTGTCTGTGACTGGATTTGAACTAGTCTTCCTGACTCCAGGCTCAGACCTTTGTGTACTCTGGCCCCTCTAAGATTCCTTCCCTAGCTAAATCTATGAAGCTTTCATCATGCCCACAATATTAAGAAATAATAAATAGCTTTCTTCTTTCCTCTAGGCTTGGAGAAAAAACAGTGTGTCACTAGTAGGAGTGATATCTCATGAGTTGGGTCATGTCCTTGGAATGCCCGATGTGCATTATAAAACCAAATGTCCATCTGGAAGCTGTGTGATGAACCAGTACTTGACGTGAGTCAGTCTTGCTACCTGATAAGAGAGGCAAAAACATCAGTAAAGGGCAGTGTGTGTGTGTGTGTGTGTGTGTGTGTGTGTGTGGTCCCAATGACAGGCTAAGGAAATAGGACCAGGAGACCAAAGAAATGTGTCTAGTCCCATCTTGACTGCTTCCTAGGTGCACAGATTGGGGCAAGTCCTTAAACTCTCTGTGTCCCAGTCTCCTCTTCTCCATGAAGATACCATGAGTGTAGATGGTATGCTAGTCTATGATTCAAAGATCATTTATTTATTCCTTTTTTCATTCATTCATCCTTCTATTCACTCATCAATTCATTCAAAAAGCCTTTATTAAAGGCTTCCAAAGTGCCAGGCACAGTGCCAGTCCCTGAAGACACAAACACAACACTAAAACTGGTCTTGCCCTCTAAGAACTTAATTCTTTTCCGATGGAGGTAGGAACAAGCACAGAATAATAGTTTTTAATCTATAACTGTACATAGAGATTCAGATTGCTCTCCACATATTTTAATTTTATTTTAGACTTTTGATTTCCCTGATTTTTGTGGAACTCCCAAGAAATTCTCTCCCCTGATGCAGATTGGCTCCTGTCCTGCAACTTACATTTTTTAGAGGATTACCTGGAACCTCAAGAGGTTGTGTGACAGTCATATTCACACAACCAGTTTAATGTCAGGACTTGAACTTAGTACTATTGACTCTGAAGCCATCACTCTAACCATTAATCTCTACCATCTTTCATATATGTCCAAAAAATATACAAAGTAATTTTAAAGATGATAGTATAGACCATAGGAATTTGGAGTTGGTGGGAGGTCAGAGATCCCTTTTGTCTAAGGCAGTTCTTGAGTCTTGATGGAAGCTAAGGATTCTAAAAGATGGAGAAAGTTCAGGTAGTAAATGGAACTTCATGCACTGGGGAGACCAAGTAGGCTAGTCTGGCTGTAAACATACAATAGTATATTATCACTCTTTCTATTATTTAATCTCCCAAATCCTACTCTAATTTTTTAGCTCGTGTGTGAGGTGTATCCAAGTTCTTGAAAGCATTCTAAGGATAGGTTGAAATTTGTGATGATGGAATGTAATGAACACCTAAGTAATCTCAGGTTGCAGATATATAGAGGGCGGAAGGTTCTAGAATCAGAGACTTGAGTTCAAATCCTGCTTCTGGTCCATTTGGTGTGACTTTGGACAAATGAATAAACCTCCTTGGACCCAAGCTTCCTTATCTATAAAGTGAAGGGGTTGGACTAGATGGCTTGTGAAATACCTTATAGCTCAAAAATACTGATTATTTAACCTTTCTTCAGTAGAATCTGGCCCTCCCCCCCCCATACCCCATTTGGCATTTTACTGGAATGTTTTGCTATTTCCCTCTTCTCCTGCTCATTTTACAGATGAAGAAATTGAGACAAATAGGGATAGGTGACTTACCCAGGGTCACAAATCTAGTAAGTGTCTGAGACCAAATCTGAATTCAGGATGAGACTTTCTGCATCTAGACCTAATGCTTTCTCCACTCTCATGACAACTACCTGCCTGCCCTATGATCCTATCAGCTACCCTTAATAGTTTGAACAGATTCAAATTCAAAGGGAATTGGAGTTTCTTTTATCCATGAGATCCCTTTGTACACAAAGTGCAGCATTAGTAGACCTCATTTCTTCATGGTTACTCACATAAACCCTTAAGTATTGCCAAATAGAATGTCATGGAGTTAAGCCACCAGGCTAGCTAACCTATTATACCCATAGAGCAAGTGAGACACACCCTAGAACCCTACCCAGTATCTTTTTATCTCCTTTATCCACAGCTCTAAATTCCCAAAGGATTTCAGCAAATCCTCCCAGAAACATTTTCAAAACTACCTCTTATCTCAAAAACCGATGTGTCTTCTCCAAGCACCAGCTCCAGAAGACATAATAACAGATCCTGTCTGTGGGAATAAACTCCAGGAAGTTGGTGAAGATTGTGACTGTGGGACCCTCAAGGTATCTCTCATTTTTTCTTCCATTTTTCTTCTGTCTAATCTGGCTCTGCAAAATGGTATAGTAATTGTGCTGGTAAAGATGATGGTCTTGACAAAAGAAAGCTAAAACCAGTGTTCTTGTCAGCAGAGACCTTACTAGCAATGACCTTACATTCTAAAGGGGAAGAAAACAAGCCCATAAATACATCTATGCTATAGGTGTAAATGGAAGCTAATCTCAGAAGGAAGGAGAATGGAGGGAAGGAAAAAGCTGAAGAGGGACTTGACTGGGTATTATTGAGATGAGTCTCAAAGGAAACCAGAGAAGCCAGCAGGCAGAGGTGGGGAGGGGATAAGGGAGAACATTCCAAGCATGAAGAAAAGCCAGTTGTTTTTTTCCCCAAATTTTAAACATCATTTATGTTTTAAATTTCCTAATCATTATTTTATTTTAATAATGAATTTCCACATTAGTTTTCTGAAGTTATGATTCGTGTTGTCTCCCTCTCTGCTTCCCTCCCCCATCCTGGAGCTGACAAGCAGTTTAAGCTGGATTGTACATGTATTATCACTCAAAACATATTTCCATATTATTCATTTTATCAGTAAATAATTTTTAAAACCACAACCCAAATCATATACTCAAATAAATGAGTGATAAATTATATATTTCATCTGTGATCTTATTCTAATAGTTCTTTTTTCTGGAAGTGGATAGCATTATTTTCCATAAGTCCCACAGAATCATCCCGTATCATTGTATTGCCAATAGTAGCTAAGTCTATCACATTTGATTGCTCCACAATATTCAATTACTGTGTACAATGTTCTCCTGGTTCTGCTCATTTCACTCTGCATCAGTTCATACAGGTCTTTCTATCGCTTATAATCAGACAATTCATCATTCCTTACAGCACAATATTATTCCATCACCATCATTTACAACAATTTGTTCAACCATTCCCCAATTACGGGGCATCCCTTTAGTAAATAATTCAAAGGCAAAAAGGTGAAGAATGGAGTATTAGGTGAAAGGAAGAATGATAAGGCCAGTGTCACAGGATCAGAGAATGTGTGGAGGGGAAAACATTGCAAGAAGACTGGAAAGATATAAAGGGTTCTTTAAAGGAGGAGATAATCAAGGAGGTTGTGAGTCATATGAAAAAAAAAGACTTTGGAATGGTAGACTAATTTTTTTTCAGTGAAACACAAATAAAGATCCCCAGGATCCAGGTTCAAGTCCCATTTGACATTTAACTATCTATGTGACTATCTAAGTTGTTTAACTGTCCTGGGGCCTCAGTTTCCTCTGTCAAATGATAGTTGGACTAGATGACCTCTGAGGTCCCTTTGAGTTCTTGATTTCTAAGCCTCCAATGCAAGCTGTCCAAGACAGAAAAGTTCTAGTAGGGAGAAAGAGAAACAATTCAATTTCTGTCTTTGTGTTTGTCTAAGGAATGCACAGACCCTTGCTGTGATGCAAACACCTGCAGATGGAAGCCTGGGGACCAGTGCAAAGGAGGCATAGCAAGACAAGCAAAGTAAGAAAAGCTCTTGTTCTTTCCCTTTGATTTATTTGTCATTTGTCAAAATTACAAATATTCCTCTGAATGTGGGTAGCAGAGGAAGGACTGCAGGAGAGGAAACATATAAAAAAACAACTGCTTGAACGCATGGGTCGGGGTGGACATGATTGAGGGTGTCGACTCGAAACCACCACACCAATGCAACTACCAACAATTTGGAAATTGGTCTCGATCAAAGACACATGACAAAACTAGTGGAAATGCGCATCGGCCATGGGTGGGGGGAGTGCTGGGGGGGGGGTGAAGGGGATAGGAGGAGCATGAATCAGGTAAACATGTTAAAAATGTATATTAATAAATGTTAAAAAAAATAAAAAAAAGAAATAAAAAAAAATTACAAATATTCAGGAGACCCCTGGTTTTTGAGTAAGTGGATCTATTTATGGATTAGGCTGGCATTTAACTATTAAATTGCTTTTCTATGATCCTCTCAAAAATAAAAATAAAAAAACAGGTGGTTCCCTCAGGCTGATCTAGCTGGTCTATATATATACAATTTGGTAGCTCATAATTCAGTTGCTCCCTTGGATATCCAAGACATTTATTGGTGAATAGATAATAAGGAGGTGGACTTAGAGACCTCAACTTCTCCCTCATTACTTCACACAGGAGATGCCTAAATAAGGAAAATGCCAGAACATCTTTTCACCAGCTTTGAGGCTGACCCATTGTACTTTCAAATGGGTCAAAATTCGATGTCTGATGATCAGCCCTGCCTTTAGCCCTTTTTATTTAAAAAAAATTTTTTAAACCCTTACCTTCTGACTTGGAGTCAATACTGTGTATTAGCTCCAAGGCAGAAGAGTGGTAAGGGTAGGCAATGGGGGTCAAGTGACTTGCCCAGGGTCACACAGCTGTGAAATTTCTGAGGCTAGATTTGAACCCAGGACCTCCCATCTCTAGGCCTGGTTCTCAATCCACTGAGACACCCAGCTGCCCCCACTTTAGCCCTTTTAAGGTATTATTAAAAGATAAAAGATCCCAGCCTTGTTTGATAGCATGGGGGTGGGGGGTAGTTGTAATCTGAGCTTAGAAGCAGGCTATTTCAGCCTGACTTTGGGAGGCTAAGGGGAATTTCACATAGAGACATAGAAACATTACCAATAAATAATATAATTCAATATTAATTTTCCTCACATGCTAACTTTCTGCTTATTGACAAGTTGTCCAACTCACAAAGCCAGTAAATGTTGGAGGCAGGATTTGAACCCCGGTCTTCTTGACTCAAAGGTTACTCTTCTATGGACTGAACCATGGCCTCTTCCAATGCATCATTAATACTGAATTTCAGGAACATGAGGACTGGAGTTGGGTTACAGTTTCCCTTTGTCCTCTCTTTCATAGGATCTGACTTGATCTTTACCCCCTGGGAGGGCTGTAAGTGAATAAAATTCATTTATTAAGCAATTACACTGTGCCTTGCATTATGCCAAGAGCAGAGGCTATTCCTATAAGCTCTTGCTCTGAAGAAACTTTCATTCTAATAGAGGGAGTTGTTCTATTTGGGAAAGGCTGACCAACCAACCAAGCAGGGTGATTTTCAACTGGAAAGCTGTAGGCATGGTGTGGATCCAGGGGAACAGATCCAATGACAACAATCTTTTGATTTTGGTTCCTGAACAAATGGGTGGGTGGGAGGTGGGCAGGGGAATAACAGCTGGATTTGGAACCTTATATGGACTTAACTCCAATTTCACCACTGTCTAAATTAACCCTTCCCAATCTCACCAACTCCTACTACTTCTAGTGCCTTCCCCCACCAGACTACTTTCCCTTGACTTTGTTTATACAATAGGGCTTCTTTCTAAGCAATCAATGTCTCCCAAAACTCTTCATGTATTTTGAAAATTGTGCCTAATCACAACCCTCATTATTTAATAAGTATTTCTTCTACGAACATATCTAGGCACATTCTGACTTTTCTTAGGTTTATCAGAGCTACCAACCACACGACTCATGGACGTTGGGGCCATTATTATTAACAATGAAATAGCAAGAAAAGCTCTGCTCTGACACATACATGACTTGTTACAAGGGAGAGCTCTAGACAAGGAATGATGAGGAGCAAAACAACGTAATGACTCACATCAATGCTTCTCAAAGCAAGAACGAGCAGAGCTGGCAAACTGCTACGATGTATGCCACTTGGGGAAATGGCAGAAATTTAGACCGTAATTAAAGTTTTTACTTTACATACTTTACATACCTTTCTGCTTTATGTTTTTTCTAATGCCAGGTGTGTAGAGCTGAATTTACATGTATTGAATTTGTGTAAAGTGAGGCCCTTACTGTATCTTACTTTTTTTTTAATCCTTACCTTCCATCTTGGAGTCAATATTGTGTATTGGCTCCTAGGTGGAAGAGTGGTAAGGTCTAGGCAATGGGGGATAAGTGACTTGCCAAGGGTCACACAGCTGGGAAGTGTCTAAGGCCATATTTGAACCTAGGACCTCCCATCTCTAGACCTGGCTCTCAATCCACTGAGCTACCCAGATGCCCCCTATATCTTACTTTTACCCAACTATTTACATATTGTTTTCCTAACTAGAATGCGAGCTTCTTGAGGGTAGGAACTGTCGTGAGCAAACGTTGGATGGGTATATTTTTGTTTTGTTTTCATTTTTCTTTAGATCCCTAGCACTTGGCACATGGTAAGTGCTTAAGAAATATTTCTTCATTGACTGAGGGGCTGAGGGAGAGAGGAAGTATTATGATCTGAAATGGTTAGACCCTCAAGTATATTTTCTCTAGTCTAAGCAAAAAGACAGCTGTCAATAAGAAAGGTGGGGAGTACAAGTTCTGATATTCTTATCTCCATTTTCTAGATGAAGAAACTAAGGCTGAGAGTTGAAGGAACTTACCTTCCTAAGGCCACAGAATCCATATAAGAGAGGATCCAAGATGTGAACTCCATTTCTTCTAAGTGCAATGCTATCTCTGTCATACTATGGTTTCCTTTTTGGGTGATGAAGAGGCATTATTAGTGAAAATAAGAAAGAAATGTATTCAATATGCTTCTCTTCCTTTATTCTTTAGAGTATGCTTGAGGTCCTTACAGATGGACATTTAACATTTTCCAAATGCTTATAAACAAATATTTATTGTGATTCCAATGATATATCTATGTATGTCTTTTATATATCTTCCATAATCCCTTGGGATAGTAGGTATGTGATGATTTCATGTTAACTGTACATATTTTGATGTGACTATTGAAGAAGTCAGTGGTGGTGGTGCTTTGCTCTCCATCTCTTTCTTCTAAGATTTAAAGCTCATTAGACAGAAAGTAAACTAAAAAGAAAAACAAATTACAGAGATAACAAATGAAAATATCATCTGCTTGAGGATTTTCAGCCTCATCATTATCATCTTCCAATAAAATGAAAACCAAACATATTTATTTGTTTGTGTACTGTTACAATTAAAAATGATAAAGACTGATAGTATAAGAGAAATTAATATTTTAATTGCCATGGCCATGTTGGTAAAATATATATGACCCCGCCTATCTTTAAAAATGCCTCCCATCTGTATCTCCACCCATCTTCCTCACCTTGCACGCCAGAGAGACAGACTCTCAAGCCCGACCTCTGAATTTATGCTGCCATATATGTGGGGACGTCTGACGTCCCCACATCTCAAACTGGAAACCGGAAACTCATTGGATCATGGGGAATGTGGTCTCAAAGTCCCCACGTGTCCACAGGAAGTTTGTAAGATATTTTAAATGGGACCTCCCTGAATTCCAAGCACACAGTACTGCAGTTACTTCTCAAAGGATGCCTCCATTTTCTATCTCCTCTTAACCCCATCCTGGTCCCCTGCCCCCAGCTGCTGTCATTTATACAACTGGCTCCCTGTCCCAGCCAGGTTGTGTCTCAGAGGATGTCTCACTTAGGATAATGAATACTTGAATCCCCAAGTGTGACCAAGAAAGGAAAAGTAGCTTTGATCCCTTTACTTCTCAAGTCATCAGTTTTCTGAATTAGAGTTCAAAACAATAACTTCACAAGTTCAAAAAGGGGGAGGAGAGGCAAAGATAGACATTAGATTTCCAAAAAAGGCTTTTTTCTGGCACTACAGATTTGGTAGAATTCAGCGACACATCATGGCAGCCAAAAGCTCAGTGATGTTAGTCTTCAAGCTTTCAGAATGAGGGTTGTAGTAGTCCCTCTGTTTTGGTTACAGCATATCTTGAGTGCTGGGTTCAATTTCAATTCTAGTATTTCAGACAAGACATTGGCGAGCTGAAGACACTTCAGACAAAATCACTGAGGTTACTAAGGGACTTGGATATCATCCCACATAAGAGCTAATTGTAGGAACTGGGAGTGTTGGGATTGGAGGAGATAAAGGGGAGATGTGATAACTGTCTTCAAAATGATGAAGGACTGTCATACTAAAGAGGGCTTAGGCTTCTTCAGCCCTGGGAGTAATAGTGGATTTAGGCTTGATATAATAGAAAAGTTGTTAACAAGTAGACATCTAAGAAAATAGAACTGCCTCTTAGAGGAGATAATGAATTCCTCTGGGGTTTTTAAGTGAAGTCTGGTTGGCTACTTGAAGGAGAAGTAGAAGGACATTCCTCTTTGAGGCTAATTGGACTGGATGGCTTCTGAGATACCTATCAATTTTGGGATTCAGACATTTGAAAAGCATTCTCATTAGCCAGAGACTCCCTTTTCTATTTCAAGCCACCATTTAGAGAATGATGGTACCCAAGGTTCAATACCATTCATCTGGAGTAGTCCTTTGATTATACTCCTCCTTAGCAAGTTATTATTGAGCAGTGGATGGTATCCTCACTCCCCTCACTACCACTCCAAAGGAACCATTCCAGGACTGTGCCATCCAGACACCTCTATATTCACATAATTGGGAGCTCCCCTTCAACTACCTGGGTCTTCCTCATAGAATCTCCCCATTTGGATCTACATCTGGAAAGCTGTTGCTTGTCTGTTTCCCAGTTAGAACAGATTGCAGATAGGAAGTGTGTGTGTGTGTGTGTGTGTGTGTGTGTGTCTTCCTGTAGGTAGCCAAGAAAAGACAAGGGGCTGACTTCCGAAGGGGTATGGAGACTGCTGAGAATCAACTGAATTATTTTTTTGTTATTTCCATCCTTCTTCTTATACTATTCAAGAGATTTTGGGCAAACCAGTTAAGTTCTCCATCAGTAAAGTGAAGAGACTGGAAAAATTTCCAGTTCCACAGAGGTTGCTTCCCCCGACAATGAATTCAGATGAACAATTTTCTAGCTATACCTATTCAAGTCCTACCTCAGACATTGATTAGCTGTGTGACCCTGGGCAAGTCAATTAACCTTTAGGTGACTTGGTTTCTTTATTTATAATATGGAGATAATAATAGCACCTACTACTGTCCAGGGTTGTTGTGAGGAACACATTTTTATGAAATTTCCCATTCCCCTGGCTTTCCTCAGAAGACACAAGATGTCCTGAAGTCTTCTCTAAATGTTGTCTCATCTATTTTCTACTTTCCCCACCTCAGTGGAAAGGAGAGGCATGAGAATGGGAGGAAGGAATTGCCCTAATTTGTCTTCTCCATGGCCAAATTCAAATAGTCATTGTGCCATCTTTTTCGTCATAAGTCCAGTGTCTGCCTGTTGAGTATAACCTTCCACAAGCTTCTTCTTTCTTTAATCATTCTGTTCCTGACTCCCTTCTTTGCTCTGCTCAGTCTCCTTTAGCCTTCCTTACTTTAACTTCAAACTCTCCTTTGACTACAATCAGATTCCTTCATCTCTTTGGACCTCAGTTTACTTACCTGTTTTGTCATCATATTTTTTCCATATTTGCAGTTTTAGTGACCATCTCTAATCTTTGTCCATTACATACTAGAAGAGCTACTTTTCTGGACTTGACATTTGAAATCATTTTACCTCTGGGATATCAAGTGTCCTGAACTTCCCCCAGCCCCATTTCACAAATATGGGCCTCCCTCCTTCCTGTCCTTGGGACTTCAACACCTCCAAATTCTTAAACCATTATCCTCTTTCTCAATTTATTTCTTCTACCAACCCACCCTAAATGCTATTATGGATAGAGTCATCTATCCTATTCTACTGTTCCATAATCTCATCAGCTCTCCTGGGTTCAACTATTATCTCTCTATAGAGGACTTTCATTTCTAGATTGATGATTTCTAACATTTCCTCATCTTATCTGGCCTCTCTCTCTGTCTCTCTCTCTGTCTCTCTCTCTCTGTCTCTCTCTCTCTCTTTCTCTCTCTCTCTCTTTCTCTCTCTCTCTCTCTCTCTCTCTCTCTCTCTCTCTCTCTCTCTCTCTCTCTCTCTCTCAATGCTTAATGAATATTTCCACCTAGATGCTCTGTTGGCATGCCAGACCTAACAAGGGATTAGAGTATAGACCAGTGAGATTCTAATTTTTCTACTTCCTAGCAGGGTGACCCTAGGAAGTCATCTATTATTTGATCTTCAGTTTTCTCATTTAGGGAGAATACTACCTATAGGACCCACATGATAGGATCCTTGGGAAGCTTGGCTACAATGCCTTATTGAAAATGTCTTTTAAGCCTTAAATTAAAATCCCAGAATTTGAGAGTTGATGGGTCCCTCAGTGGGCAGCTAGTCCAAACCATCCTCTAAAGAGAGCCTTACTGTAGGCCATCCAACAAGTGGGTTTCTACCTTCTGCTTGAAGATCTCTAAAGAGGAAGGAACTCATTACCTTTGAACCAAGACAATTTGTTTTTGTACAGCTCCAACTGTACAAAATGAATTTGAATTGGCCAACTGGTCTCTCTCATTCATTCTCTTGCTTCTGTCTTCTGGAGATAAATAAGCAAGTCTTATCTCCCTACAGCCTGATAGACCTTCAAAGACTTAAAAACAGCTCACATACCCCCTAACGCCAAGTCAATCTGCTCTTCTCCAGGTTAAAACAGCCCCTCTTCCTTCAAAAGTTCCTCATATGCCATGTTCTCAATGGCCATCACCATACTGATTCAAATCAACCTATGCTCGCTATCATTGACTCTAGATCTGTAACAATTAATAAAATATCTCACATGCCTCTGGCACTGTGTTTACAAAGAATTCCCTTCACAATCATCTCTGTAGAGAGGGGGCCCAAGAGGAATTGACATAATACTTCAATGATAAAATAACACCCAAGTGTCAGTGACCTAAATTGACTCATTCTGGCCCCAAAACCAGTGTTCTATTTGTTGGATGAAATAGCACCTTCCCAGTAATTTCTTCAGTGTCCACAGTTGCCTGTGTGAGATGTTCAGCATGGCCTTTCAGTTTAGGAAATTCCCTCCACACAGTCCATTTCTGGCTTAGCTTTGAACTCCTAAGGAGTACATTTCCTAAAATAGACAGAATTAAAAAAAAATTCCCAGTATTCCCCAGCTAATAAATATTAAAGGCAGGGTTTGAGTGATTTTTCTTGACACTGAGGCCTGCACTTGGTCTGCTATACTATGATAATTCCAACCACAGTATGTCTCATCTTTAGGACCCATTGAAAAATGAGAAATAAAATCATTAAGAATGAGGGATTAAGGAAAGCCATGGAGGGAAAGGAGGAAGGGGGAATAACATTCATAGCTAAGAAAACAAGATACAGTGAACCAGCCATTCTCAGTAATGGAGAGGACAAGAAACTCTCATATTCCAGAGATTTGGCAACTAGATCCTTATCCAGGTGCCAGACTGCTGCCAGGGAGATTTTGGAGGTCAAATTTGTTCTTGTTTGTTTCCAGTGAAAGGGCAGGATAGTTGATAATCTTCCAGGGGTCCAGAATAGCTGCTCCTAGAAGAAGCTCTGGACTGTCTTGAGACACTTTTGTAGCTAGTGATAGAAGAAGGTATGGGCAAGCACCCAGCTCCTCCTTCTCCTTCTCCTCTTCCCTGCAATAAAACCCTTCTGTAAAAGTAGGAACATCTGTTAGTTTGAAAACAAACTAAAATTCTGCCATCTTTGTAAACCAAGGGAAATTAGAAAACTATCAAACATTCAACAAGTATTAAGGATTGTGTCTATGCTATCCCAGGCACTGGGGATACTAATTTAAAAAAAAAAAAAGAATCTTTCCTTAGCCAGGAAGGGATTACATACTATCCACAGAAAATATTTGTTGGCTTTCTACAATGTCCCAGGAGCTGTTCTAGGTGTTGGGGACAGAGACAAAAATGAAATAGTCCTTACCTCAAAATGCTTACATTCTATTGGAGAGACCACACACACACACACACACACACACACACACACACACACACACACACACTGAGAGTGAGAGAGAGAGAGAATAAATCTAAGGTGATGGGGGAAGAGGACATTACTGATTGAGGAGGGAGAATCAAAAAAGGATTTGCCCTTCAACTGCCCTCTACTCACCTTCTCTTTATCTTCTCAGACCAATGGCTACACTTCCCTCTATGTGTCATCTTTTCCTTTTTAAAAGTAAGCTCCTCAGAGAAGGAAGGAAATAAGCATTTACTTAGCTTCTATTACATTACAGATATGTGACAGAACTTTACAAATATAATCTCATTTTATCTTTATAAATCTGCAAGTTAGGGGTACTAATATTATTATTATCCCCATTTTATAGTTGAGGAAACTGAGACAGACAGAGGCTGAGTGACTTACCCAGAAACATCCAGATAATAAATATCAGAGTCTACAGATCTAAGGTCTGCTAACCCTGCCTTAATTTTTCAAAGGAACCCCATGCATTAGATCTTCTTGCATGTAGCCTCATTGCTTCTGCTACGTCCTCCCTGCACCTTCTAAGATAAGTCATTTTAGCATGTGAGGATAGCTCTAAATCCTGATGGTGTTCTGGCCATGAGGCAAGATTGGGGTTGCTTCTAGTTTTGGCAATAAATTTTTTCCTTTTCTCAAGGGGTGAACAATTCTGAAAGTAGCAATTCCACATCCTCAAAAGTTGGGTTGTAAAGCTTAACTGCCTGTTTGTATTCTTTTATTGATTTATGTGGATTGACATAGAACTGGGGGAACCTCCTTTTCAAAATCTCCAGATCACCCCCTGAAAAAGGTTTGTAGCCTTTCATATGTATAATGCCCGCATCTGGTTGTACTACAGTTCTGTTGGTGATTGGAAGGATAGTTACAGGAGCTGCTTCAGCCCCTGCAACCTCTTGTTGTTCAGGGTTCTCATCTTTGACTTGTTGTTTCATATCACCCCCCTTTTTTGTGACAGCATTCTCAATGATCTCTAGTTCCATTATTGTTTTAGCATCTAGGTCCTTCCCTTCCCTGATCTGCCTGTTGATTTCAGTTAAGGTCTTCATGTGTTCCACCATTTGTTCTAAAACTGGGTTTGTAATTTCAATTCTCCCAAAGGTAAATGCCAACACCTTTCTCAAAATCATAAAGGCCCCATAGAAAGTTGTGGTCATGGCTATCCCTGATGGCACATATGCCAAGGCATCACCCACTGATATTGTTAGCCACATGTATGTATCTTAGATTTCTATAACCTGTTTAAAAAATTGCGGAACTGTTATTAACCAAAAGGTGGCACAAGTCTGCCAAATCCCATATATCAGGACCCCAGAGCACCCCAGTGTAACAATGACCCTGTTGATGAAGATGGCCATATTGATCACTTCCCAACCAGGTTCAGAAATAAAAATCCTAGGCTGGCTGGCCAAAACTGTTATGTTTGTAATAACAGAGATGCTGGGAAACTGATGGACTGTCCTGGGCTAGGAGTCTGCAAGACTCCCTCTCCTCCACAAACAGGAATGAGTGAGTAGGGAGGGGGTAAGGTACTCCTTGCTCTCAAACCCCTCCCCCCAAGCAGTTGGTTTTCAGTTGGAAATGGAGACAGGGCAAAGACTTCTGACAAGACTCAGTTAAGCTAATCTCTAATAATGTTCACTTTTCCCACTTATATTCTTCACAGGTTTGATTGAGGGACAAAGGAGAAACTTGATCTCTTGATGTTAAGGACAGAGATGGATCTGATTTCTTAGGCAGGAAAGGACAGGAACCAAGCTTAATGGCTGCAGTGAATATCCTCAAATAACACCCAGGCACGGTTATATTGATAAAAGAAGGAAGGGGAAGGCAAGAGGGGATAATTAAGATTTGGATAAGAACTGGGAAGCCCTGAACTGTCAGGTAGAAGCTGTTCCTTCCCCACCGCCCCAGGCCCGGAGGGAGTGGCAGACCTTTGCTAACTTGCTCTCCAAGCTAATAGTTATTATTTCTAATGTCTAAATAACTGAATAATTATTATATTGATGCTGGAAAGGTCTAATCCTACTAGACAGGCAAACTCCTGAGTAGAAACCACAATGGCTTTTGCCACTATGGCCTACCAGGCAAACCCTAAATCAGAAACAGCAAGCAGAGTGATCTGCTCCCATCATCTCCCAGAAAACAACTCTTTAACTCCCTACTAACTGCCCTCCTCACCCAAAGTTCTTCAGGGGGGGTCCCCTGGAATTCTGGGTGAGGCTTGACCCTGTATTTTGCAGGAATTCCATGCTGCCATTTTCTACATTACAGTGTGCTTCAAATGGAAGTTCTCCTAACTCCAAATACAATATCTTTTTCTTCATGCCACTTTGCTTTCTCTGAGTCTAAGACAGCTAGAATATACACAGATAGGAGGAACATGCAATCCATGCCAAGTAAATTGATTTCCCACCCCACAATTGTCAGCATTTTTATGGAACTTGGCATATTAAGACAATCAAGACAGAGTATCTCTCCAAGCCTGACTTGGGGTCAATCTATCACTCTGCTCCTGGAGACCTCTCTAGTCTATGGCAGTGATTCTAAAATTGTGGTCTGGACCCTTTTAGGGGTTCCTCAAGGTCAAAACTGTTTTGCTTTTTTCATAATAATAAGAGCTTTTGTTTTCTAATATTATAAATATTAATAGATAGAACCCATATAAACAAAAGGCTTTTGGAAGATCCTCAAAAAAATTTATGAGTATAGAGTACTGAGACCAAACAGTTTAACAAGCACTGTTTTGGGAAATAGAAAGCATCCAAATACAATGGAAAATATAGTGAATTTGGAGTCAGAGGATGTAAGTTCAAATCCTGTCTCTACTATTTACTATCTATGTGATCCTGAACAAATCATTTAACCACTATGGACTCCAGTTTCCTTATCTGTAAAATAAAAGTATTCACTAGCATTAGATCAACTTGAGTGTCCAGTTCAGGTCTAAGCCCATGAACTAAGGCAAACAGAGAAACTAAATAGATTGTGGTACATGAATGAAATGAAATTTTACTTTGCTATAAGAAATGATGATTATGATGAGTATAGAAAAGCTTAGATAGATTTATGCGAACTGATGTAAAGTGAAAAAGACAGGAAACAGATATGGCCAGTGACTACAACAATGTAACAAAGATAGAATGTTAACAACAAAATAATTGAAATTGATTGTTGCAAAACTAATGACCAAGCTTGGCCCCAAAGAAGAGGTGAGAAGGTATCTCCCCTTTTCCTGTTTTTGTTTTTTGTTTTCAAGAGGTACAGAATATGTTAGAATTTTTTCTATATTTAATTTGGTTGAACTGGTCCCCTTATTCCTTCTTTTTTATTCTTTGTTATAAAAGATGGTTCTCTCAGAGGCTGAGAGAAGACTGCAAAGTCAATAAATATTTATTAAATGTTTGCTATGTGCCAGCAGTTTATAGGGTATGTCATAACAACTTTTCTTTTATAATTATAAGTGCCATTGATGGTCTGGATCTTTAAAAGATAAAACTTTATTTTAAGAAAAGAAAAGAAATAAAGGAATTAACCAATGATATTCCTGCAAAGAGGAGCCAGCAAACAAATATAGGTTTGCTCCCTGCTCTAGCCTTGGACTCAGAAGGTCAATCACCTGAGGCTAATGTGTTAATCCTGGAGGATGGTAATACAAGCAAAAAGAAAGACTTTTCCTGCCCCCAAGGTACTTCCACTCTAATGGTAGAAGACAACACACAAATAAGGACTGAAAAGGAAGGAGGGACCAGAATTTAGGCATGGAAGGTGTGGAAAAGAAAATGAAGACTGCCTAGCTTGGATTCTCCCCCAAATGGAGACCTTGGGAGAAAGTCACTAATGAAAGGAGACACACTTGGTAGAAATATATTCTACTTCTAGAAAGGTGTAGGAGTCAAGGCATCATGGTATCAAAGCAGAGCTGAGTGGAGAATGGAGAAGGAGGCAATGGGATATTTAGTTGATGACAAAACAAGGTACATTAAAATATTTTTTAAAGGAAATAGAAGTTATCAAGACTTCTCCTTCCGAAACTACACAGGACTTCACAGTGCAGGATTAGAGATTACATTTGCACAACTGGGGTTCTGCTTTCTCCTGGACTGCATTTATTCTAAATATAGATTTTGTTGGTTGGGTCTTCCTCTTCCACCATTGTTTAACTCTCCCCTACTTTCTTGAGGCACCATCAGTGCTCACAACATTCTTTTTTCAGAAATATTACCTGGGCAGGCTCATGGATCACTCCTGCTGCCAATACCTTTGAGACGTTCTGGTGTCCAAAAGAAGTTGTTTGGAGTAGGAGATGGGGATTTTGGATGAGCAGGTGGTTATCTCAGTAATAGCAGTTGGGAAGCTGTCATGGTAAGAGGGCTGAGAGTAACTGATCCAGTAGCCTACATATTCAATATTCTTGTAGAATCACGGTCCCTGAGATCTAGAGCTAAAAAGGACCTCACAGGCCATCCAGTACATACAACCCCCTTACTTGAAAGAAATGAAAACTGAGGCCAAAGGAGAGAATGATACACACACAGGTGGAGGTAGGAAACCTTATTGAACATCTCCTCAATCTTCCTCTGTGTCTGGACAGAGTAAGCACTACATAAATGATCTCTCTTTTTCTATCTCTCTGTTTCTCTCTCTCTTCTCTCTATAGTCATTACTATTGTCTATCTCTCTGCCACGCTATCACTTTTATCTATTTTTTCCATCTATCCATCATATATTCACCTGTCTATCACTATTATCAAACTTCTATTGATATCATCTATCCATCTGTTGCTATTATCTACCTCTATTTTCTATCAATCATAATTGACCTATTATCTATCACTTTCATTTATCTTCTACCTATTGCTATCATCTAGCTTTATTTCTCTATCTCTACCTCAGACTTAGATCCTAGATAATAAGAATGATAATAATCTTTTTCTCTCATGCTTTAAGTTTTCTCAAGCATTTTCCTCCAGACAACCCTTCTGTGTTGGCGAGCCTATGGTACCTCTGCCAGAGTGAGCTGGAGGGGGCTGCTCCCTTCCCCTTCTCCACGCTACCTGAGGACATTTTTCACATGATTTTCCCCTCTGCCCAGCAGCCATTTAATGGAAGCACTTCCTCCTTCCCCCATCTGGGGTAAGGGGGGAGCAGTTTCCCATGTGGCATGAGGGTTGCAGTGTGGACATTCAGTCTCTAAAAGGTTCACCTTCACTGCTCTGGGTAGTATTAAGTCTCATTATTTCACTTCTACAAATCAGTTAAGTGTAGTTCTGAGATGAAGTCCAGCTTTGGTCCAGATAGCACAACTAGCAAATGTCTCATTTTTCAGTGTATTCAAATCCTTCTGCTTCCTGTCTGCTGGCCCAGCACCACTATTCTTCACACTATCTGGCTGCCTCTAGGACAGAGAGTGAAAGAGTCAAATTATTTAAGAGCTGCAGGGGTTAGAGATGAGCAAATCCAATCTTTGATTGGAGGGATGAGAAAACAGAGTATAGCCTGCAGTCAACAAACAAGTTCCTTCTCTGAAAACTGACAGGATTGAATTTTCTGCCCCCCGAAATCCTTCAGTGCTCCTTTTCCCTCATCATCAGACCCTCTGCTGGGATTTTGGAGGCTGACTCCCTTGGCTCTCTGAGCCCTTTTACCTCCACAAATGCTTCATCTTCATTTTTGCCTTGGGCAACTATGACCCCTGCTGTCTAAATGCTGATATTGCACTGCACCCAGGTCAGCCTTGGCTGCATTTACCCTCCCTGGATGGTGGAAACCTATGAGGGCAATCAGTAGCTTTAGGGATGATTTCCTAAAGGGTGGCACGCCAGCCCTTTAGAAGATGCTTCGGCGAGGGGCAGAAGAGAGGAGGCCCAAGACAAAGGCCAGAACAGAACTGGATGAGTTCTCCCCAATATCCTTATTCTCCATGTGCTTGCCTGTTTGGCCACTGGGTGGCAAAAGGTTCCACCAGCTGCCATAGTTAAAGGTAATGGCCATCTGAGGGGAAAAAAAGGATTAAAGATTTAAAGCTGGAAAGGACCTACTTTAGAGGCCATTGAGTTCATCTCTTTCAATTTAACAGATTAGGAAACTGAGGCTTGAGCCCCAAAGAGGTTTAGTAACTTCCTCAACGTCTCAGGTAATATGTGGTAGAGGAGGGAATTTGAACCTAATTCCTCTGGCTCTAGAACCCATACTCTTCCCACTCTTCACTGCCTCAATTCCAGTGATAGCCTTTGTGCAAAAATCTGAATGGGCAGTTTATGCACCAGGAAGGCTGCTGCATTTACTTCTCCTTCCTATGCAAACTTGTTCTCTCAAAAGTCATTATTTCAAATCATTTCAGAGAACTGGCTTGGTACTATGGAAAGGGCCTGGCCTTCAGTTTCAGAGGACCTGGGATCAAGACTAGCCTCTGTTATTTGTTCACTGGAGTATGGTCAAATACGTTTCCCTGTCTGGGACGCATTTTCCTCGACTGTAAAATAAGGGAGCTTGACTATGTGGCCTCCGAGATAAGAACTCTATATCTCTAATCCTATAACTTTCTTCTGGGGGCAGCTAAGCTACTAAGAAGACAAAACCCTAACCCTAACCCTAACCCTAAATTCATCGATTTCTAACCCTAACCCTAACCCTAACCCAATGAGGTGTCAAGGAATGTGCTGCCTCTGGCATTAGTTTAAGATATTATCCTATCAACTTCCATTTTATCATTTATAAATTAAGGATCTCAACAACTTTACCAGTTAGCTCCCATGACTATCATGAAGCTTCCAGCAATCAAATTTCACCTCTGATCCTTACTACTTGTATGACCTTGTATGAGTCCTTTTAGCTTCCCAGGTCTCAGGTTTCTCATTTATAGAAGGAGAGGATTGGATAAAATGACTCCTGCGGTTTCTTGATCCAGGTCTAATAGGATCCTAATAGGATAATTATAAGATGTTAGCATAAATAGCACATATTGTCATTAAAATGATCTCAAGTCTGATTTGTGGGGGAGATCAGAAGATAGTGAGTATTGATTGTCAGCATCATAACAGATGAAGTGATATAGGTTTACTTGACTCTCTTGTGACCAGGAATGCTCCAAGCTGGGTCTTGGGAGCTCAGATTCAGACCCTTCCTTGAATATCCCAAGTCATTTTTAATTGGTGATAGCAGTTATAGTCTATCAATCTATCTACTCCTCCCCATCCCTACAGCTGAGAAGGTCATACAAGCAGGAAAAGGACCCTTCTACCCTTCATTTTTTTTAAATTTTTTTTTGAAACCCTTACCTTCCGTCTTGGAGTCAATACTGTCTATTTGCTCCAAGGCAGAAGAGTGGTAAGGGCTAGGCAATGGGGGTTAAGTGACTTGCCCAGGGTCACACAGCTGGGAAGTGTCTGAGGCCAGATTTGAACCTAGGACCTCCTGTCTCTAGGCCTGGCTCTCAATCCACTGAGCTACCCAACTGCCCCCTACCCTTCATTTTTTAACAAAATTCTGTTAAAAAAAACGAAGAACACTCTCCTAGGGATTCCTAAGGACAAAGAAACTGCAAAAAGTAGCAGACTGAATCATATCTCTAACTCAGATCCCAGACAAGAATACACAGTAGTTCTCCCCAATATGTAGAAGTTAACAGCATATGAAATATAATAGCATATGAAAAATAAATTTTCACAAACATACCTTGAAAACTTTATAAATAGTCCTAAAAAGTCAGTTATTCTGATTTCAAATATTTGTATGGAGCCAGACAAGAAAGGGTCCAGCCTAAGACCTACCACATAGTGGACTATCCTAAACCTGAATAACCCACGAACCTTGAAATTGGAAAGGTCTTTTTCAACACACACTTGAATTGGTCTGTCCTCCACCACACAAAGTTCTTTTTCAAGCACCATGAGGAATGGGCAATGGGAAAGTGAGTTCAGCTTAGTAAGAATACCATCAGAGTCACATTATTGGGTCAGTCTAATCTGTCAAAAATCCATCACAAAATGTCCTACAAAAGACTACCAACAATTCTCCTAAGGATGCCAGACCAGTAAAAGGACTATAAGACATTTCTGGCTCATGTGATAATGAGATTAACTCTACCTTGCTCATTCTTAAATCTAATCACCAAAAGTGTAACAACTCCATTTAACTCTCAAGTGGGGAGGTCTGTGACCCATGTGTGCAAGAATTGGTGACAAATAAAAATTGCCTGACTGCCCTCTAGGCAGTCCTAAGAAAAGCATCTGTTGTGATTGGACATGTAAACTAAGAGGAAGGCACAGGAAGTGATGAAAGAAATTGCCTGGATAAAACAACGTCTTGTGCTCGCTCTCTTGGCTGCTTGCTTCTTCTTGTGGTAGGTGGTTAGGACATAGAGGAGCTCCAACCACTGTCTGAGACCTTAGACTAAGTGATACTGCTGTTAATCTCTCCCTTGGAATTACACGTGGTGAGTGTAAAGACTAACTCTTCCTGACTTCTCTGAAGAAACTGCTCTTTCAAAAGAGACTGTGACTGAAGCTTCTGTTTCATTCATCTCCAACCCTCTGGCCTTGGGCTCAAGGCTGAGCCTCCTCCAACTGAAGACTAATTAGATCTGCCTGGGTTAAACAAGGAGGCTGGAGCAAATTACTTAGTGTGTTAGATTACTTTTCCTATCCTATCCTCTCTCTGATTTTCTTATTTTCTCTACCTCATCTCATTTGCAAATAAACTCCCATAAAAGTCATTTTGATTTGAGGTTATTCTTTAATTGGGGACTGATAATGATTCAATTCCCTGGCAACTAAACCTTTTAATATTTACCCAACCAAAACCCCTTTTTACCCCTAAAACTCATATGAGTTCATTAACTTTGTTTAAGAACCTTTTCTTGGGACATCTCACTTAAATGATGTCACCTTTGTTTTGTAATCTTTAAAAAGGGAGTGCTGTTATTGGTAGCACTTTTCCTGTTGTTATTTAATTATGCTTGACTCTTCTTTATCCCTTTTGGAGTTGTCTTGGCAAAGATACCAGAATGGTTTGCCATTTCCTACTTTAGGTTAATTTTACAGATAAGGAAACTGAGGCAAACAGGATTAAATGAGTTTCCCAGGGGCACACAGCTAATAAATATCAGAGGCAAGATTTGAATTCAAGTCTCTCTGACTCCTCGGGCCTAGTATTCTATCCACTGTGCCACCTAGCTGCCCTGTTTATTACCATATCATAGATTTGCCTCTTACAACAGAGAAAATGGAAAACAACAATGAAAAATCAAATAGAATGCTATGAAATTGTAATTAGCATTCTTGACCCTAATAAGAATTAGCAGGGGGCAGCTGGGTAGCTCAGTGGAGTGAGAGTCAGGCCTAGAGACGGGAGGTCCTAGGTTCAAACCTGGCCTCAGCCACTTCCCAGCTGTGTGACCCTGGGCAAGTCACTTGACCCCCATTGCCCACCCTTACCACTCTTCCACCTATGAGACAATACACCAAAGTACAAGGGTTTAAAAAAAAAGAATTAGCAGAAATTACTTGCCCTCATTCTTTGCTGAGACAAAGGGAGGTGGTGGCAGGGTATGGAAGAGTACTTATAATATCAGTCATTTTCAATATGTTGGTTAGTTTAGCTCAGTGGTTCCCAAACTTTTTTGGCCTACCGCCCCCTTTCCAGAAAAAAATATTACTTAGGGCCCCCCTGGAAATTATGGAACTATTTATTGAACTCAGAATAAATAGAATGTAATACAAAAAAAGTGTGGCCATCACCACTCTCCTGGATCACTGCAGCACCCACCAGAGGGCAGTAGTGCCCACTTTGGGAGTCAATAGTTTAGCTAAATTATAATCCCCCTTTTAATTCTTTATTATAAATTTAAATAAATAAATAACAAACAACAATCAAACAAATAAATATAAATATTATAAGTGTACAAATAATTAAATCTTTATTATAAATGTATTATAAATTATGGTGTTAGCTCTCTGGGATGATGAGGAATGATAGGAAAGGATACTGTGGAAAATATAAGGGACATTTTTAAAAAGAAAGATCAATAAAAAGTTATTTCTAAAGAATGTTTCTTCATATTAAAATCCCAGTCACTCAGACTTCATAGATCATTTTGTTCTCACATGAACAACAGTTTAGTTTCACTTCCTTGACCCCATATTTACCTAACCAATTTTTTTAAGCTATGTAGAACTCTATTCATGGGTATTCATTTTCATTTATTTAGATGTGATGGGTCTTATATTCCAGCTTATTGAAACACCTGAGTAATCTGTTTCCATGGGCTTGATAGAATGGCTGAGGGCAAGAGCTTTTGTTAGTCATTTTGGCTTAAGTATGTCTAGAGATGAGAATATCCCTGTCCATTTTTTTTCACTAGAGGTTGGGCTTGAAGAAAATGCTGCAAGATGCTAAATTTGAATGAACCACCAGGTGGTGCTCAAAGCTGGAAAAATAGTAGCTCCCCTGAAAAAGATGAACTTTATTCTGTGCAGGCAAAACAGTTTGCACTGTGTGTGTTACTCTGGGGTGGAGGGAGGGGGGTTTGCACAATTAAATGTGGGATTTTTCTTATTTTGGGATTCTTTTTGAAGGTAGTACTACATAAACAGCTTCTCAATGCACTCTTGATTTGTGTCAGATACTGACTTTAGCTTGTAGAAACTGGATGTCACAAAAAAGCATAAAGTCTTCAATTAAAGCATTCTTATAGGACTGATTACATTCTTGAATAATGACCCTGAAGGAAATTCTGGTCTCCCCATCCCTACTCCCACACTCAGTTCTGGGGACTTTAAAAGACCTTCACGTGCCTTAGAGCTCTTAGGAAAATAATTTGTGGGTAACTCTGAGACATTAGTGAAAAATAGCATTTTGGAACTATAGTCAGATATGGTGAGCAGAGAAATGAACAAGGAATAATACAAGGTGGCTTCACATGATGTATCTGCCATCTACTACCTTTATATTCTTGAGTAAATACCTACCTTTGAGATATAACAACTGCCGTTTCTATTTTAAAGTTAACTTAGAAAATAATGTATGTCAATTACTTTGTCAATTTCAAGTTGCTATTACACACATTTAATTCTGTGGGATTGTCCTGTTTCAAAGAATGTGAAATGGATTGCCCTGTGATAAATTTCATGTCCTAAAGGAGTCTTTGAGGAAAACTTGTACTGGTAGTCTTTTTCCCTGCTATTCCTTAAAAATAATTGTAACAATTCACACAGTTTAGAGTTCCCCCAAAGTTTTTTCCCCCAAGAAGCTGTACAAGTACCAATATTCCTGTATTACAGATGAGAAAACTGAGGTCCAGAGAGTTAAAGACATTTCCCCATTGTCATATACTATGGGAAAGATGGAAGAAACAGGAGGAATCTTTGAATTCTTAGACCAGAGCCTTTCATATCTTTTGTCTCTTAGGATCCCTAAACTCCTTTAAAGGTTTAGCTTGAATGCCACTGCCTTTAATAGCCATTGCCCAATGTTAGCTGCTATTAATAGGGCCCTCTGGTCTTAAAATCACTATGCAGTTACTTGTACATGCATGTCTATAGAAAGACAGAGAGAGAGGGGGGAGAGAGAGAGGGGAGAGAGAGAGAGAGAGAGAGAGAGAGAGAGAGAGAGAGAGAGAGAGAGAAGCGTACACATATATACATGTGTGTATGTATACAAGTAAAGTAAAAATAAATATCAATCTGTTTATGCATTCCTTTTCTCTATAGAATAGGGTTGTGCCTTTTTCACTGGTGTGTGGCAGTGATTAAATTAATCCCTGGGTCTGGTAGCCCTATCTAGTACAACAGGCAGAGTAGAAATGAAGATCTAAACCAGTGTAAACTAAAGATCAGGCTTCACTCAGGAGCCAGGGATTCTCAGTACTGCCCAATTCCTTTCCTTTTTCTATTTTCCATCACCAGCTCTGCTTAGTTTTGGCTCCAAAGAACATCATGTATCCTGTCCCACATACCTTTGAGCTTCCCTTTGTGTATCAATGAGATTATAATCTCATTGAAGGCAAGAAATGGTCTTTGTTTTGCTTCTTTGTATCCTGAGCACTTAGCCAAGTGTCTGACACATAGTAGATGCATAATAAATGTTTAAGAATTTGAACTGAGATGGAAATAGGAGATCAAAGGTTAGGGTGGAGATTTCAAACCAAGAGCGACTTTATATCTTAGTATTATCATATGGATACATATATATCATAGTAAACAAACAAAAACCTCTCCATTCTAGCTCTCTGCAGCTGGATTAGAGAGAAGAAAACAAGCATTCATGAAGCACCTTCAATGTGCCAAGCGCTCGGCTAGGTGCTTTATAGCAATTATCTCATTGGATCCTCACAGCTCTGGGAAAGAGATGCTGTTATTATACCCATCTCATCAATGAGGAAACTGAGGTAGACAATGTTTAAGAAACTTACACAAAAAGTCCCACAACTAGAAAGCTTCTGAAGCTGGATTTGAATTCAGAGCATCCTAACCCCAGGTCCAGTGCTGGAGCCACTGTGCCCCCTAGTGGGGCACATAATACCTAATAGCACAGAAGATTGGCACTAGAAAGGATCCTAGAGAACTGTGTGCTCATCAAAGAGAGTTCTCTCTCCAGTGAGAAAACTAACTCAAGGAAAGGGAAAAACATTAAAGGTCACACCACCTTTATTCTCTTTTATAACCCATATCTCCATAGAACCTTTATAATCTATAAATAACAATACAGAATACAGTAATTAACATTTTTCTCTTTAATAATCATGCATACATATATATGTATATATGTATATGGCATTCATCTCTACCAATAAAGAGAAAGTCTCATAGTAATGGGCTTTGGGATAGGTGTTGTAAGAAGCAAAATTAATATCCAAATACTCCAAGTATTATATTTAATAAATGTATTAATAATAACTTGAAGCAAAAGGAAAGTAAAACGTTAGAGCAAAGAGGGAGCCAACCCAGCCACAAACACTGTAAAAGAGAGAGCAGGTGTGGTTACACACAAATATATACAAACATGCAAGGACTCTACATGGACAAAAGGAAAAGGATGCTGGGTAATATAAAGGAATTCTGGGGAATGTAGTCCTGGGGTACAACATTCTAACTACACAGTGTGCCATATTGTTTGCAAGTTTCATGTTTTATTAACTTCTTCCTACAATGGCATATATGGTTTTGAATTTTTGACTGACTCTTTGGTCCTGCCCATTTGAATTTAACTAAGACTTATTTGTTTTTAAACCCTTGTCTTTCATCTTAGAATCAATACTGTGTATTGGTTCTAAGGTAGAAGAGTGGTAAGTGCAAGGCAATGATGGTTAAGTGACTTGCCCAGGGTCACACAGCTAGGAAATGTCTGAGGTCAGATTTGAAACTAGGACCTCCCATCTCTGGGCCTGGCTCTCAATCCACTGAGCCTCCCAGCTGCCCTAACTAAGACTAATTTAATTCCAAATTCTATGCCTGTTCTTCAGTGCATGGCTAAGAAAAATGTCTCTTTCACTTGGAAATGGTTCATGCATGGGTACCCATTCTATCAATTATTATCTGTGTGATTTTGGGAAGCTTCTATAACCTCAGTCTTCTCATCTTCAAAAGGGGGTAATTGAAGTTACCTCCACCCTACTCTGATCATGTAAGTCTTGTTGTTGTGAGCTATGTGTGACACAGACTACTCTAGGCTATAGAAGTGTGAGCTATTATTTCTGGGTCAGAAATTCTGAACTGAACTCTAGTACCATGGACAGGTTTGATGGGCATTTAGCCCCCTTACTACAATATTAATCAAGCAATTAACTATACTGCATGTGTATGTAGTGTATATGTGAAATAGTCTTCTGTCTTAGACTTCATGTTTTCCTTTTTATTTATTCTACTTCTATTCAGTTTTTCATTTAGGTGATTCTTAAGGGATCAATTTGTAGTATAAGCAGCAAGCATAAATATCTTGAAGCATCACACACACACACACACACACACACACACACACACACACAAATGATTACAACCACAAACCCAACCAATGTCTGAGAGATGATTCAGCCAGTTCTCCTCTGTACTTTCTCCATGAAATAGGACATTGAACTCTGCTCACAAATATATAATTAGATTCTTCTCTGGCAAATGAATTTCCTGCTCAAGCATATTTTGATAACACTGAAACTGTATGAGGTAGCCCTGGGCCTTCTCTCTTCTGGTTGAATCTGTCTAATGCCTGTCTTGTTCTACAGGCTAAGCCCTTTTGTTTTCCAAAAGAATTCCTGGATGGGGAGTGGAGATCACATTGAGCTTTTCAAAGCCTACTACCTGGTGAAAGAAAACTCTGGAAGGATTAACCCTCTGCCTCAGCTGTACTAAGCATCCCAGTGCCCATGGAGGCCACTGCTACTAGCTCACCAAAAATAAAGACTTCAAGGTCCTTGAAAGTAGTTAGATCATGCAGTAGATGTGTGAATTGGAGGGAACGTTACAGATATGTGATCAGAAGTTGGAGGGATCCCTTAGGGAAAAGAAAGCTGAGGATTGAAGAGTTCTTAAAATCTAAAGTGTTGGGGATAGCTGAAGACTTTGCAAATGGAATGTCAGAGATAGGAGAACCTTTAGAGGAGAGAATGTAAGAATAGGGAGGAACCTTAGATACACAATGCCAGTTAGAAAGGACTTGAAAACATTGGTTGTCAGAGCTAGGAGGAGGTCTCAGAATGCAGAATGTTAGCCTTGGGAAAATATTAGAGCTGGAAGGGACTTTAGAATATAGAATGTTAGAGCTAGGAGGATCCTTAGATTAAAGTGTCAGAGCTGGGAAAGGCCATGGGGGGGATTGGGGGAGGGTAGTATCCAAGTAAGGTCTGTGAGGGACATTAGAACATGAAATAAATGGAATCTTAGAACAGAGAAAATCAAGACTGAAAGGGGCCTTAAGGCAGATAACGTTAGAACTTACAGTGGAGATGGAAGGGTATTAAATACCTTAAAATATCATGTGAAGGACAGATTGTCATCAGGAGATAAGACTAGACCAGTAATGAGCACACTTTTTAAAGAGGGGGCCAAAGGAAAGGAAATACTCATCAGTCAGTCTGTTTCTAAGGCAGCTCTTTCTAAATTTCATTGTATTGTATCCTACTCATTGTATTCATCAGATTAGGAATAATGTCACAAAACCAGATAAAACATTTCAGGGGGCAGCATCTGGCCTGCAGGTTGTAGTTTTCCCATCACTGGACTAGAACTTCAAGGAACTTAGAAGAGCAGATCTTAGCCCTAGCATGGTAGGCTATCCCTAAAAGGAATGGGCTGCCTAGGAAGTTTTCCATTTCCCACTATATCTTCAAATTGAAGCTGGACATTCATTGGTCAACGATGCAGAAGGGAAGGGATTTCTGTTCAAGTGTTGCCAAGGCTTCTTCTTGACTCTGAGGTCATTTCCATCTTTGGGAATTATTTAACTATGAAAAATAAAGAAAGTGGCAACTGAAAATGTTTTTTAACCATATTGTTGGAATTAAAAAGGTTAATAGAAATCATCTAGTCTAAGATCATCTCTTCAATTCCTCCTGCTATCTCCATCCCCCCACCACCACATGAGTACACATGGAAATTGGTCACCACCCATTTCTGTGTGAGTCTAGGTTCTATAAAGACATCTCTCACCTTGTTGAAATCAGTGTGGCTTCTCTCTCATTGGAGAAGTTAGTTAAACTCATTGGTTCAAACTCCTGTCAAAGGAATGAGCAAAATTCTCATCTTGGTCAGAGGGCCAATCTCCTAAGAGAACTCTGAGAGAGATCTTGAATGCTTTTCCTCAGGGTCACTTCTGGACCTGTTCCCACACAAAGTCATAGAGAAGAACACTTAACATGCCATCACTCATGTTGGAGAGATGTCAGAAAAGGAGTCTATTTACCCATCATCATATAAAAATGCTTCAAATTCCTATTAATTAGAGAAATGCAAATTAAAACATGTCTAAAGCTTCCCCCCTTCCTTCCCCCCACTCTCTCTCTCTCTCTCTCTCTCTCTCACACACACACACACACACACACACACACATCTGATTGACCAAGTTGACAAAAATGGGAAATGACAAATGTTGGAAGGGCTGTAGGAAAACAGGCACAATGAAGTACTGTTGGTAGAATTGTAAAGTGGTTCAAGTCATTCTTAGAAGCAATTTGGATCAATGTTTCAGCCCCTCAAAGACACAATGGCAGTACCTTTAGGCTTATACTCTAAAGATGTCTTTCTTTTTCTCCCCATTGCTTTACTTTTTTTAAAGGAGGAATTGAAGGGAGAGAAAAAAGATTTTAATTATAAAAATATTTTCTTTTTTAAAAAAAAAGAAGTTATTGCAAATGGATTGCCAAACCAAAAAAAAAAAAATGAGTTTCAAACCCTACCACATAGAAAAGTGGGTGAAGATGGGACCTATGTTTTCACTTATATGAGGAACTCTCAGATGAGTCAAGACTTGAACTCATATCTTTCTAACTCTATTGTCAGTTCCACATACATTTATATTGTTGCCTTCCTTTCCTAAAGGACATGAGTAATTCCTGTTCCTCTTGAAATATCAGAAGTGGTCACCAGGAAGACAATGATTTAAGACACAATAAGATGGTAAGTGGACAAACATTTATGGAGCACTTTTGTGTTTGGAATTTTGCTGAGTACTAGGGGGAGGATACAGAGAAAGACAACACCTCTGTTCCTGCCCTGAAGGAACACTTATTTTAATTAATTCAATCCACCTATAAGCTTTCCATGTATATAGATAATGGGGTGAGTCAGTCTCTGATTAGATATTTACCTCTATGTTTTCTGTAAAGAAAATCTTCCTAACCAGTTCAAGTCACATAAAAAAAAATGTTTCTTAAAGGCCTACTATGTACCAAGAATTAGGTTAACCAGTGGGAGTTTAAAATGAAAATCACTCCAGCCTTCAGGGGTCAGACTCTCCAAAAGTCCCCTGCAAAGAGTAATTTTGTGAGCAGTGAGCTGATTTGAGCTGGTTGAGTTTGGAGTTATTTCCAGTTCTTGGGCACAACAGGCCCATCTGGAGTGCCTCTTTATGTAATTTGCAACATTTATCAATGATTATTCCATTAATATCTAATTACAGGCTTTTACCTTAATCTTATAAGGGATGATCATAGTTGCTGCTTGCACATACTTACCTATTTCTGAGATGGAATGAAAGTCCAGCATGGTTTTTTAGACATGGCCAATATGGGAACTGAATATGTGTGTAAAAGGAGTTTTGTTCCTGCTTTCTCTATGAGGTGCAACATGAGTCAGAAGCAGTAGAAAAGAGAAGGTGGCGCCACAGAGAATTCCTGGACAAAGAAAAGCATTCACAGACCAAACCACAGAGAAACTGCTTCAGAGCAAAAGTATGAGAACAATAAATGAGTAGCCATAGCAAGTACTTTCACAGGTACTGTGAGCTATATGGACTGTGCAGGTTTGGGGAAGAAGTTGGTACTCTAGCAAACTTGAGTTCTTCCCTGCTGAATAAAGTGGAACTAAAAAGTCTGGAACAATTGTGTAGACACAAGTACTTCGTAACCCTTTAGTATTAGGTAATTCTAGTTATATCTATCTATCTATCTATCTATCTATCTATCTATCTATCTATCTATCTATCTATCTATCTATATCTATATCTATATCTATATCTATATCTATATCTATATATATATATATATATATATATATATATTTTTTTTTTTTAAGGCTTTAGAAACCCTTCCCATTCTCCTATAATTCTCCTTTTCCACACTCTTATTAACCTTCAGTAGTCACTGAGCCTATCAGCTTCAGGATACAGAACACAGCATTGTGTTTGGTCATCTTTCATTCCATCAGCCAATAGTGTGCCCTGATAAGTGTAACTCCACAATACAGAATTAGATTTTTTTTTTTT
>NC_058131.1:17683274-17776331 GCF_016433145.1 Gracilinanus agilis | reverse complement strand
TATATATATATATATTTTTTTTTAAGGACTGCAAGAAGCATGTCCTGGTAAATGAGATTTCAGGATGCAATTAGAGATGCTTCATGCCCTTTCCCCCCCCTTTGTAATTATTTTTTTTTGTAAAGCTAGCATATGTATGTAAACTGAATACATATATTTAAACAAATTATAACTTAATTCCTAAAATCAAGAGTTTTTTTCTACCCATAGAAATCTTAAGCTTAAGGAGAAGCCTCACTATGCAAGCTGCCTAAACTAGAATAAATGGCTTTCTCCAAGGCTACTTCTTTAAATTTTTAGGAGACTTTGCTCTGGATCAGTCATCCATACTGAGATGACCGTTACATTATCTAGTGGTTAGGCAATGAGGTCACATCCAAAAATGTGTTGTGCTCTATGATATTAGGCAGACTAAAAGGACCAATCATTAATTCAGTCACTTATGGGTGGTCAATAATGCCAAACATCTGAGGTGTGTCTGAAAAAAGAATAATACTTTGTATTAGTATTGGGACAAAGGAAGTCTTCTGATGTAAAAGCACAAAACAAAACAAGACAGAAACTGCCATGTAGCTACTTGATTCTCAGGACCCAAAAAGTCTGTTCTCAATAAATTTAGAAAATTACTAGTCCTGTGTGGATATGAACACATATTACATACCTGAGAGGAAACTAAAAGGTAGTATAGTTTTAGCATCTTCTTTGGGCATCTAGACAGTACAGAGGATAGAGTGCCAGGAAAGGAGTAAGGAAGAGATGAATTCGAATCTGGCCTCAGATATTTACTAGCCATATGACCCCCAACAATTAATTTACTATAATTTGCCTCGGTTTCTTCATCTATAAAATAAACTAGAGAAAGAAATGATAAACTAGTTCAATATCTTCACCCAGAAAAACTCCAAAAGGAGTCATGAAAAGTCAGGCACAACTACACAATAACAAACACCCTCCTGCCTATCATCTTGGGACCTGGCCAATTGTATTATATACTTCAATGACCCCTGCTTGAATATGGGAGCCACATGTTGGATTGGTTTTTCACTAGTTGCAGGGTCCTTGTCTTAGCACAAACCATCCACTTAAGAAGTATTTGCTATTCATTCTTGTGGAAATAAGGAAATAAGAAAGAGATTTATAGCTTCTCCAGCCTATAAAACCAGTCACTCCAAATCTAAAAACAATTATTCATTGTAGTGAATAAACTATTATCTCTTCTGCAGATTGAATAAATAATATCCCATATAAAACTACATGTGGGAAAACTTTTAAAATGCATATAGATTGAGAATAATGGGTAAAATTAAAATTAATTAAAAGTGTTATTGAATTCACAGTAGTTTTTGAATTTTGTTATTCAATAGATACTGGTCTATTCCTGTGTAGGTGACATTAGATATAAGTATGATGAAAAAGTTAAGAACTATTGAAATTGAGGAGAATTCTCTGTCATTCAGTCCCTTTCTAAAGGGGCATTGTGGGAAAGAATTTTACCTCTGCAGAATCAGAATCTTAGAAAGCAAAGATTGAGACCTGGAAGGGGGTCTAAGACAACCTAGCATAATCCTCTCTACAGTAGGGTTGTGGAGATGGGAATGCTCTGCCAGTCTTAAAACACTGAAGAACAGCGTCATAAAGGGGGCATTTAAAGGAGGAAACCAAGGAACAGAAAGTACTAAGTGTTGCCCAAAGTCATAAAGGAAAGGTATTTTATGGGAGAAATTTGAATGCAAGTCCTTTAATTTCAGCACCAATTTTGTCCAAGTCATTTCAGTTTTGGGGGGCTTCAGTTTCCTCATCTGAAAAAGAGAGGTTATTGAACAAGATAATCATTAAACATATTTCCATTTCTTGTTTCTTGTTTGTACAACCTGACATTTGACATTCTGAGGCCTCTTATAACTTAAATGCTTGGCCATGCTGAGTTCTGCCATAAGAGCTAAGAAAGAGGGGACACAGGGTCCATAATGATCACTTTCCCACTCCTTGGCAATGGTTGAAATTTATTATGTTTTTAAAATTAATTTATTCACATATGAATTTATATTTTGTTACTTTCTCTGCCCTTTCCTCATTGACTTATAATAGCAAAAACAGAAAAACAAAAACCTCCCATAAGCATGCATAGCAAAACAAATCCCCATGTTGGCCATATCTGCATTTGAATTTCATCCCCTCTGGCAGGAGGTGATTACTATGTTTCATTTTGGACTTTTTATGGTTTACCACTTCACTGGTAAGAGATATAAGGTGTTTTGAAACTATGTTTTTCTCTATAGTGTCGTTGCCATAACATAAATTGTCGTCATTCTGCTCACTTCATATTGCAACAGTTTAGAATGATCTTCTCATTTTCCCCCTGAAATTGTTCATTTAATCATTTCTTTTGGCATAATATTATTGTGTTATATTCACATACTTTGTTTAGCCATTTCCTAATAGAACATTCCTTTACTATCCAATTTTTGCCCACTATGAAAAAACTAATATAAATATTTTGTGCATATAGGTTGATTTTCTCTTTCTTTGAACTCTTAGATATAGACCTAATCAGGATTATTCTGGGCCAAAGGCTATACACAGGTTGTAAGTTTTTGGAAATAGTTACAAATTGCTTCTTTGCTTGATTGGCCCATTTTATAGTTCCACCAATAATGTATAAGTGTACCTACTTCCTGAAGTCCATCCAAAATTTGTAATTTTCCTTTTCTTTCTTTTTTGTTTCCTTTGCCAGTCTGGTAGGTTTGAGTTGGAACTGTGGAGTTACTTCAATATATTCTATAATTCTATTCTATAATTATTATTTATAATATCAATTTCTGAGAAGAAAATGAAGAACAGAATGAGTGACAACCAACAGTTTGGAATTTAGAATTTACCCAGATACCATGAGCCAAGGGGGTAAAAGGCAGTTACTGCCAGCACTATAAAAGGCAGGAGCTGAATCAAAATAGTCACTCACTTATGAGAAGGGGACCCCAGGTTGCTGGGTGGGTAGGTCAATCAACCTGCTTAAGTTACCTGTATCCTATTTCATTGATTACCACATCATCAACTACAAAGGTGCCTGGCCTGACTAGGGCCAGAGAGAGAGGAATATCTCCAGCCAATAGTTACAACCTGATTAGTCGTTGACCAACATCTAGCATAGATTCCCAACACCTTCTTCCTTAAACTCTGATTCCTTCTCCTGAGCTGATTACAATTTAAATCCTTAAAGCTTATTTAGGTGAAGGCTGTTGTTATTCCAAAGATCAGTTTGATATTCTTTGCATCTAAGGGAAAGGAAATACTCAGGCAAAAAAAGTGGCAGTCACTGTATTATCCACTTATCATTAACATCTATTCACTCATCATCATTAACCATCAACTTAACCCCTGGACAAGTAACCAGAGAAGCTGTGTGATGCAATTCACAGCTTCTCACTCAATTACTGAGTCCTGGACACTGTTAGGTGGGGTTTGGTGTTTAGCTGAGCTTCTCATTCCCACTCAGGTTAGGTCTTTAGACCATCAGAGGACCTTGGGCCATTTGTCTATCAGGCCCTGTTCAACATCACCATACTGTTCACAACATCCAAAATTTGTAATTTTCCTTTTCTTTCTTTTTGTTATCTTTGCCACTCTGGTAGGTTTGAGATGGAACTGTGGAGTTACTTCAGTATATTCTATAATTCTATTCTATTCTATAGATTCTATAATTATTACTATAATTATATTCCATAAGTCTATAATTATTACTGTTTTATCTGAATTTTTTTTCTTTCCCTTATTTTTTGATAGTTTGGATTTCCCCCTCTGAAAACTGCCTATTCATGTCCTTTGACTTCTTATCTATCAGGAATTATCTCCATATATTAGAGAAACTTAGGAAGATCTTTTGACGAGTAGGAATGATGTCTTATTGGAGCACTCAACAGGAATTGGGTAATTGATAGAATATTGTTGGGTCAAAGCACCAAAAAAGTCAGAACAATGGTGACATGTTGAAGGTGAAAATTTCCCTACTCCTACCTCTCAGATGTCTTGGTAGGTACATGAGAAAGTGTATCAAAGGATGCCATGAGAGTGTGGGGAAAAAAAAACACACAAAACTACAAAATATTGTCAAGGCATTTTGTATGAACACAGCTTAGATTTTCAGATGATCTGCCTTTCATTGTCTGTGAATATCTTGCAATTTGCAGGGGGCCTGACATTATTAAATGGTTACTGATGGAGTTAGGTCAGTAGTTCCCAAAATTTTTGGCCTACTGCCCCCTTTCCAGAAAAATATTACTTAGCCCCCTGGAAATTATTTTTTTTTAATTTAATAGCAATTAATAGGAAAGATAAATGCACCTGTGGCCATCACCGCTTCCCTGGATCACTGTAGCACCCACCAGGGGGCTGTAGAGCCTACTTTGGGAATCACTGAGTTAGGTGATAAAGCTGATAATAATGGATTTAAAGTGAGGATGACCTGAGCTTGAGTTCTACTTAATACACTTACTAGGTGGATGGACAAGTCTCTTGACCTTTCTCAGACTTATTTTCTTCATCTGTAAAATGGAAACAATAATAATACCTACTTCACAGGACTTAGGAAAGGAGCAAATAAGATAGGTAAAGCAATTTCCAGATTTCAAAATATTATATAAATGCTAGTAGTAGTGGTCACAGAGTTGGAGGGCCAGTTAGTCCTTTCCTTTCCTTTTCCCAAAAATTAATTGAAATTCAAGCTGGATTTGAGGTTCGGGCAAGAGTTAGATAGGAGGAGGGAAAGTTTTTGTTTGTTTGCTTGTTTTGGTTTTTTCAAGTAAGGAGTGAATTCAGCCTCATTTGGTTTGGGTGGGAGGTGAAGGGATTTGTAAGCAATAAACCAGTTCAAGAACAAAGAACTGCCAGATGACCTCCAAGTACTGTTCAGTCAACCCTGATGAAAAGGTGAAGGCTCTAGTGTGGGAAGATTAAAGGAAAGAAGGCTGGGAGGACACTCTTTTCAGGTGTGTCCCGTGAAGGTACCAAGAGGCACCAGGGTCCACCACCTTCAGACCCTGTAACTCAGTTGGCAGAAATAAAGAATCCTGTCAAAGTTGTGTTACTGTTAATACATTTTCTTTTCTTTTTTCTCTTTTTGTTTTTTCTCTTTTCCTTCCTCCTTTCTTTCTGTTTCCTTTTATCTTCTTTCATAATATGCTAAAACTAAGTAAAAAGAGATAGAAAATTGGTTTGCTGGCCAGGATAAATTCCATTCTTCAGCCATGTCTTTTACTGTTGCTAAAAACATCATCTTATTTTTTGAAGCAGAAGACCAGTCTGACAACAAAATAGGAAGAATATTGATGCAAAATCAGAGGATTTAGTGATTCCAAATTTGATGGGATCTATGACTTTGGACACGTCATTTCCCCTCAGTGGACTCCAGTTCCCTCTTTTGAAAAATGAAAGAGTTGGATTAGATGGCCTCTGAGATCCCTTCCATCTATAAAGCTATGATCCTATGATCATAATAATACCTAAGGTTGTTATAGTGCCTGTTATATGCCAGACACTGTGCTAAAGATTTTGGGATCATTACCTCTTTTGAACCTGACAACAATCCTGGGAGGAAGGCATTATTATTATTTCCATTATATAGATGAGGAAACTGAATCAAACAGAGGTTAAATGACTTGCCCAGGATCAAACATTTAAGCTCAGATCTTCATGACTTCAGGCCTGGTGCTTTAAGTTGCTAAAGTTCCTTGGGCCTCAGTTTCATGAGGAGACAGAGTCAAGATGGCAGAATAGAAAAGCACTCAAACTCTCCACATTCCCCTCCAAAGAACTTTAAAAATAATGCCTCAAATCAAAATTTGGAGTGACAGAGACAACAAAACATCAGAGTAAGACAGTCTTCCTTCCCCTGACAACACAGGAGCCCAGAAAGAGAAATCTATGACACAGGAATAGAGACTGGCCCAGTGGATTAAAAATCAGTGGTTCAACAAGATGGTGATGACAAAAGTACCAGAATTTGGGGATTTTCTCAAGGTGACCTGGCAATTTGTCAGAAAGTGACTATAGTTGACTCCTTGCTAGTATTAGATGCAGGACCAGATGTTGTTTGAAGATTCTATTCCCTATACCCATTTTTGGGACATGGTTTTAAGGTCATAGAGGAGTGACTTAAGGCAAGAGAGAGTGAAAACCATTAGAGGCAGTATCATTTCCTATCCCAAGGCATCATGGACCATAAGGAGAAGTGTGTCTTGAAATCCCAATTGATCAGAGACTCTTTCTGGGTGGGAATGAGAGTACAGATGAAGAGAACATGAACCAAACTTCTCCCCAGATCAGAGATCACCAAAATCTTCCAAAACCCTAAAACAAGTTCTGAAAATAGCAGTGCAAAAATGTCTGACCACTGAGACACTCTCTCTCTCTGCCAGGAACAGAGCCCAATATTAACATAAAGTTATAAAGAAATGGGATACATAAATGAGCAAACAACACCACAAAAAAGAGTTGACCATATAAAGCTACTATACTGACAGGGAAGATCAAGAAAAAAAAATTCAGAAGAAAACAATAAAGTCAAAATAGCTATAAACACAACCTCAAAGAAAATTGGACACAAGGCCAACAAGAATTCCTGGAAGGGCTATTTTTTCAAAATAAAATAAGAATGATGGAGGGAAAATGAGATAAAAAATAAAAGCAAAGGGAGAGTATTCTGGACAAACAACAGTTTGTTGTTGTTGCCAATGTTTTTAAAGGCACAAAATACTGAAGAAAATAACACCTTAAAAATAGAATTGACCAAATGTAGAGAAAAAGGCAAATTCAGGGCTGACAATACTCCTTAAAAAAGTGTAATTGGTCAAATGGAAAAGGGGGTATAAAAGCTAATTGAAGAAAATGATTTCGCTGAATTAAAATTAGGCAAAAGGAAGATAATGGTTCAATAAGGCATCAAGAAACAATCAAAATCTGATAACAATAGATAACGTAAAATATCCCATAGGGAAACCAACTGACATAGAATAAAAGACAAAGTATAAATAGATAACTTAAGAATTATTGGATTACTTAAAAAGTCATGTTCAAAGAAAAAGCCTCGATATCATATTTTGAGAAATAGTCAACAATGACTACCCAGATATCTTTTAACTGGAGGGTAAACTAGGAATGAAAAAAAATCATCAATCACTGAAAGACCATTCTGAAATGAAAACTCTGAGGAATATTTTAGTCACATTCTGAAGCTCTCAGGACAAAAGAAAAATACTTTAAGCAACCAGAAAGAAACCAATCAAATAAACACTATGGAACCACAGTCAGGATCACACAATATTTAGTGGCTTTAAAGGAACAGAAGGTTATAAATATGATATTCTGGAAGGCAAATAGCTGGGATTACAACCAAGAAAAAATAGAATTTAATGCAATAGAGGATTTTCAAGCAATCATGATGAAAAAAAACAGAGTTGAATAGAAAATTTGACTTTCAAATACAAAACTTAAGCATTAAGTAGAAAACATGAAAGAGAAATAATAATGAACTCAATAAAGTTAAGCTATTTACCTCATGATCAGAAGGTCATACATGTATCTCCTAATAATTTTTAACACTGTTTAATTAGAAGAGTTATATATAGAAAGAAGGAGAGAGAATGCATTATGTCAGGATGATGTGAAAAATAAAGTACTAGGCAAGAAAAAAGGATGCTCTCAAGGTAGAAGAGAGAGGAATGGAGAAATTATCTTACTTAAAAGAGATTTATAAGGAAGAGTTTTTGCAGCTGAGAGGAAAATGGTCTGTGGCTGAGGGAGGGAGGTGGTTTGGGCAATGCTTGAACTTCACTCACATCTGAATTGGTTCAGAGGGACATATTTCAAAGGCCATGATTTGTGGTCCTGATATTTGTCTTTCTACTGGACTTTGTTGTGAAGTTGTTGACTTTGTGCAATACTGCCTCCCTTAAATCCAATTTAGGCACAAGTCAAGATATTACCCTATGATGTCATTTTTCTTCTTCAAAAATGAAGGCCAAACAACAAAGAGATCATGCTCTAATAAGGGTTGACAACATGTATGAAACAGTTCAGGGCAGAAGGAAGGACTTTGTAGTCTTCATTATAAAGCTTCAAAAAGGAAGGAAATACATTTTAAAACACCTAAAATGTGCTAGGCACTGTACTAAAGGCTTTAAAAATATTATTTGAGTCTCATTTCAACTCTGGGATGGAGTTGTTATTGTTATTCCCATTTCACAGATGGGGAAATTGAGGCAGATGAAGGTCAAGTGAATTGTCCAGCATCACAGAGTTAAGGAAGAGTTTGAGACTGTATTTGAATTTAGTTCTTCATGACTCCATGCCCATCCACTCTACCATCCAACTGCTTCTTGCTTTAGGACAGCTGGCAAAACCCAGGGAAGTCCAGTGGCAAGTCAGATGGTGATGTAAGATCAACTGAAGGGGATAGTTAATCCTGGTGAATCAAGGCAGTAATGCCACAGCAGATGACAAATTAATACTAGGGCAGAAGGAAATTGTTTTCAGCATACAACATGTACAGTACAAGAGTCCACACTGACATAACCCTTTTGGATTTCAGAGAAAATTATCTGATATCACCTGATTTAATGTGAGTGTTCCATAGCAAATGGAGCTTAGACTTGGTGTCAGAAAGAACTGGGTTCAAATTCTGTCTCTGATACTCAGTTGCCTCACATGTAAAATAGAGACTATAATGCCAATAGTACAAGTCATACTAGGAAAGTTGAAGTTCAGATAGGATGATAGCAGTAAGATACTTTACCATAACTTCACAATTATGCGTAGGGCATTCTCTTATAATGATACAGGATTTAGACACTGCCCTCATAACCCTGGCAACCTCAGGGAAAGGCAGCTTAATTCTGTAAGTAAACCTATTGTGGTCAGATCTCCCATCTTACTACTGCAGAGGAAGGAGTAGAGAACAAAGGAACTGTACATCTTCTTCTCTGGTAATCTCTCTCAGAAATCAGTCTTTGGTCCTCTGCTATCCCCTTTGATATTGAAATCAGAGTCAAAGTTTAACCTTTTCTAAAAGCACATCTTATTCCTGAGAATGAGAATCAGGTCTGGTGTTTTAGCAAAGCCCATGACCTTTCAGTAAGAGTTGGTCAAGCAGATGGAAATTTACTCGGGGAAGGAATTTAGATTCCCAATCTGGGTGAGACAAGTTTTTGAACCATCAGAAAACTTGGCTCTTAAACTGATAAAACTTAGGTGGATTTTTTTTAAAGATCAAACTAGCCACTCTAAAATTTTTCTCACGGTTCTCCTCCTTAGATGAATATTTCCTAATTTAGATAATCTAGTCTGGACATGTTGGGTATGGTTCAGCAACATATTTTAATTATGGTTTAAAAATAAATGAATTCTCATGTATCTGTTAAACATGGTTCATTAGTGAGCTCCTATTCTCTCCTAGGCAAGTTATAGCCCCTCCATAAGTTATTCAGTGTAATAAATGATATTTATAAAGCATCTCAAACTTTGTGAAGCCCTTTGCATACATTATCTCTTTTGATCCTGAAATAACCCTATGAATCAGTCAATTTGTATTTGTTAAGCATTTGCCACATGTGGGTCAGGCACTGTGCCAATTTCTGGGGGATCCCGATAAATACAAAAAAACACATTGTCTACTCTCAAAGAGATTATATTTCTCCACTCCTTTTAAAAAGAGAGATTATATTCTAATGTGAGGAGATAACATATTAATTAAAGGAGAACTGAAAATCCAGAGTAGGGTAGTATGAGTCCATGGAAAATGAAGAATGGTCTGATCTAGACTTTTCTTCAATCATGAGTTTCTAGGAAGAACTCATCTCACTAATGGGAGAAAGGGGCCACAATTATTATTTTCTAGTTATTATCATTCCCATTTTACAGATGAAGAAACTGAAGCCCAAAGAGATTGAGATCAAGGCTGAGGGTCACCCACTCAATATAAGTCTTGAATCCAGACTCTAAGACTGGTTCTCTATACACAAAATCATATTACCATAGGATCTCTCTGACTATCCATTTAAATATCTGTCTACTTGTCTAACCATATGTTTATATGTATGTATATTTAGCTTTAATAATGCTAAAATTTTAACAATATAAAAATAGCTCTTTTACTTTTGATTTTATTAATTTGACTAATTTTTATGATTTCTTGTTTAGTTTTCATCTGGAGATTTTTAATTTGTTTGCTTTCTAGTTTTTTGATTTGCATTCCCAATTCATTAACCTCCCTAATTTGTTAATATATGAGCTCAAAGATATAAATTTCCCCCTGAGTACTGCTTTGGCTGCATCCCACATATTTTGGTAGGATGTCTCATCATTGTCGTTATATTCTAATTGTTTCTGTGATTTGTTCTTTAACTAACTGACTTTGAAAAATCATATTATTTAGTTTCCAATTAGTTTTTGATTTGCCTATTGTTATGTTGGTTATAACAGATAAATTGGGGAAGCAGAGAGTTAGGCCAGGACCAGTAATCTCCAGGGCACTCTCCTTCCCCACTGACAGGCTTGAGTGAGTAGGGAGGGGGTAAGGTACTCCTTGCTCTCAAACCCCTCCCCCCAAGCAGTTTGTCTTCATTTGAAAATGGAGACGGGGCTGTGGTTCTTCAAGCAACTTTCTGCTGAGGCTAATCTTTAATGATGTTCCCCTTTCTTTAACTTATATTCCCCACAGGTCTGATAGAGGGCTGAATAGTAACTAGTTATCTTAATGTTGTGAGCTGAGATGGATGTGATCTTCTTAAGCTGACAACTGAGAGGATTCAAACTAGATGGTAACAATGAGCAGTGAGTATCCCCAAATAATTCCCAGGCACAGATATTGAAGGTAAAGCTTATATTAATGAAGAAGGAAAGGGATGGGGAAGGCAGGAGGGATAATAAGGATTTGGATAAGTAATGGGAAACTCTGATCTGTCAAGTTGAAGCTGCCCCTCCCCCCCAGGAGGGAGTGGCAAGCCCTTGCTCAACTTGTTCTCTAGACTAATATATATTATTACTAATCTCTATATTACTAAATAATTGTTATATTGATGTTAGTAAGGTTTAATCCTACTAGGCAGGCTAACTCCTGAGTAGAAACCATGATGGCTCTTGCCACAGTGGCCCCTCGGGTGAACCCTCAAGTCAGGAGCAGCAAGCAGGAAGATCTGCTCACCTCAACTCCCAGAAAGCAACTGTTTAACTCCCTCTCAACTGTCCCCTCACCCAAAGTTCTCCAGGGGGGATCCCTTGGAATTCTGGATGAGGCTTGACACTGTATTTTGCAGGAATTCCATGCTGCCATCTCCTCTACATTATACTATCCATACATCCTTATTTATTATTATTTTTATTGCATTATGATCTGAGAAGATTGCATTTATTATTTCTGCTCTTTTGCATTTGTTTGCCATGTTTCCATGCCCTAGTACATGGTCAATCTTTGTGAATGCACCATGTGCTGCTGAAAAGAAGTTGCATTCCTTTTGTCCCTATTTATTTTTCTCCACATATCTATTAACTCTAATTTTTCTAGGATTTCATTCACCTCTTTTACCTCTTTCTTATTTATTTTTTGGTTTGATTCATCTAGATCTGATGAGAGAAAGTTTAGGTCTCCTACTAGTATTGTTTTTCTATCTATTTTATCCTTGAGCTCTGCCAGTTTCTCCTTTAGATATAGATGTTATACCATTTGGTGCATACATGTTGAGTACTGCTATTTCTTCATTATCTATAATGTCCTTTATCAGGATGTAATTGCCTTCCTTATCTCTTTCAACCAGATCTATTTATACTTTGGCTTTGCCAGAAATCATGATTGCAACCCCTGGCTTCTTTTTCTCAGTTGAAGCCCAATAGATTTTACTTCAGCCTTTTATTTTAGCTCTATGTATGTCTACCTGCTTCCTGTGTGTTTCTTGTAGACAACATATGTTAGGATTTTGGTTTCTAATCCACTTTGCTATTTCTTCTGTTTTATGGGCAAGTTCATCCCATTCCCATTCAGAGTTATAATTATCAACTGTGTTCCCCAACATTTTGATTCCCTCTCCTTGCACTGCCTTTTCTTCTTTCACTATTTCCTTCTATAACCGTGTTTTATTTTTAATCAGTCCCTCTAGTCCCTAGTCCCCTCCCTTATTGTACTTCCCTTTCTCCCCCCTCCCTTCTTATTCCCCTCTTATTATTCTTTAGGGTATTTTTAAAATACTCCCCTTCCCTCTCCCTCCATAGTATCGCTTCCCTCCCCACCAGTCCTTTTTGTTACCCTTCTACTTCTCTATAAGGCATGAATCAATTTTCTGTCCCAATGGATCTGATTGTTCTTCCCTCTTTAAGTTAATTTCAATGGACTTACTGTAACATGCATTATCTTAAGTGGGGGTGAAACTGCCTCACAGAATTCCACAGCACCCCCCAGAACTTCAGGAGAGGGGGCAGTTGATGCAGTTAAGAATGTGAGTATAAAAAGCAGGGCACACAGCTGGGCAGGGACACTTTGGGAATCAGGGTGCCTGGGAAAAGGGTAGGATTTGGTTCTCTTTTTATTAGCTCATCTCTGACCTCAGGGAACAGGGTGTTAACTGTGCTGTTTACTCCATACAGACTAATCAGGCTGTGTGCACTGGATAAATACCTCACTTGCAGTATCTCAGTTAATCTCTAATCAATAGAGATCTAAAATCAAGATTACCTTCACCATCTTAAATTTGAAAAAAAATTAGATTAAGAGAAAGCCAGTTTCTGAGGTAGTTAGAAATATGAGTTATTAAAAGGGATCCCCCTCTGGGGTTTGGTGCATCTAACAAGTTTCCTGAAGATAATAGGTAGCTTTCCTTACCCTCAATCCAAGAATTTACTCTCTTTTCCTATATTTCCTGAAATTAATAAGTCCCTTCCCTTGTTAAATTTGGGAGCCAGTGTGGTTATGTTTTTAAGCTTTACCAATCAATTTCATACAATCCCTAGGCCAGATCTTCCTCCAGGCAGGCACAGAACATAGCTGTTATCCAGAGGGCAAGACTGCTGTTTTGAAGACATCCTGAATGTATATCTACCTTAGGCTTTGAGGAATAACCTTCTAACAATGGAAGTTGCTAATCTCTGTGGGATTGTTTCCTATCTGTCAACCAAGATAGCCCTGGGATAGCCAAGTCAAAATAGCCTCCACTTCTTGATCTATAAGGGTTTCTGTTATAACTGTTATTCTGGGGAAAAACTGCTCAGGAGGGGGAGGAGAAAGAATTCTAATCACTCAGTCCCCTCCCCTCTGTTAGTAGAGCCAGCTTCATTTTCTGCTCTGTCCCCATCACCAACCATTGCAAACTGGACCCATCCTTTCAGTACGAATTAAGTATTTCCTCTCTCCAACCTCTTTACTCTTCCAGTGTTTTTGTCCTCTCCCCTGTTCCCCCAACATGCTTCTTTATGGAATATAAATTTACTCCATTTTGTCTCTTTTCCCATTTCTCTTAATATTATCTTCTTTTTTTTACTTCTAGCTTTATATATATTTATATAAGTTATATATGTATATATCTTGACATTTCATCCTATACAGTTTGTTACTGTTCTCACTGAGTATACTTCTAGCTACTCTGAAGATAATTACAATTTTTAAGAGTTACCAATATCATCTTTTCTTATAGGGATACAAATCATTCGAAATTATATGGTCCCTTAAAGAAAAGTTTATGGTTTTTTTATTTTGTTTTTTTTTCTTCTCTTAATTACATTTTGGTGATTCTCTTAAGTTCTGTGTTAAGGCAGCAAATTCTTTGTTTAAGTCTGTTTTTTTCTTTATGAATGCTTGGAAGTCTTCAATTTTGTGGAGTGACCATACTTTCCCTTTCAAGAATATAGACAGTTTTGCTGGATAGTTGATTCTTGGCTGTAGACACAGTTCTTTCCAGAATATTATATTTCATGCTTTCTGATCCTTCAATGTAGATTCAGCCAGAACCTGTGTTAGCCTAAATGTGGTTCCCTGGTAACTGAATGACTTCTTAGCAGCTTGTAATATTTTTTTCCTTGGTCTTGTAATTTTTGAATTTGTCTATAATGTTCCTAGGAGTTGTCAGTTGTGGATTAAATGTAGGAGGTGATCTGTGGATTCTTTCAATTTCCACTATTCCCTCTTGTTTGAGAATGTCAGGGCCGTTTTATTGGATAATTTCTTGTAGGATGATGTCCAGGTTGTTGCTTTTGTCATGATGTTACAGTAGACCAATAATTCTTAAATTGTCTCTTTGAGAACTGTTTTCCAGATCTGTGGTTGTGTCAATGAGGTGTTTTATATTTTCCTCAATTCATTCATTCTTTTGATTTTGTTTTATATATTCTCAGTGCCTTGTGAAGTCATTTCCTTCTAGTTGTTGGATTCTGATTTTTAAAGACTGAATTTCATCCCTGGCTTTTTGCTCATCTTTTCCCTTCTAGCCTGATATTCTTTGTAGTTCATCTTTTACCTTCTTTGTTTCATTTTCAAGCTGGGCAGTTTTGGATTTCAAGATATAATTTTCTTGTTTTAGTTCATGTATTTCCTCTTTCCAATTGACTTCAGCCTCTCTTGATTGTTTTTTTTGAGTTCTTGAGTTAATTAAATTTTGAGATCTTCCCAAGCGTGTGTCTAGTTCGGTGGAGTTTTTTGGTTTTGCTTGGGGTTCCTTGTTCTTCTTCTATTTCATTTTCTCTTAGTTTACTTCCTGGAAAGAAGTTGCCAATTGTAATTTATTTTTTCTTTTTCTATTGTTTACTCATATTTTTTTCTTCTTTCCCTCCTATGCCTTCTCTGCTCTGCTGGATCTTGAGCTGTCCAGCAATAGGATCCCTCAGATCTATCCTGTTGTTAGATTTGGTTTTCTTTCCCCTTGCAGCACTTCGTTTTCTATCTCAGTGAGGAAGAGTATGGAGGTCTGAGGTTTTGTTCAATCTAAGCTGCCATCTTCCCAGAATCCCCAATATAAATTTTATTAATCCTTTGGGAGCCTAGTCTCCCCAATGAATCATTTAAACATAACTATCTTATACCTTTAAAGATCTTCTAACTAAAGATTCATCCAATTTTGTGCTTTCTAAGAGGAAACTACAATAGTTAGAGATAAGAGGGAGATAGGAGAGAGAGTAAAACCAATGTTTGTTAGGTGCATTGACAGGAAGCCAATTAGGGGGCATTTCCCTTTAGCATGAGTTTACATTCAAAATAAATGTGGTCAATCCCCCACAGTTCAATTTCACTACATTCCAAAGTTCTTTCTGGATCTTTTGTTGCATTGTGTGGTTTCTATGGGCATCTTCATGGCACCTTCTCCAAACAGTTCTCTTTCTTGATTTGCGGAGGTAGCATGTTTCTTATTCTAAAATTATTCTCAAACAAGAAAAAAATTTTATAAAACTAGAATTTTATGACAATTATACAATCCCCCTAATGAGGATATTGACAAACACATGTATCACCCAGGGATACATGGCTGAGTTATGAGGTATATTAATCAATTGTCAAAAGGAAATAAAAACATAAAAACCCCAAATAAATGATAAAAATAAATTCTGAATGAAATATAAAATATCAAAGTGTTATGTGCAAAAATTCTAAGTAAGGAAAAATAAGCCTATAATGGATCCTTGAATCAGGGCCCAATTAAAGGGATTTATGTTCCACAAGCCTGTAGGAACATTGCAGCAATATTCACTTACCTAATTAGTAGCTGGGACTAATGAAAATTGCCACACTTATGAAAGATAGAAAAGGGACCAGATTTTTGTAGCAGAGGGGAAATAGCATTCTCTGGTCTGATTTTACCTTTGCTCTTGGGGCTAGGGGAGCCAATAGTCTAGCCAAAGTGAGGTATTTTTTGGAATATGGCATAGGAAAATCCTGCATCTGAAGTTGTCAGACAGCTGCTTCCTCAAACCCCAAAACAAGTCATTTGTTATGGTATAGATTCTCATCAATCCCACTGGTATTGGTTGGTCTCCTTGACCTTCTGCTCATAGGCACTGTGCAGATTAAATTTGTGCTTCCTTGGCATGTATAATGGCTCTTTTGTGGTCCCTTCTTCTGGAATCAGACACAGTCATTAATCAAAGTCCCATAATATTTAACAATCAATGGCAGGTTTCCATAGTCTAAAATAGTGATGGGCAAACTGCAGCCTGCAGGCCAGATGCGGCCCCCTGAAATGGTCTATCCGGTTGCGTAACATTATTCCTAATATGATAAATACAATGAGTAGGATACAATACAATGAAACTTCGAAAGAGTTGCCTTAGAAACAGACTGACAAATGAGCATTTCTTTTCCTTTGGCCCCCTCTTTAAAAAGTTTGCCCATCACTGGTCTAAAGCTTTTGGGTATGCATTAATATTAGAGCAAATGGATATTTTAAACTTATATTAGTGCAAAATCTAAAAACATTAATACTTGTAATGTGCTTCAAGTACAAAAAATGAGAGAAAAAAGAAAACTGAAATATACTATTGCACATACAAGGAAAAATTAAAATAATACAATTTTAAAAAAATCAAAAATATATAGTTTACAATCAGTAACACATTGTGTTTGCCCAAGGAGAGGCAGAATGCAAAGGTTTCTCACTCAAAAATGAGATCCATTTCCTTTTTAACTTATCTATGATCCACAGTGTGAATGTACATAATTTTCACTAAGAAAACAGCTTTATAAAAAACAGTAGTACAACAGCTAATGCACATTCAAGAAGTACCCAAATTCCCCAAATCATAAAAGACCATTTAATGATAATAGCAAACAAACTTGCTATCATTAGGATTTACATGAGTGTCTATAGCCACTGAAGCTTATGGGTCCTTGTCACAAGTACTCCAAATTTAGCAAACCTTTCAACCTTGGCTGAGATATTTTTAACAAAGTCTATCACTGCCATCATTCCAAAATTTGGCAGAAGAGCCCAGAAAAAATCACAAAACCCTGTACTTCTGATGAAAACCTTTTGGGTCTAAAATGTCACCACAGATAATTGCCAACTGTAAGATGTAAATTTAGGTTTTGACTCAATATGAGAATTATAAAAGTGGTCACCATTTATAAAATATTAGTCCCTAAGTCAAAATGATTATTAGTAGCTTTTACTTACAACAAGGTAGAGATATTGAAAGAGGGAAATATAGGAAGGAGACAAAGCCTGGTCTAGCCTACCAGCCCTATGTGTTACTCTGGTGAAGCTTGGATCAGTCCCTGGCCGGGGCTTTCCCAAATCCCAATCTTCATGTGGATTTCCCAGTAGTCCTTAATCAGAAGTCCTGGTGGTATATTCAGTCAGAGTTTCACCAATGCAGAATGACTCCAAGAAAAAGTATGTCTCTTCTGCTTTACTCACTGACTCAGAATCCAAGGGAAGAGTATCTAAAAGCCAAGGAAGAAAAAAGAGAGCAAGTGGTGGGGCTACACCAAATTTATATCCTCCCTACATCAGCACATCAGCACATTATATGAGGAGAGTGGGGTGCTGGGAATTGTGGTTTTTAGGGTAACAGATTCTAATTACACACTAACACTATAGGAGTGCTACACAATCTGGGGAGTTAGGGTGTCTAGTGGAAGCCTGTACCCCATAGCACTTCCTTTGTTCCTTCCTTCCTTCATTCATTTGTTCCTTTCTTCCTTCCTTATTTTCTTTCTATCTCTGCCTCTGTCTCTCTCCCCACCTTTGACAAGACCATTTCTGCTTCTACTGTCAATTTTCCTTGCTACAGGTGTTCTAGAAACCACTCCCTGCTGCTCTTAGTACCTGGTAATAGGCCCATCGTCTTTCAAGATCACATAATGGCTACACTAAAACAAAGAAAACATATATGGCAAGTGGCCTCATCCCCAGGTTAGGCTTCCAGCAAAAGTCATGAATTCATGGTTTGTGACTAGGAGGTGGAGCATGAGAGATACATGTATGTACCCCAACTCAAAATGCTACATAGTTTAAAGTCATCCTTACATTTTTAAAACATTTATTAATATTCATTTTAACCTGTTTACATACTTTATGCCCCTACTTTCCCCTTCACCTCCCGCTCTCCCCCCACCCATGGCCAATGCACATTTCCACTAGTTGTAACATGTGTCCTTGTTCAGGGCCTATTTCCATATTGTTGTTAGTTGCATTGGTGTGGTCGTTTCGAGTCCACATCCCCAATCATGTCCGCCTCAGCCCATGCATTCAAGCAGTTGTTTATCTTCTATGTTTCCTCTCCTGCAGATCTTCCTCTGAATGTGGGTAGCGTTCTTTACCATAAATCCCTCAGAGCTGTCTTGTGTCATTGCATTGCTGCTGGTACAGAAGTCCATTACATTCGATTTTACCACAGTATATCAGTCTCTGTGTACGATGTTCTTCTGGCTCTGCTCCTTTCACTCTGCATCAGTTCCTGGAGGTCTTTCCAGTTCGCCTGGAACTCCTCCAGTTTATTATTCCTTTTAGCACAATAGTATTCCATCACCAGCATACACCACAATTTGTTCAGCCATTCCCCAATTGAAGGACATACCCTCCCTTTCCAGTTCTTTGCCACCACAAAAAGCGCAGCTATGAATATTTTTGTACAAGTCTGTTTATCTATGATCTCTTTGGGGTACAAACCCAACAATGGTATGGCTGGATCAAAGGGCAGGCAATCTTTTATAGCCCTTTGAGCATAGTTCCAAATTGCCAGCCAGAATGGTTGGATCAGTTCACATATCCTTACATTTTAAAACTGGCACAAAGATGGCCCTTGGCTTATTCTGCTTGGTGGTGCCTGATGGTAAAACTAGGAAGAATAGGGGAAATGGAAGAAGGCAGATTTCTTTACATAGATACACAGTATACATACATGTGCATTCACACACATTAACACACCTGATATATGCATACATTCATGCATTTGTGCATGTATATGTGTGTATATATGCGTGTGTCTCATGTGTATATGCACACACATCAGAATTATCTCAAAGTGAGAGTTTCTCTCTCACTGGAAGACTCTAAGGAAGTTTGACAACTTTTTAATTATAAAAAATCAATAATAAAAAAAAAGTAGAGGGCAGCTGGATGGGTCAGTGGATTGAGAGCCAGGTCCAGCGATTGGAGGTCATGGGTTCAAATGTGACTTCAGATATTTCTTAGCTGTGTGACCCTGGGCAAGTCACTTAATCCCCATTGCCTAGCCCTGGAACCAATTCCTAGTATTGATTCTAAGATGAAAGGTAGGGGTTTAAAAAAATAAAAGTGATATTGCAGAGGTAATTGTGGTGGAGGTGTGAATTAGAGCTGTGAAAATTTAATGCTATCCCTGTAGCCCTATTTTTGGTACCTCAAGACTATCTTTCCATTTTAAAGAAAGAAAGGTTTTAATCTTAAGATTGAAATTATGACTTTGTGTCTTCCCTCACCATCCAATTGAATGGAAATGCAGAGAAAGCCTTTTTTATCTCTAAACAAGCCTCTTAAGACAGGGGGTAGAGGAAAGAGACTAAGAGAGAGAAAAGTGGACATATTTACTCTTAAGCCATTCTAAAGGTCACATGACTTCTGCATTCCTGAAGACCCTTTGTTTCTTGACAAGAGTAAGGTAGGAATCCTCCCATCAGAAGGGCATTGGAGGGGGCAGCTGGGTAGCTCAGTGGATTGAGAGCTAGGCCTAGAGACAGGAGGTCCCAGATTCAAATATGACCTCAGACACTTCCCAGCTGTGACCCTGGGCAAGTCACTTAATCCCCATTGTCTAGCTCTTTCCATGCTTCTGCCTTGGAACCAATATAGAGTATTGATTCCTAGATGGAAGGTAAGGGCTTTTAAAAAAAAAGAAGGGCATTGGAAAGAGACTTAATGAAGAGTAGAAAATGGAGTGCTGGGATGAAGTGGGGCCTTTTCTCTAGTAATACAGAATGAGTATTTGCACTGGTCTGGCTCTGGGAGGACCTTGATAAGGAAACGGCCAGCCACATGTGACTGGTGCCTTTTCTTTTTCTGATCTGTTTTTTAAAATTATTTAACAAATAATTATAAATTAATATACAGACTCCAGAGAATTTTAATCACAACAGAGCAGAGGACCTCTGTGGTCTCTTTTCATCCTGAAGTTCTGTGATTTTTCTGAAGATTTCTGTTCTACTACAGCATGATAATATAAAGAAGAGATTCTATTTCTTTGGACAAACTGATTGGATAATGAGGAATAGGAGGGGTTCCCATAATCTAGCAATCAATCAAAAAAAGTTTAAAAAAGAAGAAAATAATTCAAAGAAAAAACCCAACAGGCATTTATTACATATTTACAGTGTGCTCAGCACTGTGCTAAGAGCTAAGGATGTAATGAAAAAGAAAAAAAAATCACAAACCTTGCCCTCAAGAAGCTTAAATTCAAATAGGGAAGAGCATATTTACATAGAAGAAAGACTACAGAAAATGCAATATCTATGGAGCTTTGAATGAAGTCCCTCCCTTCATCATTGTCATGTGTTAGAAGTATGTGTGAGATTTCTATCTGACCATGGTTGTGGCTCTTCCTTTCCTAAAATCCCTACACAATTCACCTCATACCATATCTGTGATTATGCCTTGTTCAGCTTAGTCTATGTGACATGCCAACGTTACTCCATCTCCAAGCAATTATTAAGCACCAGATCAGTGAAAGGTCCCATGTTAGGCAATGAGAGTACAAAGACAAAAAAGGCTTCTTCTGTGTCCTCAAGTAGCTTATCTCTTATTTGAGGAAGCAACATGTATATTTAGTATAGGCAAAATACATACTGTGATATGATTTCAGGGGGAAGAATGGACAGGAAGGCACTGAAGGCTGGATCACAGCGGACTTTAAAGAGGAAGAGTTATTTGATGTGAGTCTTGAAGGAAGCTAGGGTTTCTAAGAGGCAGGAAGGATGAGAGAGAACATTCCCAGCATCCGGTAAAAATCATGCAAAGACACAGAGATGGAAATTTGAATACTGTGTTTAAGAAAAAGCAAGAAGGCTAGTTCACCTAGAATATAGAGTGCTTGAAGGAGAGTAATGTATAATTAACCAGGGAAACAAAGATGCATATACATGATATGGCCAAGGATGCTGGTATACTCTATGGATATTTATTGTTCAGTCATTTCAGTCATGTTTAACTCTTTGTGACCCTAGCTGGTGTTTTCTTGGCAAAGATACTGGAATGGTTCACCGTTTCCTTCTCCAGTGGATTAAATGATTTGACCAACATCACAGAGCTAGTAAGTATTTAATTTGGGATTTGAACTTGGATCTCGCTCATTCCAGATCTAGGGCTCTATCCAGTGTACCACCAAGCTGCCCAACTCTGTCGACACTGAAGATAAATTATGTTCCTGTTCCACTTAAGAGAAGTAAGCTAGTCTGTGGTGGAAAGAAAGGGAAGAGTGACTATTATGAAAAGCCTTAAAAGCCAAATATAGAATTTTATATTTGATATTGGATATAATACAGGCTCTGGTGTCAAGCAAAAGAATAGCATGGAGGGATGTGAAATTTAGAAATACAATTTTACCTAATGTGTGGAAGATATATTTGAATGGGGAAGAGACTTCATTCGGGGACACCAATTAATAGATGTCAAAAATCAATACAAATGGTGATATTTCAAGACATAGATTCTAGTCTGGCTTTCCTACTGCCTCACCGTGTAACCTTAGGTTTAACTTACATTTCCTCAGCTTCCTCCTTCATAAAATAAGAGTTCAACTGAATGATGTCTAAGGTCCCTTCCAGTTTTAGGATTCCATATGCTTCATTGGGCAAGACCTATGATCAAGCCAATATATTGGGAACCAATCCAAAAGAATTCACTAAATGTCTACTATGTACAAGACTATGATAGAGACTGAGGATATGCAGAAAAACAGAGCCTGGACATTTATTTTCTTCAAGTACTTTCCATTCTTCTGGGAATGAGAGTATATAAGATATAAATAGCAAAGTACACATCTGATTATTAGAAGGGAACAAACACTAATAATTAGAGGTATCTAGGAGAGCTTCTCAGAAGAAGAGGTATGTGAATTGAAACTTGAAGAAAGTCAGAGACTGTAAGAAGAAAAAATAAGTGAATTTTAGGAATGGCTTACAATCTATGCAAAGGCACAGAGGCAGGGAATCAGGTATCAAGTTTTAGGAACAGAAAGATTAGTTTGGTGAACTAAGGTAAAATAAATATTTTGGGATAATGGTTATGATGATGATGGTGGTAGTGATGATGATAACAAATTATTAAATGGTAATTGATCCAGGGAGATTTGTTTTAAAATGATAGACTTTCTCTTCCACGTATAGAAGTAGGAATTAGGAAGGACTGGAGCTATGATTCAATACTATAGGATACTGCGAGAAGAGGAAATTCCCTATATTCCTTTTTTGCAATCAATAATCTTAGAGAATTTCCCAAAGCACAAGGTGACTTGCCCAGGGTCACAAAGTTAGTATATTTCAGAGGCAGGATGTAAATTATCGTTTTCTTGGGTTCCAGGGCAGTTCTTTGCAACATAGTGATATCCCTTACATTGATGGACATTCTCAAAACAGAACCCTTCTCCTCCATCCCACCCCTTTAACAAACAAACAATAAAAGAGAAAGAAATATCTCCGGCTAGTGAATCAGAATGTTTGGATTCTAGTCTTAGCTCTGTCAACAATTCCCTTAGTGGCTGAAGACTCTTTATCAAAGTTTCAGTTAGATAATCAGACATTTGCTCCTTTTCATACCTTCCTTTCCAGCTCTAAGATTATATACCAGATAACAGAAAGCAAAAAAGAAATAACACACTTGCAAAAATAATTTCCTCAGTCTAAAATGCTTGTTGTCCATATTCTGGACCAAATTAAAGCTTGCTTTTCTTACTGTCTGGAAGATGGGAGCACTCAGCCTCAGATAAAATGTTTCAGGCAAATTCTGCAAAAAGAAAACTGTAAATCAATTGGGAGTTTGGGGATCGGGATCTCAAAAGTCAGACTCTAGCCAGTCATCTCAGGATGGCTCCTAGAAAGTTGTGCAATGACTTCAGGGAAAACTTCCGTGTGCTCAGACAAGAACATCACATATCTTTCTGATTCTTCTCCCACCACCCACCCCCACCTTGGCTCACAGTACAAACTAAGCCTAAGGACAGAGGACACACAGCCCTTGTCCAGCTTCTCTCAGCCTCCCTTCTTGTGCCAAGACGATCCAGCATGCTCTTGGGCTTTCTCCTTTGGATATTTCTACTCATTTCTCAGGCTACAGGTAGGTTTTAAACTCTTTATCGGTGGTTTCTGAATATTCCTTTGCATGGATGTCTCCTTTTGAGGTCTCAAGGCTTTGGAAATAAGCTCTTTGGCAATCAAACAATCAATAGACCAGCAAGCATTCATCAAACGTCTGTTAGATGCCAGGCATTGTGGTAAGTCCTGGGAATCGGGAGACAGTTCCTGCCCTTGAACTTGTCTTGTAGGAGATGCAATGTAGAATATAGAAAGAGCCACAAAATACATATAAAGTAAAATACAGGGTTTCTTATTGAGGAAAGTGAGGTCTTAGGAACTCCTCCCAAGTTGTGTCATGATTAGCCTTGTGTTAGGGAGGTTCAGCAACCTTGTCAACTGTCTCTGCTCATTGGAGTGATGGCAGAAATCTTGATTTGGCTGAAATTGAATATAAAATTCAGAGCATAATATGGGAATAAAAAAGAATGGCCCCCTTTTTTTAACCTGAAATCATTCAAGTGTTAAACATGGCGTTGTATATAACTGGCAGTTGTGCTGATTATGGCTGATGCAAGTTTAAAAAAAAAGACAAAACAAAATAATATACTAGCAACAAGTTGAACAGTATGAAGAAGAGCTTTGGTGAACCTGAGACTTGTGAATTTAATATTCTCTTTATCTGAGATTAAAGGAAAAAAAAACACTTGAGGCATCAACCCAAACTTCATTCTTTCTATTGAGTTAGCTCATTTAAAAAGCAGCCTGATATACTGAACAAAAGATTAGACTTGGGTTCACATTCTGCCTTGGGTTCTTACTATTGTTTAGGTCAATAAACCTCTCTAAGCCTCAGGTTCTTTGTGTTTAAAAAGAGGACTATAATATTCTTATGAAATGACCATAGATCACAGATCTGGAATCCAAAGAGACCTTGGAGCCCGTATTTTACAGATGAGGAAACTGAGGCCCAGAGAGTTTAAATAATTTGCACAAAGTCACTTAGATGAGCAACTGTAATGGAATTTGAACTCAGAGCCTCCAAATTCTGAAGTAGTGTTCTTGCCCATCATATTACTACTTTGGCTACTTCAGGGGATGATTATGAGGCTCAAGGAAATGCTATTCATAAAGGTTGCTGCCGGTGTTGAAGAGCAATATAAATATCAGGTATTGTCATCACTTCCTGCCTTTGTCTATAACATACCCAAACACCACTAATCACACCATCTTAGACATAGAAAGCTCAGGAAATTAGACTGATTTTGAACTGAATCCCCTGAAGCCCAGCACATTTGAGAGAAAATAAATGAAGGCAGCTTTTTTTTTTAAACTCTCACCTTCCATCTTGGAGTCAATCCTGTGCATTGGCTCCAAGGCAGAAGAGCAGTAAGGGCTAGGCAATGAGGGATGAGTGACTTATACAGGGTCACACAACTGAGAAGTGTCTGAGGCCAGATTTAAACCCAGGACCTCCCCTCTCTAGGCCTGGCTCTCAATCCACTGAGCTACCCAGCTGCCCCTTGAAGCAGCTTCTCATGAGAAGGGAATGTATGACTTTACTTGGCATGACTAACTTGTTTCAAGAAAAGAAATTTGGGAAATGAAGAAGAGTGTTTGCTTCTTTCATTCTCATGGACAACTCTAGCAGTATCCACAGCACAGATGCTCTGCCTGGTCTTGAGGCTAGACCTGAGAACCATGCCTTCTCCTTGCATTGAAAATGTCAATGGTGGGATCTATTGCCTCCCTAGGGTCAAAGGCTCATGGCTTTGTTGCTGAAAGGGACCTTGGGGGAAAACAAGTCTAATTCTCTCATTTTACAAATGAGGCCCTTTGGGCTTCAGTGACCCCAACCACCAAGTCCCACAGTTAATAAATGTAAGAATTTAGGACCTTTAATTCCACATCTTCTGCTCTCTTCCCCCAACCTCCACCATTACACTACTCCTAATATGTGGACAAAGATTCAAATGACCTATTTTGCCTCTAAGGAACTTTTTTTCCATTTATTCCACACCTCCTCCCCACAACCAGGACACAGTGACCATGAAGATATGTATCATTTATTCACTGGCTATTCCTAGAATCCAGGCTATAGGTCTCTCTAATTTAGGGGCTTCTTTCAGCAGTCAAAAGAATCAGACAATCTTTGAAGCTTAGAGCTAAAAGATCATCTTTACAGAGACTTGCTTCTGTCAGCCTTCTGTTCAGAAATCACTGATTCTTTACTGCTTATTGAGTAATTTCAAACTTTTCTTGCCTGGCATTCAAGGCCATAAGGAAATATGGAAGTGCATTAGCTTTCAAGTAGAAAAGGAAGATTCAAATAAATAAATTTGAATAGAATTCAATAGAGAGAATAGTAATACTCTATAGATAGGGAGATTCAATGCTAGATGTTCTCTATTTATCAGCTATTATCTAGTCCAATGATGGGCAAACTTTTTAAAGAGGGGGCCAAATGAAAGAAAATGCTCATCTGTCAGTCTGTTTCTAAGGCAACTCTTTCAAAGTTTCATTGTATTGTAGACTACTCATTGTATTCATCAGATTAGGAATAATGTTGTGCTCCACAGGATAGAACATTTCAGGGGGACACATCTGGCCTGCAGGCTGTAGTTTGCCCATCACTGATCTAGTCTAACCTGTTTATTTTATGTAGGAAGAAATTGAAAAGGAGATGGTTAAGGGACCTGTTCAGGGTCATGCAGGTAGCAAGTGGTAGAGTTGGGAACTGATTTTGGTTTCTGATACCAGATGCAATAGCCTTTTCCCTGTATTCAGGAGCCTTCTCATGTTATTGCCTTCATGATCTCTACACTCAAGTCAAAGTGGACTATTCTCCCTCTCTTGAACAGTACAGTAGCCTCCAGCCTCCATGCATTTTCTCTGGCTCTTCCCTATGTCTTAACTGTCCTATATCTTTTCTTCACCAGCTGAAATCTTTTAGAGCCTTTCAATCCCAGGTCGAATTTTGCCTGCTTGGTGAAGCTTTCCAAGCCAAGTCATTCAGTGGCCAACCACTATTTCATCTTCACTCTTCTTTTCTTTTTCTAGGCTTCTCTCATGAGTTCCTCAATGGAATAATAGATTTTATGATATTCTATGTTTGTAGTGAATTCCAGGAGCTCTGGGAAGAAAGGGGCCATGTCTCATCTAATCTTTATTTTCCTCTAGATGTCTAGCCCAGAGCTTTGTCTATGGCAAGTGCTTAATAAGTGCTTTCATGTTGAATGAATCTAGTTCTACCACCCACACAGTGCAGAAGCTCTTTCTGGAGGCAGTGAGCCAACATACCACACCGTTGTTAGCCACCCACCATCTTTGGGTTTGATCTCTGAGGAGAATTGAGGCCAGGGCCAAAAATTTCTTTTCCAATGATTGGTTTATGGTGCGAAAAGGACATGGACACATGCATTTCTTGAGGCTGGAGAAATAGAAACTAGGCTATGCAGAGCATATCAAAATGCTGCTGTAATTCATACCATGGAGACAATATTTCTCAGGGGCTAAAATGCATTTGTGGAACCCATTCCAGGATAGTATTGCCCCCTAACTAGTGATGACAATTTGAAAGTTGCTTTGCCTTCACGAGCCCTGCTTTTCTCCTCTATAATATGATGGAATTGGGCCAGATGACCTCTAAGCTTTTCTGCTCTAAGATCCTTTGAGAATGTGAAATTGTGCTCATGTACAGGTCTTCCAATGTGCTAGTATGGCCATCTTTCCACAGCTCCCTCAACTCTGAATACTCTTTCCTATGATCCAGAATAATTTGGCATTCTATTGAGGAATGATTGCTCATATTCTTTGACCACTATTAAAGAATGACAGTTATATGTATGTACATATGCATGTGATGCATGTATCATATGTCTACATATGTACACACATGCACATGTATGTGTGTATCTGTGTGGACACTGGTTTTTTTTTTCTTTTTTTGTTCAGTTTCAGTTGTTAATGACTCTTCATGACCTCATTGGGTTTTTTTTGGCAAAGACACTGGAGTGGTTTACCATTTCCTCTTCCTCCTTGTTTAATAGTTAAGGAAACTGAGACAACCAGGTCTTCTCACAAAGAAACCCAGACACCTAACTCTTGTCACAGTAAATCATAATTTGATTTCTTACACTCTACTCACCATTTTCTTTTGGGGAGATATCGTTGATGTTAATTAACTGTTTTCTTTCCTTCTTTTCTCTTTTAGCAGTTGAAGGCATCAGAACAGAAGCCTATGAAGTGGTTTATCCTCAAAGACGCCCTATTCTTCATAAAAGAGATACTGAGGAAAATAAAAAACATGGCCCACAGGTATGACTTCTCTTTAATCAGTCAATCAATGGACATCTGTTAAGGGCATACTATGTGTAGGGTACCATGCTGAAGAGATAGAAAAAGGCAAAAGACAGACCTGCCCTCAAGGAGTTTAGAATCTACTAGGGAAGACAGCATGCAAACCTATATATACAATGCAAACTATATGCAGAAAAAAAACAAGAAATAATTAAAGGGGAAGGCAATGGAATTAGAGTTGGGGAAGGTTTTATGTAGAGGCTGGGTTTTAGTTGAGACTTAAAAGAAGTCAGAGAGATTAGTAGTCAAAACACAGGAGTAAGAATGTTCCAGGCATGGGGACGGTCAGAGAAAATTCTGGGGCAAGTACTGTTTCTTCTGTGAATTACTGAGAGAGACAAATGCCTTTTTCTTCTAGTACAAAAGCCTATACTTATCCCCAAGCAAAGGAACAGAGATGTCCATGTCTTATTCACTGAGAATAGTCCCAGGTATGGGAACAGATTTAGGGTCACAAAGGTTAGCTTGGGGAAGCCAACATCCTGTCAGACTGAGCAACAGAGACCTGTATGAGACTTTGACCTCATCATGGAACATTTTCATTCATGACTTTCCATCAAACAAGTCTCAGAGATTTCTCACAATCACTCAATTCCCAATATCCAAGTCTTCCCCCTCAGTCTCATTTTGTCTCATAAAAACAATCCACATTCATTCCATGTCCAAAGTAGGATTTTCCCTTGAAGATTCATCCATATTTTTCATGATACAATCACTAAGACAAGTTAAGAAGTGGTTAGCTGAGATAATTTTGTAGCTTCTCCCTTTATATTCTTTCTTATAAGGAATGACTCTCTAGGAGAAGGAGTTTAATACATTTGATAATGGTGCTGATGTAGAAATAAGAGATATCAATCAAATATTTTTAAATATTATACAGATTTTCTAAAAGATGGATTCCAAATGTTTTAGGATTCATTTTTTCACTCTGAAAGTAATAGACTGATATGTCATAAGTGTTTTAAATAAGCTCTTTACATTGGGATTTGATTTCAGAATGCCAATGAATTTCAACATTTGTCACAGTTTATTTTGTCCTTGATAGGTCTATGCTCAATGAAGCTTTTCTAGAAGAGACCATATGATTATTATGATCTCATTCTTCTCTTATTCTTTAATGGTTAGAATTGTCTTAGGGATGAATCAATATTCAGCTAGTATTCTTCTATTTAATGTTCTGTGGAATATTAAGCCAATAAACATGATTGCTTTCTGTAACTCCTTAATCTTGTAATTGGTTTAGGGTTAGTGTTAGGATTTGTTCCTCTTTTTTGATGGCTCAGAGAAAAAAACATTCCAGGACAAGTCATTATTCTTGTTTCTGGCTACTTAAAATTCTTCAGATTATTGCACCTGGGGATAAAATAACTATTTTATAATTCAATAAAAGTATCAATGTGAACTCATATTTCTTTAACTCAGTGAGAGTATCTTGGGGACAATTCCTGAAGCAGTTAGAATAATAGGGATAATATGTACCTTATCTGACTCCCACATGATTTTGATTTTTTTTTCTGCTACCTCTCCAGATTTAGAAACTTGTTTCTATTCCACAAACTTTGTCAGTTGTGACCATTTGGTGTTATAACATGTATAAAAATATTGGTATTAAATTTTAATGGTTCAATATTATGCTCTGGTGATTGCAGGCAGCAGCTCTTTCTGTGATGATTCTCTGGCTCTAATAGAGTTTATATGCTGAGTTAGCAAGTATATTTTGAGATCTATATTGATAGTTCATGTATTTGTCTTCTGTTGGTTTATGAAAGTAAGCTATACTTGACATGTAATTCTGGACACTGGGTTGTGTCTTGCTAGGTATTTGGTGGATGCTAAATTTGTGCCAAGTGTTCAAATAGAAGTGAAATGGACTCTACTCTCACACTTGAATTGTGGAGATGTCTATAGGTTTCAGCAATAGCTCAAAAAAGGAAAAACTCAGCAGACAAGAAGATGGTAATGTCATTTCTATTAATAATATCCTACCAGTTATTTTTTTTTGCCAAGAATTATGCTAAGTACTGAGAGATCTAAATAGAAGAGAAAGGTAGTCTTTAATTGGCGGAGAGAATATAGATAGATTTCTTCCTTAGAGGAAGTACAATAGCCTAAAAATTATAAGGGGCTTTGTCAGAGGAGATGACAGAGACATTAAATCATTAGGAGGCATGGGTAGGTCAGCTGAGAGCTTATTAAGGGAATGGAAAGCATAGCAGTAGGGTTGATTTGAAGACTAGAGTAGCAAAATGGAGAGAGTACTGGGCCTAAAGTCAGATAGATTCATCTTAAATGCAAATATGGCCTCAGATACTTACTAGATGTGAGAGCTTAGGGAAAACACTTAACCCTATTTACCTAAGTTTCCCCATCTATAAAATGAGATTTTAAGACCCTATGACCTTCTGGAAGCATATTCTTTTTGGTCACTGCCTAATTCAAGCGTGTGAATGTGTATAAAGAGCTATGACCCTTCTGATGGACAGAGATCCTGGAGGAGGGCCACCTACCACCATTGTGAAATGAGAAATTAAACTGTAGTTCTGTAGTCACTGCTACTGGGAATGGGATTAGAGGTGGGAAAGATAGTGTTGAGCCAGGAGAGAGGAAAGATAAAGGAGAGTTGGCTACCATTCGGTTGAGAGTCATTTTACTGCATTTGATTCATTTGGGCCACTAATCTCTCGATAGGATCTGATTAGCACCTGCTCCCATTTAGATCCAGATGATGTCTGAATGGCCTGAGACTGAGGAGGGAGGAAACAACAATATTGAGCTATGTTTGCTCAAGACTGGCTGGGAATAGGGCCCTGTAAATACCATGTACCACTCCCACATGGATATGTCACATAAGACTGAGATAGTCTACTATGGTAAACCAATGGGGAAGAGGCCTAGAAGGACCAACAAAAATAAGCAATACAATAAAATGATTTATTTGGCATCAGCATCTGTACAGCCCTGGCTCTCCCTACAAATGCCCTAGAAACTTGTATCTTCTATATGATTATGTTTCACTTGGCCATAAATATTCACCCATAGACATGTCTGTTAGTAGCATGGTAAGTTCAGCATAAATAAGTAGAATATGGTGGAAGAGTGCAACTGAATTGGGATCATGGGCAGTCTTAGGACAGCTTTGACTTTTCAAGCAGTTTCTCTGTCTTCTTTCCTCATCATACTATAATATTGGATTGAGTTTGGAGAGTTGTGGTTCAAGAAAGACATAGACCTTTAAGAAAGACTCTCTAGACTGAGATCATCTATAATGCCATCTTGGTGAAGTTCCTTAAGTCCATGACATAGCATATGATCTAAAGAAGCTGGGAAGGTTTGTTCTGGAGAAGAAAAGACTCAAGGGAGATATGATGGTTGTTTTTAAATTGCTGAAAAGTTATTTGCCTTTGCTTGAGCTCAGGGGACAGTACCAAAGCAAAGGGGAGAAATTGTGAAGAAACAGAATTAATATTAATATTTGAGGGGAAAATGCACCAATAACTAGAGCTATCCAAATGTAAAATGTGCTGCCTGGATAAGTGAAGTCTTCACTCTCTTTTGATATTCTTGAGCAGAGACTTGATGTCCACTTATCATATTTGTAATAGTGGGAATTCCTTTGGAGTGTTAATTTGACTTGGCCACTAAGGTCCATTCTAACTTTCCAATTTTGTCATTCTCTATGAGTACCCAGACACATCTTTCCTATGTTTTCCCCTCCATCATGGTTCCCTAGGCATATCTTTTGCTTTTATTTAAAGTGTATGTTTTTCTGAGAAAGCATTCCTATCAGTTCTATGGTAAGAAAGGGAAGGGAAGAATTATTTAAATAAACATTTTTTCCATTCTATTTCACTGAATATCTTGAACAATGTCCTCTAACTAGTAAAAAGTAAAGGTATTAGATATCCTTGCCATTCCTTTCAGAAGGTACTCTATCTCCAGACTCTCATCATTTTCAGTAGTTCCTCAAAGCTTAGGATATTCTCCCTTTTCTTCTCTACCTCTGAACTTTCCAGACATCCTCTGGGTTCCAGTTAAAAATCTTACCTTCTCCATGAAACTTTTATCTGACTCACTCAATACTAGTTTGATCTTGTATGTACCTCATTTGTACATAATAGATTTTATGTTGTTGCCCCATTAGGCTGTGAGTTCCTTGAGAAGAGGGACTCTTTTATCGTTCTTTGTATCCCTGGAATGTAGCACAATCCCTGACACAATTAAAACATAACAGATACTAATTGACTGACTAATTATGAGGTTATCAGTGATGGTATTGAGAAGATTCAGCTGAGAAAATGGAGGTCAAGAGAGGTTAATGACTTTCACAAGGTCACACAGTTATTAAGTGAGTGGCTGAAGTTGAATTTGAACTCAGGTCTTCTTGACTGCAAGTCATGTTCTAATTACTATGTTCCCTGACTGCCACAGATTTAGATCTTTATAGTCATTGAGTGCTTGGTATGAATAAAGAAATTGAGGTCCAAATAAATTAATTGATTTGCTCAAGATCACAAAGGACAGATAGTTAAGTAGTAAAGTTCAGATTTGAAATCTAGGTCCTCTAATACAAATTCAACACTTTTTTCCCTATTTCACCATTCCCTCCTTATAATTTTCTTTGAGTATTGGGAACTCTGTACTTGTAAGGGGAAATGGTAACACTACTTTGACCTTTATTTAAACAATGGCAACAAAAACAAATATTTTAATCATTGTGAAGGGAAGAGTCAGAGAAGAGAAAGATGATTTAAGCTGTATCAAAATTTATTTTGTCATGTGAGGACCCCTGATCTGTAGGATATACTATGAGCATAGGGAAGCTTAGATTATCAGCTGCTCCTTTCCTTACCATCTCTGTCCACAGATATTCCTTGTTGTTCTTGTGCATTCTGGAATATTTTTCTTCTCAATAAAATCAATTATTTTTGTTTTCCTTTTCATCATAATGAAATGAGACATCTTCACTGTTTTCTTCCTCTCTAAAATGCTCTCTTGATGAATTCATTCCCTAATCTTTGAGTAATATTTGTTTTCAAATGACCTATGTATAGTTACAGGAGAGGAAGAAAAGAAAGAACGAAAATTGAATTAGTTTCAACAAACACTGAAGAAGTACCTTCTACATGTAAAGCACATAGTAGGTGAATATCATGCTAATGATTTTAATCGAAAGACATCTTTTTTTTTTTCCAGGAAAAATATGATGCGGAAGTCCTTTATGAGATGGTTCTTCATGGTAAACAGATGGTGCTTCACTTGAGAAAGACAGAGTGAGTTGCATCATATTTAAGATTATAATGAAACTTACATAAAATTATACAAATTTTGCTTCAAGTCTATCTGGCAAAGATATGTCTCAAATCTTCCTTTCTATTAGGAAAATGTTCTTTAAAGTTGACTCATAGATTTGTAGAATCTCACAGTAAAGTTATCTAGTTTGACTTACCTCTGGCCAATTTTATGCTCTTTATCAGATCAGATTATAATTGAAAACTTCAGTACTTTCTGGAAAGAGGAGTACCCACTAGGTCCTATTATACTCATTATACTTCTTGACTGCTTTAATTAATAGAATGTTTTTTACCTGGCATCAAGTCTCATTTTTCATCTTTGTAATTCCCATTTTCTCCTCCACCAACCACTATTGCTTTTACTTCTTTGTTTTAAGGCCAAATAATCAATAAAATGCTTTTCATAGGTTTAAGTATCCTAAGATTATTAATTCAGAGCTGGAAAAGGCTTTAGAGGCCAACTGAGTCCAACTTCTCACTGGAGATATAGAAACTTTGATCTAGCTATGGTTACATAGCTACAAAGGAGGTACCTCACACTATATGATCTCCCATGCCACAACAGGCAAGGATTTAACAGAAAAAAGAGAAGGGAGGATATTCTTAAAGGTAGCAGATAGTATCATAGCTCTAGAGCTTTAATAGATTTTAGGGATCGAGTTTCTCTTTGTAATTTTTTTTTTTCAAAACCCTCACTTTCCATCTTAGAATCAATACTAAGTATTGGTTCCAAGACAGCAGAGTGGTAAGGGTAGGCAATTAGGGTTAAGTGACTTGCCCCAGGGTCATACAAATAGGAAGTGTCTGAGGTTAGATTTGAGGTTAGATTCTCCCATGCCTCTCTATCCTCTAAGCCACCTCACTGACCCAACCCTATTATTTTAAAGATGAGACAACAGATGCTCAGGGAGTTTAAATTATTTTTCAAGCATCTAAAGTGGAGTTTGAACCCAACTTCTGACTCCAACTTTAGTACATAAACAAAGGAATAGACAAGAGAAGGTGATCTTTCTTTGCATGACAGAAAATAGCCTAATTTGGGAGGAGCCTAAGGGATGATGGAGAGAATAATAAGAGATTAGCCCAGGAAGATAGTGTGTCCTCACACCCCAACGTGAATTTATCCTCTTAATAATAGCTTCATTTATATAGTCCCTACTATTGAATAGATATTGTGCTAAGCACTTTACAAATATTATCTTCTATTATCTCAACTCTGAGAGGTAGGTGTTATTATAATCTCCACTTTATAGATAAGGAAACTAAAGCAGACAGGTTAAATGACTTGCCCAAAGTCACACAGATAACAAGTCTCCAAGACTGTTTTTGAAACTGAGTTCTTCTTGACTCTAGATTCAATATTCTATCTACTGTGCTATGTAGATGCTGATAAACCTTCCCTCTGCAATCCTTCCCTCCTTTTTTTCAGATACTATCATTCTCTCAGGCACACAGAAGTAAAACCTCAACTGTGCTCCACTTTTCTCTCATCTCCCATATCCATGCCATTAATATCTCCTGTCACTGGTACCCTTTCCATGTCCTTTATATCTGACCCCTATTTTCCACTCCCCAAATCACTAGACTAGTATAAAGTCTTTAAACAGAGTTCATTAATTGAATCACTCTAATTGTCTCCCAGTATTGATAGGTTTTCTTCCTAGTTCTGCTGTTCTAGAACTTTCTAGTTCCTCTTCACATGTGTTGCAAATTAGGTCTCTCTATTGTATCATATTTAACCATTATTATCCCCATTTTAAAGAGTAGTTCATTGAGGTTCCATAATATTATAACTCACCCAACCAGAAAATAACTGGCTACTAAGCCAATCGATATGTTCATTTACTGAGAAGACAAGCCCCCTTAAATTACTCTCAAGACACTATGTAAGTTAATATCTTCTCTGGGGGAAGGAAAAGGACTTCACAAAGTATTGAAAAGTAAGGGAAATTTTCCCATGAAAGTCTTTCTTGTTGATGTTATGAAAATGAGTAACTGAGTTTTTGTTCTCTTTCCAGGGACCTTGTATCTCCAAACTACAGTGAAACACATTATTCCCAAGGAGGGGAGGAGATCACCACAAATCCTAAACTCATGGTAGGAGACATAGAGTGGTATAAAATCTCACTTCTCGTATTTGCCTGCTTTGATCTTTGGTGATGTCAAGAATGAAATTGAATAAAGGCAGACTGAGGCACATTTACTTTGAGCAATATAATAGTTTATTGTATATATAGCACACAAACCTTTTTTTCTTTTTTTTTTAAATTTAGAATAGTTTTCCATGGTTAAATGATTCATGATTCCCTTCCACCCCCCCTTTCCTTCCACCTCCCAAAGCCAATGAGAAATTATACTGGGTTACACATGTATAATTGTCCAAAACCAATTTCCATGTTATTCATATGTTCAGTAGAGTGATATTTTAGCATCAAAAACCTAATCATATCGCTAACAAACTACATAATTGATCATGTGTTTTTCTTCTGCATTTCTGTACCTACAGTTCTTTCTCTGGATGTGGATAGCATTTTTCTCATAATTTCCTCTAGATTGTCCTGGATCATTGCATTGTTGCTTGTAGAAAAGTCTATTATATTCAATTATGACATAAGGTATCAATCTCTCTGTACAATGTTTTCCTGGTTCTGCTCCTTTCATTCTGCATTAATTCCTGGAGGTCTTTCCAGTTCAAATGGAATTTGTCCAGTTCATTATTCCTTTCAGCACAATAATATTCCATCACCATCATATACCACAATTTATTCAGCCATTCCCCAATCGATGTATACAGCCTCATTTTCCAATTTTTTTGCCACAAAGAGTACAGCTATAAATATTTTTGTATAAGTCTTTTTCCTTATTATCTCTTTGGGGTACAAACCCAACAGTGATATAACTGGATCAAAGTACAGGCAGTCTTTTAAAGCCCTTTGTGTGTAGTTCCAAATTGCTCTCCAGAATGTTTGGACCAATTCACAACTCCACCAGCAGTGTATTAGTGTCCCAATTTTGCCACATCCCCTCCAATATTTATCACTTTCCTTTCCTGCCTTATTGGCCATTCTGCTAGGTGTAAGGTGGTACCTTAGAGTTGTTTTAATTTGCATTTCTCTAACCAGAAGGGATTTATAAGACTTTCATGTGCTTATTGAGAGTTTTGATTTCATCATGTGAAAACTGCCTATTCATGTCCCTTGACCATTTGTCGATTGGGGAATGGCTTGACTTTTTGTAAATTTGACTTAGTTCCTTATATATTTGTGAAATTAAACCTTTGTCAGAGTGTTTTGTTATAAAAATGTTCTCCCAGTTTGTTGTTTTCCTTCTAATTTTGGTTGCATTGGTTTTGTTTGTACAAAAATTTTTTAATTTGATATAATCACAGTCATTGATTTTATATTTTGCAATGTTCTCTATCTCTTTCTTGGTCTTAAAACCTTCCTTTCCCACAGATCCGAAAGGTATACTATTTTATGTTCATCTAATTTATTTATGATTTCACTCTTTATATTTGTCATTTATATTTTTGAACTTATCTTCATATAGTGTATAAGATGTTGATCTAAACCTAATTTTTCCCATATTGTTTTCCAATTTTCCCCAGAAGTTTTTGTCAAATAGTTACTTCTAGGGCACAAACCTATTAATCAAGCATGGCTGCCTCAGTTTTAATTCAAAGAGAAAGAAATTTAGATGCAGTCTTTTTTTAATAGCACAGAACAAAGAACAGAACAGGGTGGTTGAGGAAATAATACAATTGGTTATAGGGTTGGCATCATCATGGAGTTGAGGAAAATGTGATTGGTTACTTTAAATGAAGGTGTTTATACCCGTATGTGGGACCAAGACCACCAGGCTCTGTCTTTTATGAATGCTTTTTGGATTTTTGGAACCCTGATACCTCCTGAGACTTTGGGTAGTGAACTCACTAGTTGCTTAGGAATGAGATAAGACAACTTTAATTGGGCAAGGATATTAGAGTTCAACCAGATCTACTTCTATGCTCTTAAGGATAACATATAAATGTCATGGAGTTTTTAAGAAGATGAAATTATGGAGAATGACAAGTTTCCTTGGTGCAAGGTGATGTGCAGGTGGTGCTGAGAAAACACTTCCCTTAGAAGGAAAGTGTTTCAAGAGAATATGAAACTTCTAAACTTAGCTAAGAGTTTTTCTTTAATTAAAAGTGATCAATAGGGAGAATAAATTTTGATACATAAATACTAGAGAAAAAGACTGAACTTTTCAACTCAAGAGCTTCTTCACTCAGGGACAAAGAAAATGCTAGAGATTTTATATATAACACAGAATAACATTACAGAAGAGAATCAATTACAAAGTAGACTCACATATAAAATATAGAATCAATATTTGGTTTTTCTCAGGCAAGAAGAATATTCTAACAAAAATTTAATTCTGCATCAGAAAAGGTTCATTCATGAGAATTTCATTTCTCATTTTATTTAGTCAAGGAGAACTTATTAACTCCCTAATTGTTACTACTGTGTTAAATGTCTAGGATGCAAAGAAAAAGGATCTTTGCCCTCAAGGATCTTCTACTTCATTGAATTGTTAGGTGACAAGTTCTTTTTAATATTCAAAGTTTTAACAAATATGCAGCTAATTACCATAGAAACACACTTCTTTAATAATATTAGGTTAGTCAATGGAGGCTTTAATTGAAATCATCAGTTCTCAATTCTACCTTAAGGGTGTTTCCTCCAATACAAATGCTTCCTCTAGAATCTCCCCACCCTATACAACTACCCTAAATGACTAAATGATTATTATTTATATCATACTCTCTGGTCCTCAGGTTCTCATCTTTAAAAAGAGGACTTTGGAGTGGATATCTCCAGGAAGTCAGCCCTACTTTAGGGGGAAAAAAATCACTAATACTGGAGTCATAGGGCCTGATTTTGATCTTTCTGCCTCTTATGCTTATTAATATGACTTTGAGACTTATGAGAAGGAATGCTATCCAAATCCAGAGAAAGAACTGTGAGAGCAGAAGGAAAACAACTGCTTGATCACATGGGTGGATGAGAATATGTTTGGGGACGTAGACTCTAAACGATCACTGTAGTACTAATATCAATAATATGGAAATAAGTCTTGATCAATGACGTGTGTAAAACCCAGTGGAATTGTGTGTTGACTATGGGAGGGGGTGGGAGGAGGGGAGGGAAAGAACATGATTCATGTAAACATGGAAAAATATTATAAATTAATAAAGTAGATAAATAAGCTTAAAGACTAAAAAAAACATGACCTTGACCAAGTTACTCAATATTTATGGGCTTCAGTTTCTGCATGCATACTCTGATGTCCCTTAGACTGCTCTGGATCTATGATCTTATGATCTGGGTTATAATGTCACCTCTGACCTTTATTCCTTGTATGACCTTAAGCAAGTAATTTAATTTTATTGCATCACAGTTTCCTCATTTGTAAAATAAAGAGCTTTAACAATATGGCTTTTAAAAGCCTTCCACATTGGCGTCTAGAATCTAAAGAAATTGCAATCACAAACAGAAAGTTAATTAAGAATATGTCTGTTTTATACAACATGTAAGAGCAGAATTATTACTATCATTGTTATTGACTTGAGTTGAGATGAAATATGGCCAAAAATTTTTTATAGAGGTGAGACTTGAGCTGGACCTTGAAAGAACAATAGCTCTGGGCTAAGTGTGGAGGAGCTGACTGCAGCTTTCACATATTTGTGGTTTTCCATGATACAGTCAGCTTGATTCTGAAAACAAGATTTTTAGAGCAGTATAACCTCTGCTTGTCCATCTATTTGTTTATCGGTGACTCTCTCTATCTCTGTCTCTCTTGGCCTCTCTCTGTCTCTCTGTCTCTGCCTCTCTATCTCTCTGTCTCTCTGTCTCTTGGTTTCTCTCTCTCGATTTCTTCTTCCCCCTCTCTCCATTTCTCTAGCCCCAGTCTCCCAGAGTTAGGGTTCAGCCCTCTAACTCCATCTATATATCCTAGCGGTCTGGTATCACTTCCCTAATGCTATGGTCTCCATTCCTATGAATTCTTCCTCATTGTTAAGTTGGGTAATAATATGTCTAGGCTCATTTAACCATTCAATATTAATTCATTTTTACCAATGTAGTTACTGCAAAGATATGACAAGAACTAAAGTACATTTTATTCCAACCACTGGGGGAGAAGTGGTGTGTAGGGAGTGGAGAGCTACTCTCTACAATATCACTAAACTTCTTGGGATAGTAGTTGAATTCATGTGGTAAGTAACTGCTGCTGAAAATTTTCTCATAATGTAGGAGATGACACAGTTAAACCCACAGGAAAAATGAGGTTTAATTAATTAATTAATTAATTATTAATTTATTAAGCACAGGTTCAATATTCAGGAAAATAACATGAACAAATGTCAAAGTCCCAACAAGGCTTTTTCATAGACAAAATTATGAGAGATAGAAAGAGATAGATAGATAGATAGATAGATAGATAGATAGATAGATAGATAGATAGATAGATAGATGGATAGATGGATAGATAGATAGTGAGAGAGAGAGAGAATTTTTGACATATAGCAATCTAGCATAGTCTTTTAGAACATGAAAGATGAACAAACTTAGTTAAATATAATTGCAATCTCAAATCCCCTAAAGAAATAAACCTAGTTAAAAAGACTCTCTAGGTAAATTTAGCCAGGCTACAGATTAAACTACATTTAGAAAATTCACAATCCGATGACTGAGAGATTTTACATGTCACAAAGATAACCTCAGTGTTAGGGGAGATCTCAGGGTCAGGAGAATCCCTTCACAAATAATTAGCTAAAGCATATGGGGGAAGTTCAAATTCCCCTTTTGTTTCTTACCTGGAAAATGTAAAAAATAAGATCAAGAACAAAAATAAGAACCTCATTCCCTTACTATTACCATTCTAACGAATCAGGTTTTAGCCAATTGAGGTTAATATTAACAGGAAACAGGCTTCGTATAGCCAATATATTCCAGAAGAAATAGCATAATAAAAGTGAAAAAAAGCAAATCAAGAAAAGTCCCATCACAGGAGAATGGGGCTCAATGTTGACTTGACTCTGTACATCCCTCAGCTGGGACTCCATTTCTGTGCTTCACAGTGGCTCATTCTCCTGATTTCTAAAACCTCACCAGATCATAGCCATCTCAAAAGTTCTCCATTTGAAATCTGCCAGAATTAAGCCCAAAGAGGCAAAGAGCAGAGACCCTTATTCCTAGGCCACATGTAAGCCTCATAAGGGGAGACCCCCAGGTCTCTCCTTTTATAGCATTATCTTTCTTCCCTTACCATAACCCAGTTGGTCAAGAAAGAGTCAAGTTGACAAAAGTGAGGCCCAGGTAGACTAGTGCCCCTGGAATGTACCCCAGTTCTGGCACCAGAGCCAATAGAAGAGATTTTATTTTGCCACATGGTTAGTGAATTGGAACTAAAGACAAATTGTCAATTCCTACTTCCAAAAAGTCATTTTGGTTATTATAGCCTGACCTGTTTGTCTTTATTATAAAGGCTGGGTTCCTTGGACAGTCCCTCATCATTTATACACACAAGCACACCCATACATATACATGTAGACAACATATTCTTTTATGTAAATATATATGGTTATATGAATAGATTGCTATATAGGCATGACATATGTGTGTGTATGTGTACATGAAAATATTCATGCACATTTTTATGTATTTGGGGCAGCTAGCTGATGTAGTACATAGATCCTTGGATTTAGAAAACCAGAGTTCAAATCCTGCCTAAGACACTGTAATAGATGCCTGACTGGCAGGTTCATTTAAGTTTTCTCAGCCTCAGTTTTCTAATCTATAAAAGGGGGGTTGTTCAGAGGAAGAAATGTTACAGCATGTTAAATACTTTTAAAGTTCTTAAATAAACCTCATAACTGTTACATAAATGATGGTCATTATTTTTATAATATTTTTGCACACAGACATCTCTCTCTTCCATCTCCTATAGGACCATTGTTATTACCAAGGACATATCCTTCATGAAAAAGACTCTGCTGCTAGCATCAGTACCTGTGATGGCTTGAGGTAAGCACCAAATCATCAAAACTCCCTTAACATAAATGACAACAAACAATACACCTATTTGACTTCTGATGAGTCTGATTATGCTCAATCTCCAATTAGAATAGACCAGCTTGAATTACAGAAGTGGTATAGTTTTGACCTTTTTTGTGATTCTGAAAAAATCTACATATTCCAGAGAAATCAAATTAATATAACATTCCTTGGCACCACAGTTCACCTGTATAAATGATTCTTGGTCTTCCTTCATGCCCCAATCTGTGGAAGGGAAAAATTGGTGCTATACAAAAATGAGCACAGCTTGGCTTTGTGAAATTTGAAAAAAAAATCAAGGAAATCAAAAGTTGTCCAGCAAGAGATCAAATATTGTCAGAAATAGAAGGGATGTGAAAGTTTTTTATAAAGAGACTTAGATGAAGAAAAGGGAAGTGACTCACCTAAGAAACCATAATGAGTAGAGATTTTGCTCGGAGTTGTACCCAATTCTTCTGACTCCCTCCTGATGCAGTGTTCTTTCCATTATACCATATTATCTCATGATTCATTATTTAAGGACATGAATTTAAATGTCAGATGTCTTTGATTTTGGGAAAAGAAAAAAATGCTGTACAGGGCACAAATTTACATGTGGTCATATAGAACCTAGGAATCATAGATTACTACTGTGTTTTTTTTTTTGCATTTTTAAACTGTTAACTTCTGTGTATTGGCTCCTAGGTGGAAGAGTGGTAAGGGTGGGCAATGGGGGTCAAGTGACTTGCCCAGGGTCACAGAGCTGGGAAGTGTCTGAGGCCAGATTTGAACCTAGGACCTCCCCACTCTAGGCCTGATTCTCAATCCACTAAGCTAGCCAGCTGCCCCGTACTACTGTGTTTTTAAGAGGAAAGATGCTCAAAATAATGGCAAGAGAAGAATATGATATGATGGAAAGACTATTAGACAATGACCTGTATGACCTTTGGCAAGTTATTTACCCACTCTGAGCCTCGGTTTTTTCATCTTTAAAATGATAGGGTTAGATTACATGATCTGCCAAATTCTTTCTAACTCTAGATATATGCTCTTATGAACAACAGGAAATTAGGACCAGACAAATTGGACTTCCTTTATTCCCCCTATGGTTACTCTACCCTGTACCTAGAGAAAAGACAGGATTAGTGATGGCAGTCAGGCCTTTGTCTCTGTGGCATCAGAAAAACTGATTTTTATCATCCTGACCTGTCTAGGAGTTAAGATTTCATAGGAAGGGCATGTTTCCTACCCACATCCTCCTCATCCACCAATTGCACATTTTCTTCTCATATTATTACATATCAGTCCCTTTGAGCTAAACAGTCAAAGCTCCAGGAAAAGAATATGATTGCCTGTCAACAATCCCTGAGCAAATAAAGGGTCTAGTGTCTGGAAATAGTTTGCATTCTCATGCTCCACAGGGGATACTTCAGGCAGCACGACCAAAGGTATCTTATCGAACCTCTAGAACATACTGATCAAGGAGAGCATGCCATCTTCAAATATGACCACAAGGCCCAAGACAGGACCAATGGGAGCTGCGTGGTATACAACTTTTCTAAAACAGAGGCCATTACTCAGGCCTCCAGGTCTGGACTCAGTTTAGAAGTGAGTAAGCTTTTATTTTTTAAATTTGTTTGATTGTTTTGTAAACAACTGTTTGTTATCTTAACTTTCCAGGTGGAAAATAACATTTGAGTTTATATTTTCATTCATAAAAAAGAGTGGGTGAAGAGAATGGAGGAAAAGAGAGAGAGGGAGAGAGAAAGGTGAAGGTGGGAGAGACAGAGAAAGAGAGAGAGATACAGAGAGAGAGAGAAGAAAGAGGAGAAAGAGAGAGAGGAGAGAGAGAGGGAGAGAGAGAAAAGGAAAGAGGAGAGAGAAAGAGAGGGAGAGAGAGGAAAAAGAGAGAAAGAAAAAGAGGAGAGAGAGAGGAGAGAGAGTGAAAGAGAGAAGAGAAAGACAGAGAAGAGAGAGAGAAAAGGAAAGAAGAGAGAGAAAGAGAAGAAAAAGAGGAAAAAGAGAGAAAGAGAAAGAGGAGAGAGAGGAGAAAGAAAGAAAGAGAGAGGGGGGAGAGAGGAAAAGGGAGAGGGAGAGTCAATAAAGTTACATTAATTTGTATTGGTAGGTATTACTCTGTTTCTTTAGCAATGCCTCTTTCAGCTCCCTTTACTTTATCTATAAAGTATTAATTAACAGATCTCTCCATAATATTATGGAATCATTCAGATCAAAGCCATGGACAAGAAGGAACATATTAACAGTTTCCTTTAAATCTACCCTGAAGATGCAGATATACCTAAAAGAAAAGAAGTACATTGAACTCTTCATTGTTGCTGATCATGCTTTGGTAAGTTCTGCAAGGAATGGCCTCCTGGCCATCCAACCACAATTCAATAAATGCATTTCTTCCTCTTAAAGGTCATGCAGGATCTTGGAGAGGGTTATCTTGGAGTTTTGACCAAAAGATTCCAATCTGAACCCCACTAAGAAGCTTTCCTTCTTAGGGTGTTTAACCTGTTTTCAGGATGTTCTAAGACTATAGGATTTCAAGTTGAAACAATATTAAAAATAACTTGAATTTTGTGGAGAATTAAAAGTTTTGCAGTTTTCTTACATATACTAATAGCATTGGTGACTTTTGGGGAAGCAATTTCATTCACTAATGGAGCCAGAAATTCAGTTGCAAAGAGCTGATGTGAGAGATAAGAAACTGGAAACGCCTAATATAGATTGTCCTCTGCTTTCCTTTTCCTTGGATTTTGTTATGAAAGAGAAGAGAGATCTATGATAATAGCTTGAAAAGATGGAAGGAACAGAATTCTTCTTGCAGAATGTGGTATACATTGGCAGAAGAGGTAACCAAATTAAGGTTTTGCTTGTTTGTTTTTTCCTTGGTAAATTGAAAATGCGGTATGGAATATTTCCAGAAATATTTGTGTTGTAAATACTAAAGCTAACAAGAATTTTTCTTCTTTAAGTAGAGAAGTTAGCTTTGGCAAGGATTAAGGTTTCCTGAGAGAACTTGAGGTATAAATATGGGGAGAAGAGGCAGTTCATGGTGACAGCTCCTACCTATAAACTTAGGTCTTCTGTTAATAGAGGAGAAGGCATGAAGTAGGTAGGTTGAGGATAGAAGAGAAGGTCTAAACAGATATTTTGGGCTATGCATATTATGAATTCCTTAATTTTTAAAAATGTTTTCTTCATCTGTTAACTCTCTTAAGCTTAACAAACAATAATCTGTGAGATTGATACTGCATATATATTAAAATTCCCATTTTGTAGATATGGAAACTGAGTCTTATACAGGTTAAATGATTTCCCACAAAAGCTTGGAAGTGTCAGTCAGGATTCAAATCCAGTACTTTCTCACTCCAAAGTCCATGTTGCTATGGGAGATTTGCCTTCCTTTGGGAACTACCTATTTGTAACCTCTGATTGTAGTCTAGGTCTTCTTGTTATTGTTTTAAGCAGCTAGGTGGCATGGTAAATAGAGAATTGGATCTGGAGTTGGGAAGATATGAGTTCAATACTTATACCTCAGATACTTCATAGCTGTGTGACCCTGGACAAATCTCTTAACCATGTTTGCCTCTGTTTACTCATATTAAGAGTTGGAGAAGGAAATTGATTTATATATATATATATATATATATATATATATATATGTATGTATACATATATGACATATGTACATATATATAAATGTGTGTGCATTTAGTTTTAATTATAGAAATCTGACTCTACTAATTTTATGTCACCCAAACTCAACGTTCCCACTGAATTTTTTTTGCAACCCTTATCTTCTGTCTTAGAATCAGTACTAAGTATCCATTCTAAGACAGAAGAGTAGGCAAGGACTAAGCAATTGGCATTAAGTGACTTGCCCAGGGTTGTACAGCTAGTTAGTATCTGTGGCCAGATTTGAATCCAGGTTTTACTGACTGCTGGCCTCTTTCCTTTTGAACTTTTTGAGTATATTTAATTTCATTCTCTGGAGATCTATAGTAATAGTAATGATATGATCATTAATTTCTCACCAATAATCTTACAATCTCATTAATTAGATCATCTCAACTCAACTTCATAAAATATTAATCATTTAATGAAATGGAGAAACTTTTCCCAACTGTTAATTACTCTTGCTTACACATCATTAAATTAAATAAAACAGCTCAATACAAGCAATTTACAAATGAATGAGAGCTCTAATAATATGAAGACACCTATAGTTACCTACAACATTTTGTTATTGTTGTCATCACCAGAGTTCTCTCAAACATTTGTTATAAGAGTAGATGATTCTTTTTCACTTCTCTGGAAACTTTTACTTCTTTCAATTCACTCCGGATACTAATTCTTTTAAGTATTCTCTTGATGTTCCTCCTTAAGATCAATCTTCTCTTTGTCTTATCTTCAGTAATTCCAGGAAATAGTCTTTCAGCTTATCTCAAGTTCTTTATAGACTTCCCTTATACATTATTCTTCCTAAGATTGTCTCATAAACTAAAACTTGACAATCCCCATAAGTAAGGAGGCCATCCTGACTTTCTTTCTCTCTAAATGTCATCCTCCTAGATAACAATCCAAGCCCATACCTTCTAATTGATTCCATAGGGATAAGTTCTTCACAACCAGTCATTTTCTGAATTCATCTTGTCAATTATCCATTCACTGCCTTTCCTTGACATTCCACTTCCTTTCTCTTTGATTCTTAAAGCTACAGTCCTAATAGATAGAGATTCTGAGATAAGCATTCAAACCAGCCTTTTTATATCAGCACATTTTTCCTCACTTGTGGTATCTCTTCCTTTTCCCTCAAAGTCTTCTATGTGTGTGTTTAATACATGTGGGACTTTACATACACATATGCATACATATGCAATATATGCCATCTACATATGTATGGATAGTATATAGATTTCACATGGTTTATGAGATGAGAGGTAGTGTAACAAATAGAGGGCCCTCTAACTTTCTTGGAGTCAAAAAGACCTGGGGTCATTATGCCTTGGACACATGCTCTTTGTGTGACCTTGGGAAAGTCACTTAACTTTTTAGGGAGCCAAAGAACTCTCTAAAGCTCTAAGTTACATAGAAGATGATTGTATGCATTTTGAGACATGGGATGTGACATCACAACAGAGAGTTCTCTGCACTAATATGAAAACAGAAATTGATTCTATTTTTTCTTACTTTGCTGCTATCAAATTTTCTGAACAATTAAAAAAGTCATTTAATATACATTTATTAAGCACCTACTATGTAATAGGCACTCTACATGATGGAGATACAAAGGAAAAAAGGCATTCTCTGCTCTTAAGAAAAGTTCACTTTCTTCTCTTTTGCTTTTGTAATTCTGTATATATGATCCATGAATCTTTTTATGCATTTGGTTCTAATTCTCAGTTATCTAATCTGTTCTCTTCATCTAATTTTCTGTTTTTATCCATTATCAGATAGATAGTGTTTCATAATTATTGGGATGCTTAAATGACTTGAGGAATAATACTTGCAGTTAAAGATCACATTATAGAAACAATAACAACTTTTATAAAAAATTATGATGATGAAAATGTGCAACATCAAAATGTGTGGTTTGCAGATGAGGCAGCATGGGGCAATGGGATGCATGCTCCATTTGTCTTTTGAGATCCTGAAGTTAAAATTCAGCTGTGCCTGAAACCACTTTTGAGAACTTGGGAAAATCCCATGTCTGATCTAGGCTCCAATTTCCTCAATTTTAAGATGGACAGGTCAGATCAGGTATCTTCTAAGGTATCTTCCATCAATTAATAAACATGTATTAATGTCTGCTATGTGTCAGGCCCTGTGCTAAGAATTGGAATACAAAAAAAGGGAAAATACAGTCCCTGCCCTCAAAGAGCTTCCAATCAAATCTTCCATAAAAATATCAGTGATCTATATCAGACCTGTATTTTTTCCCATCAGACATTTGTTTTCATTATAATGGGGAGCCATTCTAGAAGAAAACTACTTCTTTAAAATTCAGTGAAGAAGGGGGCATGCATATTTCCAGAAACATTTTTGATACAATACAAAATTAAAATAAAATACAACCCCCCCAAAAAAAAAGCCTGATAGTTGCTTAGGTTACTGAGTTTAGGTGGTTTGACCAAGGCAGTATCTATCTGAAGTTAGGCTTGAACTTGGATCTTCTTGATCCTCAGGCTGGATCTCTAGCCACAGTGTGACACTGCCTCTTGTGATCAACATACAGAGGTAATGGCAGATCCCTAAACACACATTAGTAAGAGAACAAAGGAAAAACAAATGGAGTAAATAATTAAAATGAAATTGGAGGTAAATAAATTAACAAATTCAAAGTAAACATAAGAAAACCCCCCAAATGAAAGAAAAAAATAGGGGAAAATGTGAAAGGGGGGCTTATTGTATCAGATCTCCAAAAAGTTATTAGAGTGCATAATATCATTTGTCTCATTAGAGCAACTAGTTGACAGTGGATAGAGTACTCGTCATGGAATCAGTAAGATCTGAGTTCATATATAGCCTCAAATATGTGACTTTGGGCAAGTCACAACCTCTGCTTCAATTTTCTCAACTGCAAAATGAGTTTAATAATAGAACTTAACTCATGTTTGTTAGGAAGATCAAATGAGATAATATTTATAAAGTATTTAGCCAGTGCCTGGCACCCAAGATATTCTTAATAATTTTTTTCCTTTCACCTTTTTTTTTACCCCCTTTATTCTACCAAAAATCCTATGTTAGTAGAGTGCAGCAAACATTCCTATTTAATAGTTGATGGAATAGAGATTCACAAAGGTTTTCATTTGAGAGGTTTGGATTTTAGCAATCTTTAAGATAAATTATTTCATGTCATTCTTATTGAGAAGATAAAGAGAAATGGAGTATTATATACAATATATAATGTAATACAATAATAAAATGGAAGAGATTCAAAATTAGTTTGAGTGTATTCGGACTGTGGTTTTAATAATCCATTAAATAAAATCCATTTCATAAGGGCAGCTAGATGACTCTAGCTTGGAGACAGGAGGTCCTGGTTTCAAATATGGCCTTAGACCTTGCCTAGCTCTTACCACTCCTCTGCCTTGGAACCAATATTTAGTATCAATTCTAAGACAAGGTAGAGGTTTAAAAAATAAATAAAATAAATACTGAAGAAGGATTTTTGTGCAGGAATTCATTGGACTATATAATGTTTGAGGAAACTGTTGACTCTTCAGTTAGTGACTTGAGGGTCAGACTTTTTTTTCAGGAATTGACTAAAAGTCACTATAAGATAAGGGAAAAAGAACTTTTTTCTTCTATTATTCCTATTGAATTTTTTCCTAGCTAAAGGCCTGAATGGATTGCTACTTGCATCAATGGAGTGAATGCCCACATTGATAAGAACCCAGAGCCATTAGTACATTAGGTCATCTCAATGTGTCTAGGACCTTTCTCTTAGTGTCTAACTGAGACTTTCCCAAATTTGCATTTCTAGTACCGCAGACACAACCATCTGCAGAAATGGCTGCGCACCCGGATTTTTGGCATGGTCAATTTTGTCAACATGGTAAGTAAGATCCATGGCAGTCTGCCTGAAGTTTAAGTACCACTGGAAAGAGCTTTTTCAGGATAAGTCCTTTGTTTTCTGGAATGGTATAGAGGAAGTAGCATGAACCATATCCCTCAAGACAAATTCTACTTGCTTTTTTTGTTCATTCCTTTTAGATCCTGTCATAGTTGCCTCAGGCAACTTCCTAGGACCAGATGGGTAAAAGATAGCACTAATAAAGCACTCTCCTATGCTAGGCATCCCCAGGCTTCCAAAATCACAAATTCTGCCTTTATTTCCTTACAAATGAAACATGCTGATTACAAGCAATTTGCCAAGTTCAATCAACAATATGAGGTATTAAATAGGCTTTTCTGAATTTTACCAATGAAGAAAGTAAAGCTCAACTAATCAACACATCATGAACAATATTCTAGGTACATAGAGTCCATGGGATCACAATTCATTATAAAGCATATGTTGGGCACCTACTATGTGCTGGTCACTAAAATAGGTGCTGGGGATACAAAGACAAAAAAAAAGGGAAATACTTATCACAGAGCTGGAGGAGAGCATATGCACATATGCACATATATAAGGAGAAATAGGACTAGACTTCATTTCACTGATGTAGAGGAAGCTCCCAGGCAAAGAAATCTCTTTACTATGTTATCACATTCTCTATAATTTATAAACTTACAAATTTTCCTGGATCACTGAGATATGTATTAACTTCTCTAGGGTTTCACAGTCAGTATATGTGAGAAGCAAGAGACTCAAACTCAGAACTTCCCTATTTTGGGATCAACTCATTATCCACTGCAAAAGCATCTAGGTGGTACAGTGGATAGAGTGCCAGACAAGATCAGGAAGACTCATTTTTCTGAGTTCAAATCTGACCTTAGACATTTAATATCTGTGCAATCCTGGTAAAGTCACTTAAACCCATTTGCCTCAATTTGCCCATCTGTAAAATGAGCTGGAGAGGAAATGGCAAACCAGTTAAGTATTTTTGCCAAGAAAACTCCAATGGGGTTAAAATATATTTGACTGAAATGACCAAACAGTAGCAGCAATGGTAGCCTTCACAGCAGAGTGGTATAGAAATAGTCTAGAAATAGTTTGCAGGACTTCACCCCGGTGAGGTAAGATGAAAGAACTTGAGAAAACCAAAATTGCTAACTATGTGACTGCTTTTCTTCAAAAACGTTTTTGATTCCAGCAAAACATTATCTTTGATGCCAAGGAGTGTTTCACTTTTGTCCTTATGTCTCTAATATCTAGATAAATGATATAAATGTCAAAGAGGAGAAGGAAGGGAGAGAGTAAAAAGAAAAGAAAGAAGGAAGGGAGGGAAGGAAGGAGGGATGAGGGTGGAAGGAAAGAAGGAAGAAAAAGGAAGGAAATAAAGAAGGAAGGAGGGGTATTAAGGAATGGAGGGAGAGAGGGAGGGAATGAGGAAGAGATGGAGGGAGGAAGGAAGGGAGGGAAGGAGGAGGGAAAGAAAGCACAAAATCATTATTTCTTTGGACAGCTTTATAAAACCTTGAATATTCAAGTGATCTTAGTTGGTCTTGAAATGTGGACAAACGGAGATAAAATAGAAGTCAATTCAAACCTGGGCACTACCCTCCTTTCCTTTGGTGGCTGGCAGGAAACAACTCTGAAAAAAAGAAAGAATTTTGATCATGCACAACTACTCAGGTAGGGGATCTCTCTTCTCTGGAATGGGGCAGAACATCAGCTGGGATACTTTCTTCTCTGTTCTGCAAACAAATGCCTCTGGGTAGAAATCCACTTCAATTTTGGTGGGGGTGGGGAGCTGCACTGGTTTAACAGGAGCTTTGAGTTACAATTTCCCAGTGTTCTTTTTTGTTATGTTTATGAAAGTAATTTTTTCCCCTTCTCAATTCTGATGAATAATAGATAAAAGGAAAATGACACTGGGATTAGTTTTGTTCTAGCCAAGTGATGTAAAAGGGGAAAAAATGCCTCCAAAGCTCCTTTATTTCTCTTTCAGCTCCCCTCCTCTTACCATTGACAGTATCTATGGTCTATGCTCATTCTCAGACCAGCAGGGCCCCCTTGCAAAACCTAAATAAGGCTTACCTTTTACCTGGACAGCTCTTCAGAGTCACAAATTTCCATATCCAAAAAAGACATCATACAAATGAAATTCAGGCTCAGAGAGTTTAAAGGACTTATCCAAGTCACATAGCTAGTAAGTATCAAAATAAGGAATTTGAATCCAAGTCTAGAGACTCTTCTTCTATTTAAAGTGACCAAGTATGTTTGGGACCAAAGATGCATTTTCTATTATGCTGGGAATCCTCTCAGAGAGAAACATAGTATATATTTAGTTCTTTTTAGTGGGATAAACTAATGGTAATCAAAGTATAGCATTCTCCCCCACTACCTTAAAAGAAAATGGCAGAGTTAAGGAAGGAATATTTCAAGACAGGAGGCATAGCCTGTGCAAAGGCATAGCCATGGAAGATGGAATGTCCTTCATTGGAAAAGGCAAGTCAGCTAACCAGGCTTGAAGTAGGAATCATGATTGCCTTGACTTCACATGATCATTCTAAGCATCAAATTCTATAAGGCATGCAAAGTGCTTTGCAAAACAACACACTATAAAAATGTCTGTTATCATCATCATCACAACAGCATTGATTCAGGAAATAGCTCAGCTCCTATCATCATGAAGAATATATTTCCCTCTTGCTTACAGTGGAAACTGGCTCTCACAGACTGCTCAGGGAACAGCCTACCCTTGGGGGATGTGTGTGCCCTTTCATTCCTCCAGTATTGTGAAGGTGAGTTCTATTTAAAATGCCCAAATGTGGGGGCAGCTGGGTAGCTCAGTGGATTGAGAGCCAAGCCTAGAGATGGGAGGTCCTAGGTTCAAATCTGTCCTCAGACACTCCCCAGCTGTGTGACCCTGGGCAAGTCACTTTACCCCCATTGCCTAGCCCTTACCACTCTTCTGCCTTGGAGCCAACACACAGTATTGACTCCAAGACAGAAGGTAAGGGTTTAAAAATAAAATAAAATAAAATGCCGAAATGTGGTTGGAACAACATTGCATTTTCTCTTATGCAGGGAATACCCTCAGGAAGAGATATGACATATATTTGGTTATTTCTTCCTAGTAGGCTGAACTAGAGTCAATCATCACCTTTACTGTGGAGAGGTAGATTTGAATTGGATGTCAGAAAAGGGAGGTGGCACCAGTTAGTAAATAGAGCACAGTTTGGAATCAGAAGGATTTGAGTTTGAATCACGTCCCAGATAATTATTACTTTCATAACTTTAGTAAAATCATATAATTTAATGAGCTTCAGTTTCTTTTCTGTGAAATGAGGTAGTTGGATTCACTTATGATCTTTAAAGCTCCTTCCAAATACACTGTTGAAAATAAAAACCTCATTATTAGAGTTGATGAAAAGCTCAATGAGTTGCCCCAAGAAGTAGTGAGATTCCCCATGATTAGAAGTTATGGAGCAGAGTTTAGACAATCACTTACCAAGTTTGGAGTAATAAGGATTTTTTTTCAGATATGGGTTATATAAAAAGGCTTCTTCAGGGTTCATGAAATATCCCCAAAGCTCTGTTCTTTAATTCCTTAGCAAATATAGGATGAAAGCTTTATAGGTCACTTTACTAAGAAGGGGATGAGGGAAGAATCAAAATCAGTTAGAATGTATTGTTTGAAATTAAAACTAAAATAAATGATCCTTGAAGGCAAAATATCAAGATTATAAAATGCCGCATACCCATAAATGCTAATTATTTATAACTACACTATGTGGGACTTGATCACTGATGCAGCAAATAGAGAAGCCGTCCTTCTTTCTGGTGAGAAAATACAGTGTAAACAACTTCATACATCATAGTCAGACATCTGTCCTGAGATTTTCCAGAAAGCTCCAGGTCTGCAGAACTCCTATGGTCCTGCCTTATTCCTGATAGATATTGCTTGATCCCACTCTTTCCTGGCAAAAGAACCCTTTCTGACTGGGACATTATATTTTGGCAATGAGGAAGTGGAAATCTCCACTCCAGCCAAAACTCACCACATAGATCCCTAGAGAAAAGAAAGGTGGAGAAAATGATCAAATCCATTCTTGCAGGCCACTTCCCAATGTATTATACTATCCTGATCTCTCTTGCTTAAAATTATTTTTCCAATTAAATGTAAAAACAATTTTATGTTTTTTATTGAGTTTCAAATTCTATCCTTACCCTCTTTCTTCATGAGAAGGCTAGAAATTTGATTTGGGATATATATGTGCAGTCATGTAAAACATATGTCCATATTCACCATGTTTTGAAGGAAAATACAGATAAAATACAAAAAAAAGTAAAGTTTTTTTTAAATATTCTTCAATTAGTATTCAGAATCCATCAGTTCTGTCTTTGGAGGTGGGTAGCATTTTTTCATCATAAACTCTTTGGAATTTTCTTAGGTCAAATTACTGGTGAGAATAACTGTCAGTGACAATTGAGCACTGTACAATGTTGTTATAACTTTGTACAATGTTCTAGTTCTGTGCACTTCACTTTGCATTAGTTCACATAAATCTTTCCAGTTTTACTGAAGGCATCCTTTTTATATATGAAAGTTTTTTGATGTTGGCTTTACAAACAAAAGGGTCTAATTTGTAGTTGTGTGAAGAGTCCAAGAGTTATTTCCTTTTTATATCCTGTAACTTTTCATTATGTAACTTGCATCACATAGAGAGGACAAATAATCTAGGATGTTGCCACTATGATATTTAGTGTAATCCCTCAATGATGTAGCATTCACAAATTAGATTTCAGGACATTCCTGTAAGGTGACAGAATCAAAAACCCAACATTGGGGCCACTAGGTGTCTTGGTTGGGAGTCATCTCTGTTTTCATATTAAAATAGACTTCCCTTGAATTCCATTCTCAGTCATTTGCTAGGCAGGATCTAGCCAAGGCACCTAACATATATATTTTCCAGATCATTTCCTAAGACTTATCCATTAAGCTATAGATAGGTTAAATTCCATTTCACTGAAGAGAATGCCCATATCAGGACATCTCCACCCTGATAATAACACCTCTCTTCCAGGGTTGTTGTGAGGACCAAATGACTAAAGCTTTTAGCATAATGCTTGGCACATAATAGAAGTTATAAAAGTATTAGCTATTATTATTATTGAAATAATAGATATTTCACATATTCACTTGAATGCAGAAGTAAATCTCCCCAACTGGAAGTATGTATTTGGTAGTAACACTGATCACATTTTTTTTCTTTACACATTGTCATGCCATTTGAGGTCTCTATGCTCCTGGACATCATATATATCACTGTTGAGTTTCCTAGCCCCCTATTATCTCAAAAATATTGTAAGATACTTGATTAAAATCTGCTAAAAACTGTCTAATTTATCTTTGTAGATTCCTCAACATATTGCACATGGTAGGCGCTCAGAATATATTTGCCAAAATAAATTACATGGATAAAGGGAGAGGAGTGAGTTATTTGACACAACAGAGATTTACAGAGCTTTATGAATACAAAAGAAAACCATTATTATCTTGAATAGTGGAAATATAATACCATAGAATGTCAGAGCAAGAAAGCCCCCAGAACAGAGAATTTGGAGGGGCTTTATAATAGAAACCATGAGTGTTGAGAAAAACTTTAGAATATAGAATAGAACTTTAGAAGACTTTATTTTTATTTTTTTTGTGATCTGAAAATTTTCATTTAATTAATTAATTTAGAATATTTTGCCATGATTATATAATTCATGTTCTTTCACTCCACTCCTTTCACTCTCCTTCCATAGCCAATGCACAATCCTACTGGGTTTTACATGTCATTGATCAAGATCTATTTCTATATTATTAATATTTGCATTAGGGTCATTGTTTAGATTCTATATCCCTGATCATATCCCCATCGATCCATGTGATCAAGCAGCTGTTTTTCTTCTGTGTTTCTGCTCCCACAGTTCTTCCTCTGAATGTGGATAGTGTTCTTTCTCATAAGTCCCTCAGAATTGTCCCGGATTATTGCATTGCTTCTAGTAGAGAAGTCCATTATGTTTGATTGTACCACAGTATATCCATCTCAGTGTATAAGGTTCTCCTGGTAGAAGATTATTTTAGAATAAAAATTCATGGCTAAGGCATGTTTTATAAATCTGGCCCAACACCCTTATTTTACAGAGAAGAAAGTGAGGTTAAATAATTTGTTTCAGGTCCTGAAGGTAGTTCATGCATTCACAGATTATTTGGTCTGAGAAAGTCTTTAGAACAAAAAGTGTTAGAGCATGGATAGACATTAGAACAGAGAAAGTAAGAGATTTAAGAAACCTAAGAACAGAAACTATTAGAGCTGGGAGAGATTACAAAGGAAAAAACATCAGGGTTAGGAAGGTCCTTAGGTCAAAGAATGTCAGAATTTGGGGGGGTAGGATCTTAGAACAGAGAATGTGAAACCCTAGAATATAAAATCCCAGAACTTGGAGAGTTCCTAATTTTTTTAAAAAATTGATAGAGCTGAACAGGATTTTTATGGAATGTCAGAGCTTAGAACAAAGAATATAAAAAAGGAAGTTATATGAAAACAGAGAATGTCAGAGCTGGGAAGGCTTGAGAACATGTTTAGAATATGTTATGGCTAGGAGAGACCTCACCATATAAAATTTTGCAGATAATTTTAGAAATCATCTAGTGATTTCAAAATTTCAAAATTTCAAATTCTCATTTTCAAAAGGAGGAAACCAAACTCCAGAGAGAAGGCCAGTTGCCCAAGGTCACAGGTTAGTAAGTGGCAGATCCAGAAAAAAATATCCAGAACTTATTCCTTCTCTGTTAGTTCTCTTTCTACTCTACCCCATTGCATCTTAGATGTCACTAATGTATGTTTATTGTACCAGGATCACTTACATGATACCAACATGGTGGCTGACAAAATGGCACATGAGCTGGCTCATAACCTTGGAATGCAACATGACACCTATCCCTGCACCTGTACCTATGGACGATGTGTGATGGATGGAGGTGGAAGGTGAGCCAGTTGCTTTTGGAGAAGATTGAGGAGAAGAGGAACAATTGTGAAATTTCTCTGAGTAGCTTATCCCATTTCTATTTGGTATATTTATGTTGTTAGCCTGAGGAAGAAAATGTCTCTTATATTCTTAACATCCCAATTTGGGTTCTATTCATGAGTAAATATCTTGAGATAAGGTCATATTCCTGGAAATATGGCAATAAGTAACTGAAATCTCTAAATAATCAGTGATCAGATTAGTCTTTTTTTTAAAACCCTTACCTTCCATCTTAGAGTCAATACTGTGTATTGGCTCCAAGGCAGAAGAGTGGTAAGGGTAGGCAATGGGGGTCAAGTGTCTTGCCCAGGGTCATACAGCTGGGAAGTGTCTGAGGTCAAATTTGAACCTAGGGCCTCCCGTCTCTAGGCCTGGCTCTCAATTAACTGAGCTACCCAGATGCCCCCTCAGATTAGTCTTTCAAAAAAACTCAGAATCATAGTCTATAAGTACAGTACCTAATAAGCTTGGATTTGGAACTGCTTTGGCACAATCTCCTGCATTCCCAGCCTCAGCCTCAAATTTCAAAAGAATCCATGGATTCCCAATATCTCTGCAAACCAATGACTGGAACACACACCCTTCTCATCTCCTTTTCTTTAGGATATTTATTCTCTTTCAAAATGTAGAAGCCAACATTCAAGCTGCATCTTGAAAGAGAATAAAGATCCTAAAGAAAAGGAGATGAGAAGGGTGTGCATTCCAGTCTTAGGGAACAGTCTGTGCAGCTGTTGAGATGAGAGAAGGAATGTTGTATTCAAGGAACAATATGAAAGACCTGTTCAAATAGAGTATGTAGGGAACATGCAGGAGAGTAATGTGGAATCAGCCTGGAAATGTCAGGAATGGTTTTTGAGGGGCATTTAATGTGAAACTCAGTTGTATTCAGTCCTAGAGCTAAGCAGAGACAAAAGTGGTAGAACCTAATTGAGAGCTTATTTGTAAGGTAGGGTAAGAACTGGAGCACCACACAGGCATAGGGAACTCCTAAATAACTTCTCTATAAATGTAGGTCATCTCTCCAGCTGACAGTTTTTTTGTGTTTCCTATAGCATACAGGTTGAGTGACTTTTTCAAGGTCACAGCCAATGTGTGTTAGAGGTAGGACCTGAACTCAGTTCTTTTTTCCTTTAAAGCTTTATATATTACACAACTGAGGCAATGCAGGTGGCTCAGTGGATAGAATGCTGGCCCTATGGTCAGGAGGACTCAAGTTCAAATCAGTTCAGAGTATCAGGAATCCTTTCTTCCTGAAATATTTTCTGATCCTTCCAACTCTTGGTGAACTTTCTATATTTATCTATTTACTATGTATCGCATTATGACATATACCTATATGAATATATTCCCATGTACACATGCATATATTTAGAGATACACACATGCCTTTACATGTATACACATACTAACACATACAGACTTATGTACAAACACAAGCATACAAGCAAACTTACCTGCATGCATGAATATCTACATTCATTAGTATTTGGTGTCTTGCCCATTCCAATGTGGCTTCTTGTGAGCAGGAATAGCTTTATTACTTATGTTTGTAACCCCAGGACCTAGGGCATGGGCTGGCATATAGTAGGTGATTAAGAAATGAAAGTTGATTGATTCATTGATTTCTAATATGCTAATGGAAAGATCCATTTTTGGCAAAACATCTTTCTTTTAGAAGGATCTAAATGCAAGCCAGCTGCTATGAGTGTGATCAGAAGTAATAAAAAAAGCTTTTAGTATATATTAGAGATAACTACATCCTTCTGGAGCATACCATCAGCGCTGCAGTGCACCTCCCCATCTGCAGGGATAATCTTTCTCTTTCTTGTTCTCTCACTCCTCTCTTTCTCTTTCTCTCTCTCTCTTTCTATCTCTGTCTCTCTGTCTTTCTTTTGTTTTCCCAGCATCCCCTCACAAGGATTCAGCAAGTGCAACCGAAACCAATATCGTCAATACCTCCTGGATTACAAGCCCATGTGCATCCTTAATGTTCCACTTTCCAAGGACATAATTACAATCCCAAAGTGTGGAAACCAGATATTAGAAGTGGGAGAAGAATGTGACTGTGGCAGCTTGGAGGTACTTACAAGGAATGGTTATATATTAGTGATCAGATTCATAATGCAGGCAGAAATTAATTAATCCTGACAGGTTTGTAAATGAATTAATGCAATTAAATTACAATTCAATCTTAAAATGTGCAGGGCTCATGTCAAGTCCTCAGTGAATCATGTGAATCATGACTCATACAAATGGGGCTTTTTGGAGACTAGCAGCACCTCAGTTTCCAGATTATCCACTTCAGTGTTTCAAGGTACCCTAGAGGCCATTTGTCCAACTCCTGGCCCGATGTCAGAAATCATGCTCCGGGCAAATGAAAGACAGGCAACAGCTGCATGCCAGGTACTGTGATAATCACTAGAGATAAAATGCCAGCAAAAAGACAGTTCCCATCATAAAGGATCTTAACATTCTAATGGGACAAGGTGACACATAAAAGAGAATGGACTGAGTCTGCACTTGGCCATGAGGGCAAAGTTCATAGTGTCAGAAACATCGCTGGGGAGCAAAATAAAGCATGGTTGGCCTGCACCCATCCCCAAAATGGAGAGTTTTAAAGGATCACACCATTGGAAGAAGGTGACTGACATGGCACAGGTGAATGTGCTGACATTCCAAAGTGAGAAGGCAGCTGATTCATGATAGCAGAGACCCTAAAATCAGAAGCAGGGGAAGGGAATGAAAATGGCAAATGGTCATCCAACCTCTATTTGAAGACATTTATTGATTGCCTCATTGTTGTTGTTCAGTCTTTTCAGTCATATCTGACTCTTCATGACTTCTTTGGGGTTTTCTTGGCCAAGATGCACCAGTAGTTTGCCGTTTCTTTCTCCAGATCATTTTAGAGATGAGGAAAATGAGGCAAACAGTCAAATAAACTGCCCACGGTTACATAGCTGCTGTCTAAGGCTGGATTTAAACTCAAGAAGATAAGTCTTCCTGACTCCAGGCCCAGGACTCTATCTACTGCATTATCAAGTTACCTGGTTACCTCCAAAGCATCTATTTCTATTCTTGAGTAACACTAGTAGTTGAAATGTCCTATGTTTTGTTGAGCTAAAAATTTGCCTCCATGGTTCTTTCACAATTACTCTAAATTTACTCTTTGGAGCTGAGTAGGATCACTCTGCTACTCATTTCCCCTGACTGCCCTTTAAATAAAAGATATCTCAGTCAATATATAACTATAACAATTATAACTATATATATATATATATATATAATATTTTGCTAATACTTTGGGAACAATCTGTATTTAAGGTCAATGTCATGTCCCCTCTCATCTTTCTCTAAGCAAAATATTCCCAATTCCTTTAAAAAGACCCCAGAAAACCTGGTTTTATGTTCCTTCTATATCTAGCTGTCCCAAGGAGGAAGTAGATTGTGCTGATAGGGTATTGGACTTGGAGTCAGAAAGATCTGGATTCCAATTCCCAGATGCTATGTTCTAGTATCTACCCCAGATTCTTCTTAGCTGTGTGACCCTAGAAAAGTCAACTCTCCTCCCAATATTTACATTTCCTTAAGCAAATAAATATCTGTAAAGTCACCTATAAAAGGAAAGATTTTGACTTCAGGACCTTCAGGGTTCCTTTTAGTTCTAACCCTTTGATTCTGTGATCCAAATTAAATCCTTTTCTAATTGTTATAATGACCCTTTGTAGGAAGGATGTTCCTTCCCCCTCCTCTTCCCCATACTCCAAAGAGTCATATAGATTTGAAAAGGGTCCACATGCCATGTGGGAGCCTCTTTAGGATTAAACCTTTGGTATAACCATTACCTAATCTCTCTTTTGTAAAATGAAGAGTTGGATATGAGAATCTGTTAGAGTCCCTCCTAGCTACATAATAAACTAGGATGGAACAGCTGGAAGTTTGTTCTATGGTGTCAAATTTTAGAGGGACTCAGCAGGATTTTCAACTATTTGGAAGAATGATTAGTAGCATTTAGCTAATTAGTCATTAAAATAAGAAGCTCCAAGGTAATTTACCATTTTATCACAAAATAGATGAGCTACTACTTTAGCAAATATCAGAAATAATTCTCCAATCAGTGCTCCACCTACTGTAACTCTAAGCTGCTCATTTGCACAATCAGAGGTCCTCAAAAGTGGACCATTGATTCAAATGTCATATTGTTTTGAATATACTTATTGGGATTTTTTTCCCCTTAGGCCTTCTTCCCCTCTTTTTTTTTTTTTTTTTTTTGCATCCTCATTGTAATGGATTCTCTGGTTAGGAGAAAGATGATATTCCTCTGACAATCACCCTTCCCATATAGAGTCGTCTCACTAGCCATTCATTAAAAATATTCCTGGAGTTACTCCAAGGTACTCACATAATTTTTTTCAAGGAGGGAGCCACTTGGTCATTTTGGGAGCCACTGAGAGAAACAGGGTCCTTTAATAGAACTTTTTTATCTGGACCCTATCAAAGATCAACACATACAGTCAAGGCCGTGCATTTGATTTTTTTGCCCTTCAAGTCAGGATGCAGATAGGATGGCTTATCTAAGATAGAAATCTGGACTCCTCTCTGTGGCTCCTTTTATAATCAACACCTTTTCTTATTGGAAAGCATTATAATCCAATTTTCTAGGATATCTTTAAGTTTTTAGTAAACTAGCAGTTAAGGAGTTAACAATTTTTCCCCTACCCAAGAAAAAAAGCAGAAATTAGCAGAAGCTCTGTATCTCTTTTCCCTGCTTCCAGACATTCCAAGGTCACTGCAGGAAGACACAGACAACTCTCCCTTAGATACTTTCCAATGACTAAATATACCCCACACCCCACAATCTTAAAGGTTCATTCTTTAATATATCTTTTGAAGTATGGAAACTTTTATTAAAATAGAATGTTAGATAAAATAAGTCTCAAGTTTTAACCTTGGACCTTTGTCTCATCCTGGCATAATCTATATGTAAAACAAATTGCATGTGAGGTAATTCTGTAACCTTGAGTGTACACGAAGCTGCAAACTCCTTTGTGCTTTGCGAGGAACTGCTCTTGAATACTGTATAAAATAAACCCCAAGCTCCATGTCTGACAGAGTAGCTTTGGGCTAACCATTAGTCTGGCTGTTCTCAATTTTCTGGTTTGTTCTTATCATCCAATGCCATTAAAAGCCATTCAAAATCCTTGTTGATATAGAGCTGGACCTCTATATGGTCAGACTTGATCAAAAGTATCTGGGGTTGACACAATGACTAGATCATTGGGTCTAAAGCCAGGAAGACTTGAGTTCAAATTTAGCTTCAGACACTTACTAGTTGTGTGACCTTTGGCAAGTCACTCATTCTCTGTATGTCTCAGTTTCCTCAATTTTAAAATGAGGGTAATCCTTCCAGGATTGTTATGAGAATCAAATGACATGGTGCCTGGTACATAGTAGAAGCAATATAAAAATTTAATCCCCTCCTATTTGTGCTTTAAAAGAGTTATTTTACAAATGTATTGAATACGTTTTGGAAAGGGGACTAGTAATGAATTGTACAAATAGAGTCCAAGATATGATTTGATTTCCTATTTCTTTCCTTTTTAAGGATTGCACCAATATTTGCTGTGAAGCCAAGAAATGTACACTCAAGCCAGGAAGTACCTGTGGAGGGGGACAATGCTGTGAATTGTGTCAGGTAGAACTCATCCAAACCTACTATTCTCTTATATTCAACTTATTCAAGACAGGCACATGAGGTCATAAAGTAATACCATTTCCTCATTACTTTACTAACTGTTGGGCTGTTAATATATATCTTTACTTTTAAAATTTGTAAATATATTTTATTTATAGCTTTTCTTTTATGTGGCTAGATTTTCTTTTCTTTCCTTTTTCAGTCATCTTCCTCCTGACTAGTGAGCCGTCTGGTCTAACAAGAAGAAAGAAAGAGAGAGAGAGAGAGAGAGAGAGAGAGAGAGAGAGAGAGAGAGAGAGAGAGAGAGAGAGAGAGAGATGGATGATGGATGGAGAGGAAGAAAAACTAGGTGTATCCTAGTAAAAACTAGATAAGAGAATAGTTTTCTACTGCAAACTCCATCAAAGCAAACAATACCACGAATAAGTACCCCCAAATCAGTAGGCTTGCTAAGCCTCTCTCCTGGCTCTAAGATTGAGGAATGTAGTCATTATGAAATGGTTTGTATGAAAGGTAGCTTCAGAAAGTGGGTAAAATATTTGGATTTCAAGGGCCAAGTTCTGGTTCTGACTTGACTCTATTATCTGATTGATATTGGGCCAGCTGCTAAATGATTTTACAAACCTGTCAGCCTCCTTTCCCTGCCCTCAGGATTATTGATGGTAACATAAAATAGAATATAAACCCTGAGAGTTATAAAATGATTGATTTAGATGTGACATCAGGCAAAAGTTTGTAATAATTAATTAGGAAGACTGGGGAGCTAGGTGGCACAGTATATGGAGGACTGGGCCTGAAGTTAGGAGGATTCATCTTCCTGAGTTAAAATACATTCTCATATACTTACTGTGTGATCTTGAAAAAGTCACTTCACCCTCTTTGACTCAGTTTCCTCATCTGTAAAATGAGTAGGAGAAGGAAATGGAAAACCTCTCCAGTATCTTTACCAAGAAGTCCCAAACAGGGTCACGAAGAGTTGGACACAACTGAACAAGTAGAATAATAATGGAATGAGTTGCTGCCTCAGAAGGCAAACAACAATTTATTAAATACTTACAATGATCCAGGCACTGTGCTAAGCACTTGGGATACAAAGAGAAGCAAAAATACACCCCCAGTCCCTTTTTCAGACTTTATCCTCCATCTTAAAATCAATTGTCAGTATTGGTTCCAAGGCAGAAGAGCAGGAAAGGGATAGGTAAATGTTGTTAAGGGACTTGCCTAGGGCCACATAGCTAGGAAGTGTCTGAAGCCAGATTTAAACCCAGGAAAACAATCCCTAACTGAGGGAACTCCCATTCTAATGAGGGAGACAACATTAAAATAAATAGGCAAGTACAAAATATAGACAGAATAAATGGGAAGTGATCTTAGAGAGAAAGACATCATCTAAAAAGGGGACTTGAAAAGAATTTCTGCAGTTGATTCCCTCAGCTTGTGATCATTCAGAAAAGACTCAAAGGTCACTTGTGGCTCTTACAATTAAGTTTCTTTTCCAGATATAATTTGGAATAGAGGATCTCCAAGGTCTTTTCCAGTTGTGAGATGCAGTCTTCTCCGATATCTTTTATTTCTGCCACCATCTATTGAAGCAAAACAATTTCATTTCTCCCCAGGTATTGAGCCTTGTCTCATTGTATATCTGGTTTCTTTCTGCAGATTAAGAAAGCTGGGACTTTGTGCAGAAGAGCCAAAGATGAGTGTGATCTGCCTGAGGTGTGCGATGGCTTCTCCCCTAAGTGTCCAGTGGATCGATTCCAAGTGAATGGATTCCCTTGCCAAAACTCAGAAGGTTATTGTTTCATGGGGAAGTGCCCCACGCTAGACAGTCAGTGTTCTGAGATGTTCAAGGATGGTAAGAGTCAACTAGGTATAATTCATGAAGAATGGAATCACTACTATTCCTCCCTACCTTGGTCTTTCCAAAGGCAGGGAGGATCCTGACTTTGGAGACACCTATCATGTAGGACCTCCCCTCCTTATTACAGTTACCATGCAAAGAAAGGAGACTGCTAGGTCTAGTGGAGAGAAAGTCTAGGGTGAGAGTGATACTGTGTGACCCTTGACCAATCACCTAATTCCTCAGTGTCCCCAGGCAATTCTTCAAGACAGAAAATGCCTGAGTGTGTGTTACTTTGGTTTGGTAGTGGAAATGTGTTCACCAGGGTTTCCTCACAGCGATATTATAAACACAAACTGAGGAGTTCCATGAAATTACTTTTGGCTTTGGAATCTGTAATTCCCAAATGCAATTGCTGACTTATACTTATACTTATACTTATACACTATCTGTGTATAAGGTAAAAATAGGGGAGGGACAACAAAAATTTGTTGTGCCCAATATGTACCAGTCACTATGCTAAGCATATTATAAATATTATTTCATTTGATCTCACAATAACCTCCTGAGATAGCTACTGATATTATCCCCATTTTACTTTTGAGGAAACTGAGGGAGACAAAAGTGAAGTGACTTGCCCAGGGTCATACAGCTAGTAAGTGTCCCAGGCTGGATTTGAATTAAGGATTTTTTTTTATTCTAGGTCCACTGATCTATCAGCTGTATCACTCAATTGTTTGACTTTGTGCAAATCTTAAACCTCAGCTTCCTGAAGTATAAAATAACTATTTACCTCAGACCAATGGTTCTTTCATTTATTGCTTCTAAAATTTCATTACACATTCAACTGGTGACCAGGACTCTCAAATGGGATTTCAGAAAAAACAAAGTTTGGTCATGTACTCCATGAGAAAAATCTTTGAATCTATGCATGTTATCTCAGGAGCAGTCTAGCTGGTGTCAGAGATATTCAATATAAGAAGGCAAGGTACAGGGAATTTTGATGGTAGTTGTTTTGTTTTGTTTGAAAAATCTGGGATAGTTCTTGAAAATGTTTACTGTTGGTATAGAAGACTCCCCTAAATCAAGGGAATGAAGGATTCATTGAAGGTTTGTCTGGAATCTTTGGACTTAAGGGTGTCCTTTCCTAAGATACGTTCACACACATGTTCTTGTTCAGTTATTTGATCCTTGTCTAACTCTTTGGGAGCTCATTTGGGTTTTTCTTGTCAGACATGTTAGAGGGATTTGTCATTTCCTTTACCAGCTCCCTTATAGAGCCATAGATTCTGAGCTGACATGGAAATTCAAAGTTATGTAGTTCAACTTCCTCATTGCAAAGACGAGGCATCACATCATATATCATCACCCTGAAAGAGGTTTTAGAATATGGTATGTCAAAATTGGTAGGGGCTTTAGAAAAGGAAACATCAAAGAACAGAGAATGTCAGGGCTGGGAGGCACCTCCAAATACAAAATGTGAGATGTAGTTAGGGACATTAGGACACAGAATGTTAGATCTTGGAGGGCCTTGGAATATAGACTGCCTGAGATGAGAGGGAGATTTAATCAAAGGATTATACCAAGCTGGAAGAACTTAGAATACATCATATATGTTTTGGTCTTTCCACCTCATTTTGTGGCTCAGTGACTGAGGACCAGAAATGTGATATCATTTCTTCAAGGTCACATAGGTAGTAAAAGGTAAAGTAGGATAAGAATTTGAACATAGGCCTTTAGACTCTAGATTCAAAGTTCTTTCCATTTTACTAGCTTATTATTCATAGATGTCATATTGTCATAGTTTTAGAGATAAAAGTAAGCTTAGAGGTTATCTATTCCAATGTTATCATTTTAAAGATGAGGAAACTGAGGCTCATATTGGAGAAGGGATTTGCTCAAAGTCAAGCAGCAGAATGAGGATGCAGAGATAATCAGTGTTTGGCTATTTTTCCTCCTTAAACATCTTTATAAATGTCTTGCCTTGAAGTAGTACTTATAATTCTATTTATTAGTTCCTGGCTCTCTACACCAGTTTCCATTTTTGTTCCTTATAAACCATTCCAACACTTGTGGATTAATGGTGACCAAATTAATTGAAAACAGTAAAACTCTCTAAAAAACTGCAAGAAATTATGTAGACTGTAAAGTTCATGATGACCAAAATCATGTCTTATTTAAACTTCATGTCTTCCAGTATTCTGTACACAGTAGACCCTTAGGAAATGTTTTTTGAATGAATGACTAAATCCCCTCTTAAATTTTTTTATTGTTTTCCATGTTTTTCTTTGTTTCTCCTTTAATCTTTTATTGGTTTCTTATCCATCTTCCCAGAGGCTAAAGGAGGTCATGATATCTGTTATGAAAGAAATAAAGGAGGGCATAAATTTGGTTACTGCAAAAGAGTGGACAACAGATTTATTCCCTGTGATGAAAAGTAAGTGTCCTGTGGATAGAAATCAATGCCTGCCAGTGACATATTCTGAAGTCACACTGTCGATTGTCTCCCAAGCAGAATGAGGTAGTAGCTATTAACTCATCCTACAGAGGACAGTCAAGGGAGGAGGTGACCCTTGGGTATACTAGATAACTGAGAAGCATAGAGTATATTCATTGATTGTGAAGTTATTCCAAAAACATGAGTATTGCTACATCACTCCCTCTGCTAAAGAAAATTCAGTGGTTTGCTACTAATTTAAGAATAACAAAATTTCTTTTTGGCATTTAATGTCCTTCATTATCTGATTCCAGCCTATGTTTTCAGGCAGACTGGAAGTTCCTAATACACAACTTCCTATTTTCCACCTCTGTCTTTGCTGAGTGATCTACCCTGCATAGAATTCCCTACCTTTCTATGCTACTTCTTGGACTCCTGATTCCCTCAAAGGCCCTGCTGAAGCATGATGACTTTCAATAGGCCTTTCTTGAATGTGCTAGTGCTACCTACTTAAATCACTGTGCTTATATGTTGTATAGATCCTGAATTTACTGATTTAGGGACATGGATCAGTTTTCTTGTTCTTTCCAATGAATTTTCTCAATGTGTCACACTGGCATAGAAAAAATATGACCCCAAAGCAAATAGTTTTGCTGCTGATAAGTTTGTTTTATAGACAAGAGCATGGGCTAGTTGGGTGAAGATGAACATGTTTCTTTCGCCTACCTTTTGTTCTGAAACAAACTCATTTGCATGCTAAGCTGAAGATGATATTGGGAGGATTTATCTTAGGAATTTGGGAAAATGATATTTCTTTTTTCCTACCACTCCCCAAAGGCAAAACTTTTAAGGGTAAGGACTACTGACTTTTGTCTTTGCATCCCCATGGCATAGCACAGGAGGTAAAAATTAAAAACTTGGTGACTGACTAATTGACATGAGAATATTCATGGGTTTTCACAGAGATTTGAAATGTGGAAAGATATACTGTACTGGAGGCCAGTACTTTCCAACTTATGGGGAGGACAAAATTTACCACCTTAAAGTTCCAGAAGAGAATATCACAGTGGAATGCAAAGCGTTCTTCCCATTCCAATACACAGAAGATATAGGCCTGGTTGCTTCGGGAACAAAGTGTGGGGATGGAAAGGTGAGTTGAAAAGTTATTTTCCCCCTTTTTTAATTCCTCTTTTCCTTCTTTCCCTCTGTCTTTCTTTCTTTCCTTCCTTCCTTCCTTCCTTCCTTCCTTCCTTCCTTTTTACTTTCTTTCCCTCTTTTCATGTTTCCTTCATTCTCTCCCCATCACCACTCTTCTTTCTTTTTTCTTTTGTCTAAAATTTTAATACTACTCAACTATTTCCTAAAGGAAAAAAAATCACAAAAAGTTATAATTGGCTCCAAAGGGGCCTGTGCATTAAGAAGTAAGAGATACTAGAATTTATCTGATGCTGACCAAGGTATCAAGTAAGCATTTCCATTGACTAAATTTCCGTTGCAACTGATAATAAAATGCAATTGTTATGAGTATGCTTAGCCAGCACTTTAAAAAGTGGACAGTTTGTTTTTGAGTCTATCTTACAAACTTAGTCTATCTAATCTCATGTTCTGGAATTTCACTGAAATGGTTCTTCCATTCAGTGATGCAGATTGCAGCCTATATATATATATATATATATATATATATATATATATATATGTCATCTGATTTATGTCACACTATCTCTTTACTGAATTCAATCCATAGCTCTTTCCCTGGATTTCTTGACAATGTATAGAATACCTGAATACTGATTAATTAGTTCTTGCTCTCAATACATCTCCATCTTCCTTTCCATAAGACCATTTGTTGTGTGTTGCAGATAAATAACAAACAATACACAACGATTCATTGTTCTTTAGCTTACACTCAGCTCTAATTCTTGTCAGGCCCATTGTCTATTAGTCTCAAAATTTATTTTCTCCAACTAGAAGTGTGGGAGAATAGAGTCAAGGTCATAGTCTTTGACTTAGAGTAAAACAAATTGATTTTGAAACTTTGTACATATTTTTATGTTATGAATGCAATTTTCCTACATAGCACTTCACTTTTTATTGGCTGTCCCCTCACATCTGGAATTCTTCACCTCTTCATCTCTGTCACCTGGCCTCTTGGTTGTTGTTTAAGTAATTGTTAAAATACCATGTTCTGCAGGAAGCATCTCCCAACCCACCTAACTCTATTATCTTCCTTCTGTTGATTATTTCCCATTCATCCTGTAGATACCTAATGTATACATCATTGTTTATATGGGTGAACTCCTTGAGAACAGGAATTATCTTTTGATCTTTTTTTGTATCCTCTGTAGTGTGTCTGGTGCCTGTCATGTAATAGATGTAAATAAATGCATGTTGACTTGACGTTGAAACCCCTTGTTGATTCAACTTCATTTAAATTGACTTGACTTAACCCCTTGTGCTTCAGCTTCTTCCGCTATAAAACAGAGATAATATTAACTGATGAGTTTTATGTTGTAGTGGACAAAAGAAGATGGACATTCTCATAAAAGATGAAAAAACATAGAAATCCAAGAAGTATAGAGAAATAAAGAGATACTCAGTCTTGGAGTCTAGAAGATGTGTGTTTAATTCTTGTCTCTGACAAACAAGCTGAGTGATCCTGGACAAGTCATTTAGTCTCTATTTTTCTCAGGTTACTTGCTAAGAGTTTATGTGCCAGAATAACTAACCTATCTATACTGGTAAAAAGAGTTACCTTACTAGAAGGTCCCTATCCAATTGAAGTTACTGGTCCCTATGCTTTCCCTCTGAAAACACACATAGTACACATATGCGTGTACATACATGCCTGCACATATACATACACACCCCTACATTTTATAGAACATTTGAATATCAAGTGGGAATTACATGTATGTATCTATGGGCATATATACATGTGGGGATGTGTGTATATATGTGTATATTTCTAAAGCTTAAAGTATGACATATAATGGTTACACACATAAAATATACATATATAATTGTGAAATAACATACCTATTGTATTATGAGAGGAAACTGATTTCAAAGCTAAAAAACCTAAGGATGTGGAATGGGGGAATAGATTTATAGGTGAATAGAAGGCCTCCTTTAAAAACATGTATAGATATGTGCTTTATTTATACATGTGTATATGTAGGCATGATTTTAAAATAAAGTTATTTAAAATTTTATATGTTCTCTCTGGATATCTCCTAATGTATGTGTCTCCTTCCATACCATTGTGCCTGTTCATCAGTTTGTCTGATAAATTGGAGTAAAGGAAGCCCAAGGGAGTCAAGAAAGCTGGGTTCTAGTCCCAGTTCTCCTGGGTATTAATTAGGGTTTTTGAAGACCTGAAATTATTAGTAATTAGTGATATGCATGGCTTTTTCTATGCCTAATTAAAGGACAAACCACCTTTGTTCTTTGAATGATTTAACACTCTCATTTTTTTGGAGAAAATAAGGCAGAAGTCAATTGACCTGTCTGGACAGTAAGTTTCCATGTTTAATAAGGAGGTAGGACTAATTAGGTCCTTTCTGGCTCTAATAGTCACTGACTTCATAATTCCAATTGATTGGAAAAAGGCAAAAAATAAATAAATCCCAATTCCATAAACAGTAAGGGAGAAATTTTTTGATGTTGTTCAAATTGTAAAGAAAACATCAGAGTAATCTGGTTTTGTTGATGATGCATATGTATAAGCAAGAAAGGAGGAGGGCTTGTTGACTTTGGGAAAAATATTTCTTTAATTTGCCTTTTGTTTTGGTTTAAATCTTCATGCACTTAAATCTTTGCAGGTACCTATGTACTTTGAGTTTAGTAGAATCTTCCATCAAGATAAGCCTCAAAATGTTAATTATGTTGTTTTTTTTTATCTCATCTTGGGGACATTCAATATTATATACCCTGCCACTATAGAACCAAAGAGAAGAGTAGTAACCAGGAAGCCTAGACACATGCATCTGGCTGCAGGCCAGGAAGTCTGAAATTTTAATAACACACATGTGAAACAAAGAGATTCATTATTATTAATGCTGAAACTAACACCCCCTCAGCAAATTTTGCTATGAGGATTTTTGGTATTTTTGAGATTAAACATTTTTTTAAATACCTAGATCTCAACTGTGGATGGCACTTGATTATTTTCTTTCTTTGTAGATAATTGAGGAAATGCAGTATGATCTCATCTGTAGGCCTATGAACAATGCTAATCACAAGCCATCCAAGTTTACTCATCCACTATTAATCTTGAATCCACATTCACCAATCCGTTTATATATATATATATATGCTATACATTCAATGTCCTGGGAGTCTTCATCCTTTTGATATTACCAGGATACAAGTTCAGCACCAAGGATAGTAAAAACTTTGTTGGGTGCTCCTAGGGACACAAAGAAATAAAAAACAGAGTCAATGGCTCCCAGAAGCAGACCATCTATGAAAAGATGCAAATCTTGCCTACAAAAAGACTAATGCAGTTGGAAAATCAATGCATATGTAAATACATAGGCTACCAATGAAGACAACCTTTCAATAACATTTCAAAAATTCAAAAATCAGAGAGGGGAAACTGAAGACAATTAAGTTCAATTATTTTTCCCCACCCCCTTTAGTTAAAATATTTAATTTAGTTTCAAGTTTTCAAGGAACATAGAGGAAATAATTCTCTCAAAATGTCCTGAATGGTTTGCAAATGACAGTGACATTCTTGCTCATTTATAAAAGATCCAAGGAAAAATGTGTTCCTTGATAGATCTCCCTCTTACCTTTTGAGCTCCAGTCCTTATCTGGCCCCAGAAAAAGGCTGAATAGATAATACTATAACTAGTCCCTAGTGATCAGTTCTTATAATGGCCCACATTTTGGAACTTTGAATTTCCTCCTTCCTTCCCCTTGCTCTGCCAATGTAGACCAAGGGAATTATATGTTCCCATATAGAGTGACCAAAATCTCAGCCAAGCTGGAGACTTCAAACTAGAATAGCTCAGGAAATCTAAACACAAAATTAGAACAATTTCTTTGCAGTCAGAGCCTGAACTCATGGACATTAAGCAATCATGGTAATTATATCTATCTCAGAATCATACAGAAAAAGTGTCAGAAGAAACCTTAATGACCCTTTAGTTCAACCCATACATGAAAAGAATCTCCATATTTGTATACTTAAGAAGTGGTCATCCATCAAACAGAATTATTTCAGAAAAACCTGTAATGTGTTACAAGAAGTAATGTAAAGTGAAGTGAGCAGAACCAGGATAATATTGTACACAATAATAGCAAGCAATATTGTATGATAAACAATTGTGATTGACAGCTATTATCATCAATCTAATAATCCAAGAAAATCCCAAAGGATTCATGATGGAAAAATGTCATCCACCTCTGGAGACAGAAGTGATAGGAGTCTGAATGCAGATAGAAACATTGTATTTCACATATTCTGAAAACCTCCAAGGAAGGAGAATATATGACCTCTAAAGTTGGATCTCTTCACTTTTGGACAGCTTTAATTGTTTGGAATACTTTTTTTATATCATTTGAAAGCTCCTCCTTATTTTTCCTCTTTTGGGTAAACAGACCTGCTGTAATCAGTCAATATAATTAGTATTCTTTCCTCAAAGTACCTGTGATGTGTTTATCTTTGTGCATGCCATATCCAATAGAAGATGGTAAGTTATTTGAAGCCAATAGTCATTTTGATTTTATCTTTCTATCCTCAATATCTACTACAGTATCTTACACAGAATAGGTGAGTAATAAGAACTTGTTGAATGTCTTGAACTGAATAATTCAGTTCAATGAAGGATATGTTTAATGAACCAGATTGGTAAGATTTTGCCTATTCACCTTTATTCTTCTTTTTTAGGTGTGCAAAAATGGTGAATGTGTGAATATTGAGACAGTTTATGACTCCACCAATTGCTCATCTCAGTGCCCAGGACAAACTGTAAGAGTGTATTTTTTTACAGTTTCATATGAATCACCTAGCTTTCTCTGATCTCATCCCAGATCTTATATAGATCCAAGTCATTTACTCTATTACTTACAATCTGCCTCATTTTAGGAAAGTCACTTAATTTCCCCTTGTCTTGAATTTCCTTACTTGTGAAATAAGTGTTTCATTTGATGATCTCTAAAGTACCTTGCCCTAGTATGAATCTCTAATCCTATGAATAAATATTTGGATTTGAATTTTGTTATATCCATGAAAATGACTCAAATCCAATGCAAAGGCCAATAATATTCAATAATATTCAAAGTCCTTAGAAGAATGTAAATTTTTAGTTGTGATTATAATGAATGATTAGGCACTTATAATTACTTGTAATTAGAATGCCTATTTTTCTATCTAACCGCATTATCTATTTCATCTTTTTAGGACCACTTAGTAAGCCAACCACTTTCATTTTGGAAAAGATATAATCATTGCCCACCTTTTTGCTTAATGCCAATATTACCTGAAATGTCTAGAGTTTTATCTTCAATCATAATTATCACACAATAATGCAAATACTGCTTTTTGAGAAATGATTCCCATAGCTTTTGGTTTTATACAAGTATTTTGTCTCACAACAAATACCAATAATACATGTATAACTCAGATCAAATTGCTTACCATTTCTTGAATCAGGAAGGGAAAGGAAGAAAGGAGACAATTTGGATCTTAAAATTAAAAAATATATATATCCTAAAAATTTATTACATGTAATTGGGAAAATAAAATGTGTTTTTTAAAATATAGATTTAAAATTAAAGGACAACTTCAATAAGTGAAGGAATATTCAATGTTCATGACTTGGCCATGCCAATGTAAAAAGATGAAAATATTACCAAAAAAATAAAAAAAACAATTTCCATAGTGTCTAATTTTAGGTCAAAAGAAATCATGATAATGAATCCTAGATAGTTTAACTATTACTAGGCTTTCTGCTCCTCTAGGTATGTGATCATGAACTCCAATGTCAATGTGAAGAAGGACTGACACATCCTAAATGTGAGGACACCACACTGATTACAAGTGAGTAGCATGGCTCATGATACATCATAAAAACCCAAAGGCTTAATTGCCTATTTGAGCACTGGTTCGTTATTCATACTACTACTTCTGCATATACCTGAGATTACTCATTTGTAATTGTGGGGAGCAGGGATAATAGAAAAGTGGCAAGTTCTATTAAAATGAAGCAGCTAGATGGCAGAACGGATAGAGCACTGGACTTAGAGCAAGAAAGACCTGAATTCAAATTCTGACTGACATTTTCCAGCTGTGTGACCTTGGACAAGCCACTTAACTTCCATTTGCCCAGGTATACTAAAGTGTAAAATAGGAAAATAATAGCATCTACTTTCCAGAACTGTAAAAAGAATATAATGACATATTTGTAAAGTACTTTGCAAACTTTAAAGTGCTATAAATTCTAAGTGTTATTAATACATTAATAATATTGTTCATTATATAATTAATTATAAATTATAATTTACTTAACAATTGTATTATAACCACAATTTGGTTATAAATATAATAAAGAGTTATAATTGATAATATGAAAATAAAGCCTAATTATACCAATCCCTAATGGTTCCTTCTAGGACAGAATTAGCACAGCACAAAGAAGATGAATTTGGAAAGAGAGGATATGTGTTTAAATCTGAGCTCTGGCATTTATTATCTATGAAAACCTGGACCATTCATTATACCTCCTTCAGTCTCCACAGGAGTAAAATGAGATCCCATCTAGCTCTAAGTCTATGATCTTTTGATATCTACCATTACATGATTGTAAATGTGTATATATATGCTTGGTCAGCCATGCTTTTCCTCTATATCTAAGATGCCTCTCTTCTCCCTCCCCTACCAAGAAAAAAAGTTTTAGAATTAATATTTGTCGTTAGAATAATCCTTCTTACTAAATCTGGCTTTGGTCCCCCGAGAAGTCACAACAAAATGGGTTTTATGGCTACTCAGTTAATTGCTGCCAAGCAAAACCTTGTTTGAATTGTGTTTTTTCTGAACATAATGGAATTGTGGGCATAGCCCCAGCTCCTAATGGAAAGAAGTCTTGTGCAGGCTGAGCTTCGTTAGTAATAAGGTGAAGCTATTTCAAAAATGAAAACCCTTGAGACAAGAAGTGGCAGGGATATAAGTTGGAACTAAGTCAGACGGGGCCAAGGACTTGCTTTGTTAACATTTAGCTGCACTTAAAGTTCCTGCAAAGAACTACTGCCTATGCCCTCCATGTTTCAGATGTCTCTATTGTGGCTGGGGTGCTGACCGTGGTCCTGGCCACAATTGTGATTGCTGTGTTATTTGTCCGCCGCCAAAAGGCTAGTAAGCAGAAGCAAGTTCATAGGTAAAGCAACTTCTTTGGGTTTGGGGATGAGGGGAATACCTGGTCACATGAAGATTCTGAAGCCAAACAAGGCTCTGGACATAGGAATGAGGGGAAAGGTCAAATAACTTCAGTGAACAAACCTGATACTTTTCCTCCACCAGCCCACCCCCCACCATTCCAGGAGCAGACAATCAAGGGCACTCAAGCGAAGGGCAACGACAGACCAGGACTGCGCCACTTGTTTGCACCCAAGATGTAAGGAACTCGAATTTAGTTGCAGCCACTAAACGTTTCTGAACATCTGTTTCATGCCCAGCATTATTCTAGGTGCCGAGGTATATAAAGATAGAGTAATGGGCATTGCCTTCCCACAAGAAGCTTATGATATTTAATTTTTTCTTTTGGATTGTTTGGGTTCTATGTCCAACTTTTATCAGTATAGAAAGCTCCTAGCGAGAAAATGCCACCTATCAAAGAATACCAGCACCTCTTCCAGAGCATAGTCAACAAGTATTTATTAAGTGTCTGCAGTGAGTCAGCCAATTTATAGTCTTACTCTTAAATATACAATATATAGCCTTACTTTTCTGAAGGCACTGAATGTTTGTGACTTCTCAATAATAATGATAGTAGTAGGAGTATTAACAGCAGCAGCAATAGCAGCAGTAGTAGTAGTATAGTAATGGTAGTGATGATAATAGTAGGAGTGGCAGATGTATTAGTAGTAGGAGTGATAGTACTATGGTGGTGGTAGTGGTTGTAATAACAATAGTGGTGGTAGTAGTAGTAATGTTAGTAGTGATGGCAATATAATAGCTGGAATTTATATAGTTCTTTAAGTTTAAAAAAGTTATAAATATTTTTTAAAAATGTGAAACTATATTGATCTTCAAAACAACTTATCAAATAGATATCATTATTTTCCCCCAAAATACAGAAAAGATTGAATTTGACTGCTGTAAATATCTTACCCCAAATCACAGAATTAGTATAAGCCTAAGGAGGTACTGAACCTAGGTATTTTCCTAACCCTAAGACCAGATTATCCTACTTTGACTCATTTAGATTCCATTATAAGTAAGGAGAAATCTTTGTGAAGTGAAGACTGCTTAACTTGGAGAAGGAAGACAGACATATCATATCTTAAGATTTGATTCTAATTGTTCTTCAGGCCATTTACTTGTAAGATTCTAGACAAGTTACTTAACCACTATCTACACAGTTTTTTCATCCTTAAAAAATAGGGGTGGAGATAGCTGGATAGTTCAGTGGATTGAGAGCCAGGCCTAGAGACAGGGCGTCCTGAGTTCAAATCTGGCCTCAGACATTTCTTATCTGGATAACCCTGACCAAGTCACTTAACTCCCATTGCCTAGTCTTTACCACTGTTATGCCTTGGAAGAATACACAGTATTGATTTTAAGGTAGAAGGTAAGGGTTTAAAAATAGGGATAACAAATAGCATTCACCTCAGAGTTTTGTTGTAAGGCTACGATGAAATATAATTTTTAAAGTGCTTTGCAATCCTTAAATTTCTAGACAAAATGTCCCAAGACTTAGTGCAGTTTTTTAAAAAAGATATTAAATCTTAGATTTGCACTAAGAGTTTTGGGTCATGCAGAATGACTATTAGCAATTATCATTATTATTGTTGTTGTTAGGTTGATTTTATACTTATTAAGCATGTGATCCTGAGAAACTGAACTCCAATTTTCTCATGTTTTAAATGGGGAAAAGAATAGCTCCTTCCACAATGAAATATTGTTAGGATTGAACAAGATAAAGCGTTCAAAAATCTTTGCCAACAATATATAAATACTGATCATTATTATTATTAAAATAAGCTAACTGTAGATGAAATGAGACAATAATATAAGGAATGTGGGTGACCCTAGTCAGTCAGTCAATAAACACTTATTACATACATTTTACATGCTAGACACTGGCTGCTCAGGCCAGGGAATACTAAGAAAGGTCAGAGACAATGCCTGACCTCAAGGATCAGTATAACATATAAATGAGCTGTAGACAGGATAAATTGGAGATAATCTACAGAGGGAAGAAGGATCAAGACATACTTACTGCAGAAGATGGGATTTTAGCTGGTATCAGAAGAAAGCCAGGGATACCAGAAGTTAGTAATGAAGGGAGAGAGCATAAATGCTTGAAAACTATGTCAGTATTGTGGCAGTGCTGGGAGGACCTGCCCATGTGAGCTGGAAGTGCGTTGAATGTGGACTCAGCATTAGACTCAATTTTTGCCCTTCACCAAACAGCCTAACTAATCTCTAGGAGCCTCATCCCCAGATTGGACACAAAAAGATGAGGTTTTGGTTACAGAAGCTCTCAAAGTCCCAGCAACAAAACTGAAATACAATGTATTTACTCAAATATCTATAGTGCAATGGGATTGGTCAGTACCACTCATGACATCATGTACATTGTGAGCTTACTTGATCTTTGTTTAATTAGAGACTATAGCCAGATTTTCATGTAACCAATTACCCATCTGGGAGAACATGATGGAGAGGACTGCTGCCTGAATTCCTTTTATTATCTAAATATTCTCAAAGGGGCATTTTGGAATTGAAGTCAGGGAATTTATTTTGTTAGTTTGGAAAGTTTTCACATTGCCTTGAATGTCTGCAGTAACCTGAGGTTATGTACTCCAACTTTTCCCCATCAGCAAAATGCTACAGACACCTTTGAGGATATCCCTGCTGGTTACTCGAGTCCACAGTACATTACCATGGTAAGCATCTTCCCTCTTCCCTTGGTAGCTCAGACTTTTCTCCTTGTGTCCCTAATGCCTCTGCTTTGTCCCCACATTACCTTAGCTGGAGGTTTTCTAAAACCCTGATCAATACTGGGAAATAGAAGCCAGATGTTCTGGATGAAAGAGAAAAGGATTAGGGATGCAAACTCAATTGATTTGAGGACTTTAGGGAGTATATGTACAACTAGAGGCTTTTCCACTGTTCCTATTAGAGATGCAGCAAAAGCAGGAACGATTGGGCTCAACCAACTGGAACCATCCATTAATTTTCCCCTGAATCCAATTTCATGAAGAAGACACATTATAAGAAAAACAGCCCATATCAGAGAATTAGGGTTTTTTAAAAAAATATTGGATCAGAAGATTATCCATAGGAACATTCAGTATTTAATTCTGGGCTTTCAGAAATACATTTTTTCTTGCGTGACAATAAGAATTTCATTTTAGAATTATAACTGTGATGCAAAGAGCTACAACTATCCAAGACATGGTTAACTCTTTTCAACAGAATATCTTCTTTAAATAATGCATACATATATATTCACACAAATGTATAAGTTCATAATCAATAAGAGTTGGCCCTAAGAAATGGGTCTCTGATTAATCTTCATTTTATTGTTTATAAGGAAAAACCTGTGGAAAAGAATTTTAATCAAAATTTTAAATTTCCCACTGGGGTCTAAATATCAGTCCATATGTTGGTCTGAATGTTTTGGTAGAAAAGGAGAACTTGTGGAGGCAGAGATGGGTCAATGGAGTCTAATGCAATTTAACTTTTTTGCTTTAGAAATCAGCTAGTAAAGAAGCCAGAAGAATTCCAACTTCCAACCAAAATGTTAGAATTGTAAGTATTTTGTGATTAGAAGATGACACTGAAGTTCCCTACACTACACTATTCACATTTTGTGTTCATGAAACATTGATAATTTGTTGATTGACATTTTCTAGCTATCACTAGAGAAAGAATTGTTGTTTATATTGATGCATAATTGATATATGATCCTGCTAGGCACTCTTTAGTACTAGAGAGCCCAAGGGTCAAAGCCATAATTGAATAGAATTATTGAAAAAGAATACTGGCCAAATGATATTTTTCTGCTGTTATAAACAAAATTCGTTCTGGAGGTTTATTACCAGATTTATAAACATTTATTAGTAAAGAGAGAGAATAACAGAAAAAAGAAGGGTTTTATCCTTTCCAACTTTTAGGGAAAAAAATCTAGAATTTCTAGAAAAAAGAGAGAGAGAGAGAGAAAGAAAGACAGAGAGAGAGAGAGAGAGAGAGAGAGAGAGAGAGAGAGAGAGAGAGAGAGAGAGAGAGAGAGAAAGAAAGAGAGAGTGCTTAGGAAGCAAGTTAGTTCAAGTGCAGAAGCAAAAACAACTCTCCACTTTTTGAGCTGTTTTTTTTAAACCTATAGCTCCTCCCAGCCCTGGTACATAGGCCAGTGGCTTTCAAACATCATATGAAGTTATACCTGTGGTAGGATGCTGGGATGCTGACCCTAGGATGTGGGGAGACTCAGGCTTCAGGCTGTTGGGCACACCTCATGATTCTGTGATTTCTATATTGAGTCTTTCTGAGAAGGGCTGAGTTAGGGTCCCCTAAATATTTACCTCACACACTGCTAATTATAGAATAAAGACAGATTACTTTGTAAATCATAAACTTTTTTTAATTGTTTGCTTAAACTCTTTTTATGTTAAAACTTTTTCTTGCAATATCATATAAAGGACTTTATCATATACTATTACATTAAATTATATATTGTCATAATTAGATCATGGTCTTTAGAGCCAAAAGTGAATTTTAACTCCAAATATTTCAAACCATTAATTTTACAAAAAAGGAAACTGATAACTCAGAAAGGAAAAATGACCTAGCCAAGGTCATAAGCATGATGCAGACTTCCAATATGATCTTTTTTTCTCATTACACTGTACTATCTTTCTCACCGTGGGATTTCTTTTCTTCCTGTTTGATTCAAGGACTCATCCCTTAGAAATTCTTAAGGCCTATGCCCAGTTTGAGGCTCCTGATTTACCTCTTCTGCATTAGGTAAATCTTCAAGAGTCTGAAATGGGCAGATAATTTCTAAGTCCAAGTTTGTCGATGTAGATCATGATCCCATCCCCACAAATATGGCTAATGTCCAGTAGAACAAAAGCCCAGAATTAGTGTTCTATATTTTTAACCTATTTCCCTCTAACACTTTTCTTCTCCTTAGCCACCTGCAAAGCCAAGGATTCCCCCACCACCAATCCCTACCATGATACCACCTTTCTCTCCAAAGGTAAGTAGACAATTATGCTTATACAATTCAAACCAGTCCAGTTCAGTTTCAGTAATTTAGTCCAGTCCAATCAGTCCAGGCCAGCCCAATCAAACCATTCTACTCCAATTCAGGATAATTTACTCTAATCTGATTAAGTTAGTCCAGTGTAGTCAATCCAGTTCAGTACAATCTAATCTAATCCAATCTTGTTTAGTCTAAGTCAATCCAATCTAACTTAGCCCAAGCCAATCCAAATCAATAAACATTTATTAAGAGATTTATTAAGAACTATTATGTGTAAGAGTGAGGAAATATGCTGGGGTTGAGATGGTAGAGATGAGACAAAAAATAGTTCCTGCCCTCCAGGCACTTACATTGCACTGAGTAAGAAGGGATTCACATATAAATAGATAAGCATACATAGTACTCTGGGAAGAGGAAAGGAGGATGAATTCTACAAAGAAAACTTGGGATTCTAAGAGGTGAAGATGAAGAGCAAATGATGAATGATAGATTCCAGGCATGAGCTACAGTCTTTGCAGAAGAGCAGAGGCAAGAGAAGAAGTTAAAAGTTTGGGAAACAGCAGATCAATCTGACACAAATAGAGAATAAGTGAAAGAGATTAACTTGTAATAGCTCCAGAAAAGTTGTCTGAACCAAGATTGTGAAGACTTTAAATGCAAAACAGAAGAATTTTTGTATTCATCTTCGTCTCCTATCTTCTTTGGCTTCCTTCAAGTCCCAGCTAAAATTCTGCATTCTACATGAAGCCTTTCTTGACCTTCCCCATAATACTATCTCCCTCCCTCTGTTGATTATCTCCACTGTATCCCAATACTGTAAATCCCTATATAGTTGTTTTCATATTGTATGTCCCTCCCCATTAGCTCCTTGAGAGCAGGCTGTTTGTGGCCTTTCTTTATATCACCAGAGTGTAACACCAGTTTCTGGCACATAATATATATTTACTAAATATTTTCTGACTGGTTGTTCTAGACACAAGAGGAAAACAAGAAATCATCTTTAAGTCCCAGGTCTTAAGTGCTTATCCTTAGAGGAAGTTGAGGAAGAAGGTAAACAAAATGGCTGCCTTAAAAAAATAAAAGCATAGGATATCTTAAAAAGTTCTTGGTAAATTTAATTTAATTGTTGGATTTTAATCAAATTTAATTAAATTGAATATACATAGGCTTATATGCTAGCATATACCAGTATAAAAAGGGTAATTTTTAGTTAGATATTATATTGCTTTTAAACACATTACAGATTCACATATATAGAATTAAAGAATGTGAGAACTTAATTATACATTAGATTTCATCTCCCCACACACATACACACACATTCCCTTTCTTTCTAAGAATGGAAGCTATAGATCAAAGTGGTTATTTGACTTCACCAAAGTCACACAGCTAGTCACTGATTCCAAACCTGAGGCCCTATTATTTAATTTTTTTCTGTTTATGATAACATCAGAGTCCTGAGGTGCTCAGTATTCCATTTGGGTAGAAGTAGAATGAAGAGATATCTCAGCAAAATATTCAGCACCAAGTAAATAGATACCACTGCATTCTCTTAGGAATTTCTAGTTTGGTATTAATAAGGAGGCTGGGAGAGCATGAAAAGAAAAGTCCAAGATCATCTCTAGGGTTCATTTTAATTGATTATTTTGACCAGCCATGAAAATAACATATTCCTATAACATTGGTGGGAAATAACCCATTGTAACACTTTCTTTCTGTTTAGGTGGTGAAATCAGAAACCCAAAATAGTCCTACCAGGCTAAGTTGAATATTCTGGATGGATGAAAGACCTTCAGGACCTACAAAAGCCACATATTATTGAGTTTCTGACTATTATCTGAATGTCATGTAATGGATTCAACAAGTTGTTTTTAAGAACAATACATTGTTTGAGACCCACTCTTCAAAGCACATTCTGATAACTTCTTCTTATGAGATTGGCTAATATTTGAGCAAATAGTCTCTGGATCCTATCAGATTGAAACAATTAGTTGGAACATTGAGATGGAAGGATAGGACACTTCCTGTCTCATGGAGGAACCAAGAAACTTTCTGTCATTTGAATATTGTTCTTTGAATACAACTAGTTCCCTACTAGTAACAAAAGTGATAGGTTGGGCAAGACACTAATGCCAATTCGGTCAGTGCTGCCAGGTATCAATTTCTCTTCATTCACTAGAAAACAAGTATACCACTGTCATGTCATGATTGGCCTTGTTTTATTCAATAGGAGTATTAGGTAGCAGTCACATATCCCAGAAAGTCCCCAGAAGAGATTGGTGGGCACCAATACTATTGAACAGCTAGTTAGATATGTCATGTTCAGAACCTTTCAGAACTAGTATAGTCACAGACCCTCAGAATTAGAAGGACCTTCAGAGGTCATCCAAACCAACTATGGCAAAAAAAAACTCCTTTATGTTTTGTTGCCAAGTTGACTCTCTAGTTTCTAAAGAAAGCCTATGATAAGAAACTCACTATTTACTTAAGTAGCTTATTCGGTTTTTAGGAAGATGTCATTGTTAGGAAGCTGTTTGCTTATTTTTCTGTCTTTCTAATATGAAATGAAAACCTGCCTCTATTCTCTTTCTAGCTCATCACTTTTTAGCTCACCTATCCAGAATCATTCAAAATTATTCCATTTCCTTTTTCATAAGATAGCATTCCAAATATTATTCAATGGGTAAACATTTATTAAGTTTCTACTATAAGCCAAGCACTATGTTAAGATCTGGGGATACAAACAATCCCTGCCCTCAAGGAGCTAACAAAATTCAACAGCTTTTCAATCTATTAAATACAGCTATCAGATCATGGTAGCATAAGAGACTTATTGCAGTATTCTTCCTCTTATGAAAAGATAGAGAAGTGACTGTTGGACAGTAGTGGAGTTAGTTGGACTTTATGAATGTTGAATGACTCCATTCAAAAAGTAGTCATTAATGAATAATTATAAGTTTGGAGTGGATTGCTCCCATACTGTCTATTTTGATTAAGCAAAGGTATGGTACCTTTTATGACATAATAAATTTTCAAGTAATACAAAGTTGGGAGGGATAGAAACACATTGGAAGATGGCATCAGGATCTAAAAGAAATCAGAAAGGCTAGAGGAATTGTTCTTATTGTGCTTCAGATGTTACACGTGTCCAATTCTAAGACCTTATTTGAGGTTTTCTTGGCAAAGATACAGTATTGCTTTACCATTTCTCTTGTCAGCTCATTTTACAGGTGAGAAAGATAAGCAAACTGGGTTAAGAAACTTGACCACAGTCACACAGCTAGTAAGTATCTGAGGCCAGATTTAAACTAAGGAAGATGGGTCTTCCTGACTCCAAACATGGCATTCTATCTACTACGTCTCCTAGTTATCCTAGAGGAATACACCAAGGCAAATGAGTAAAATTTAAAAAAAAAAAAAGTAAAGTCCTACTTGGGTTCATAAAGTCAATGCTACAAAGAAAAGATGAATTTTTGGCTAGAAAGCATTCCATCAATGCTGATTTCAAGTTCAGTATTAGTCAGCTCCTCCAAAAATAAATAAAATCTTGAGTCTCATTAAGAGATGCAAATGCCTGGAGTCATAGTCTCATTGTGCTTTGTTCTTACCAGACCACATTTGAAATACTCTATTCATTTATGGGTGATATGTTTTAGGAAGGAAAAAGAAAAATTGAAGAATATCTAGAACAAAAAATGTCTTAAATTCATGACATATGGAGGTAGTCGAGTCAGGAAAAGAGAAGCCTTAGGAGACATTAGTGCCAATTTTGAGAAATGATAACATTTCTGTAGTGCTTTTAAGATTGACAAAGGATCCCAACTTTTGGAATATGAACTCAAAACAACAATTGCTGAGAAAATTGGAAAACTATGGCAGAAGCTAATGTAGACCAATATTTCACACTCTAAACCAAGATAAGGTCAAAATAGATGTATGATTTAGATATAAAAAATGATACCATCAGTAAATTAGGGGAACAAAGAATAGTTTATCTAGAGAAGAGAAGAATTTATGACCAAAAAAGAGATGGAGAATAATATATAAAATGAATAACTTTGATTATATCAAATTAAAAGGCTTTTCTTCAAATAAAATTAATGTAATCAAGATTAGAATGGAAATAACCAACTGGGGAAAATTATAACAATTTTTCCTATAAAGGTCTACTTTCTCAAATGGATAGAGAACTAAGTCAAATTTAGAAGAATACAAGTTATTCTGAAATTGAAAAAGTATATGAACAAGCAATTTTCAGATGAAGAAATCAAGAACATCAATAATCATATAAAAATGTTCAAAATCACTCTTGATTAGAGAAATTCAAATTAAAACAACTTTGAGGTACCACTTCACACCTATCAGATTAGTCAATATAGCAGTTAAGGAAAATGGTAAATGATGAAAGGCATGTGGCAAAATTGGGACACTAATGCATTGTTGGTGGAGTTGTGAACTGATCCAACCATTCTGGAAGGCAATTTGGAACTATGCCCAAAGGGCTATAAAATTGTGCATACCCTTTGGGTTTGTATACCAAACAGATAATAAAAAAGGGGAAGGACCTACTAGTATAAAATTAATTAAAGCACCTCTTTTGTAGTGGCAAAGAAGTAGAAATTGAAGCGATGTCCATCATTTGGGCAATGGCTGAACAAATTGTGATACATGTTGGTGATGGAATACTATTGAGCTATAAGAAATGATAAGATAATTTCAGAAAAACCTGGAAAGATCTGTGGGAACTGATGCAGAGGGAAATGAGCAGAATTGGGAGAACACTATACACATAACACTATCATAAGATAATTTTCTGTTAAAATGTGACTATGCTCAGCAATGCAATAATCTGGGATGATCCTGAAAAACTTATTATGGAGAATGCTATCCATCTACAGAGAAAGAACTATTGGAGTCATCTTTCACTTCTATTTATGGTTTTGCAAGGGGAGGTTTTGGTTATGTATGAGTGTGTTCTTACAATAATCACCAATTTTGATGTGTGTTTTACATGACAATGAAAATAAAATAAAAGATTGGCAAAGTGCTTTACATATGTAAAGTCAATTGATTATCACAATAACCCTTCAAGGTAGGTGCTATTAATATCTTTCCTTAGCAGATGAAGGAATTGAAACTCAGAAAGATTGAGATTTGCATAGTCACATCACTACTAAATGTCCGAGGGAGCATTTTAACTCAGGTTTCCTTGACTCCAAGTCTTGTGTTCTATCTACTGAAAGACTTTTGTGTGTGGGGAAATATTAAATTTCTTCTCCTTGATCATAGATGGCACATTACAAAACTGTAGGCAGATGTTGGAAGAAAGCAGATTTTTGTGTAGCATTGATAATTTTCCTAAAAAGTAGAGCTATCCACAGATAAAATTAACTGCATTATGACATACAGTGGGGGTCCATGTTATTAGACATATTCAAGTGAAAATTTGATGGTAAATATTTGGAAAGTTTTTGAGGAGATTTTTTAACTCAGTGGCATTTGAAGTCTCATGACTTCAAGATGCTGTAATTTAATGACTTCCTATCACTAAGGTTTCTTTCCCCTAGCCTAGATATAGATAGTGCCTTCAACCAACCCATACACAGAATTCATCTCTGACGCTTCTCCTTTTGTTGTGCATTTCTGTGGTCATTCTCCTTTAGCCAATACAGATCTTTCTCTTATAATCCACTTTGAAAGCTGGAGGGTAGAAAAATGACTTCAATAAAAAATTTCCAAGGAATTCCTGATCTCTACTCTGATAAAGCTGACCTTCATCACTTGACAAATGATCCTGAAATTCTTAAACATTGGGACTGCAAGTGCTAACAATGATAATATTCTGAGACAAGTTTTACTAGTCTATGCCAACCAGTCACAGACATAGTAAACACTTGCCTGAAAACTCATTTACTCTCCTTTTTACAAAGATTTTGAATTATTATCTAATATGTCAACCCTCTATGAGAAAACCATTAATTAGGAGTGAAAAAAAGATGGGAAGAAAAGGAAGCAAGTTCATAGACTAGTCAATGCATTATATCAATATGACAAAATGTGTCATTCCACATATTTCACAATCTCTCCAATCATGGGATAGGGTCTATTTCTTATCTTTTCTTTGGGAACAAGTTGGTTTATAATTATTCAGGATTCAGTGTTTTTTTTTTTAATTACCATTTTTGTTCAATACAATATTTTTGCGGTTTAGTTTTTCTTACTGCATCAATTTACTTATCTTCCCAAGCTTCTCTATAATCTTCACATTCATTTCATTGTTTCTCATGACTCAGGAATGCTCCATTACATTCATGTGCCATAATTTGTTTAGCCATTCCTTAGAGTTAGACAATGGTCATGTACTTTGTTTCTAGCTATTTGTTACTAGGGAAAAAAAAGTGTTGCTAGGAGTCATTTTTTGGTGAATGTTGTCTTTCTTTCTAGCCTTACTGGGATACTCCGGCAGTGGATCTCTGAGTCATTTTAATTATTTCTTTGCCATATTTTATACTTTTTTTGCTGGAATGAATGGGACAATTTACAACTCCACCATTAATGTATTTGTTTGCCTATCTTTTCAAAACACCTCCAGTACTGATTCTTTCCATCTTTTACCATCATTGCCAATTTGTACAGTATGAGATGAAACTTCAGAATGGTTTTGATTTGTATCTCTATGACCAATAGTCATTTATACCAGTCTTTATATATAGTTGTTAATAGTTTATGATTCCACTTTTGAAGAGTATTTGTTTATGTCCCTTGACCACTATTCATTACACTAATTCTTTGTAGAAGTATATATATATATATATATATATATATATATATATACACACACATATATATGTATATACATACATACATAGACAAATGCATATGTGTATACATACAGGCATGCATTTATAGAGCCACTCATTTATTGCCTCCCCTTTTTTGAATATGTTTGACTTATATACATGTGACTCTAATTTCTGTTTGTAAATATGTACTGAAAGGAAGTGTATGTATTCAACAAAGGACAAATAGAGCCAATCCAATTAGATAGAGGTTGAAAATGAATAAAGGTAGACTCTATTCTTCTGTGATTTTCTTTATTATTTATTAACTTATTTCTGAATCCTTGTCTTGAACACAATAGGCATTTAGAGCTGGTTGAATGGTAGACTGAGTGCATATTGGGTACTCAATAAATATTTGATTTATTAATGTGATCATTTGAATATTACAGTTGTCCTGAGTCCAAAGGCCAAGGCACTGATTACATGTCTATGGAAAATAAATGAAAAGAGGGCAGAAGGCTTTCTCATGGGGGAAAGTATGAAGCCCTGCCTTAGTAAGCACTGATTCATATAGAGGAATAAAACTAGCATTGTTTTAGTGAGCTGAAGATCTCTTCCAGTGGATTCATTATATCAGATTCCCATAAATAACATATGTCCATGGAGAAAGGCTGTCTCCAAGTCATAGATAATCATCCATGTATTAAAAGGTCAATGATCTAGAGCTACAATGGATGTTAGGGCCATCTAATCTAACTTCCTTATTTTACAGAAAAGAAAACTGAGGCTCAGGAAGATTAAGTGATTTACTCAAAGTCATAAAGGTAGTAACTGTCAGAGGCAGAATTTGAATTTGACTGTAGAACCAAGACTTATTCTAATAACACCCTACCCTTCTAAAAGGGTGATTGTAAGAAATAAAATTAATATAAAAAGAATAACTTTAAAAATATTATGGGTTTTAAAGATTTAATAGTAGCCATTAGAAAATGAAGCCATATGCCATGCTAGCCTAGTCAGTTTAAAAGCCATGCCATTCCTCCTCTCTCTATGGTGGATAGGAAGCAAACAGGAAGAAGAAAGCCAGCCCCTTAATTTTATCCTTCTTTCTATATCATTGTATAAGGACAGGAAGCCAGTGGCCTCATGGGAAATGTAGTTCAAGGACCCCAATATTTCCAATAACACATTCCCCTCTGAGAGCCAAGAAAGACTGGTCTCTCCAAAGGCTCTTCTAAACATAACCAACTTATAAATTACAGTAATTTGGGGATAAAAGAAAAAAAAGAACAAAACCAATGATCCCAATGATTGCTAGGCCCATTGACAGAAAGCCAATTAGGGGGCATTCCCCTTCGGGATGTGTGTACATTCAAAACAAATGCATTCAACTGCACCCCAAAGTTCATTCTGGATCATCTTGATTCAGTATGAATTTCTGCAGGCATCTTTCTCCAAATAGTTCATTTCTTTGGATTCTAGGAGTTAGCAAACTTCTTTTTCTGAAAATTTTCTTGAACAAAATTTTAAATCTTGGATTTTTATGAAAATGCAATCAATCTGGCTGGCTCACCAGAGGTCCTTCAGGTCCAAGAAATGAACAAGAAGAGAGTTACAGGAAGTTGTCACTCCCTTTTAAAAGTGCTTCTTTTGCGTCATTTCCTTTGCCTTCCTCTTACATGTACAATCACAACAGATGCTTTTCTTAGGACTGCCCAAGGGGCAGTAGGTCAATTCTGATTTGTCACCCACTTTTGCACACATGAGTCACAGACCTCCCAACTTGTGGATTAAATGGGGTTGTTTACACTTTTGGTGATTAAATCTAAGGATGGGCAAGGTAGATTTAATCTCATCATCACAGAAAGTGTGGGTAAAATGAATATTTATATAGCACCTCCTAGGTTCCAGGCACTATACTATGTGCTTTTTACAAATATTATCTCATTTTATCCTCATGCCAAACAACCTAAGAGGTAAGTGCTATTATTACTTTCATTTCCAGTTGAGGAAACTAAGCCAAACAGAGTTTAAGTGACTTGCCCAGGCTCACACAACTAGGTACCCTATAAGGTGAGTAAGGGCTCTGACTCTAGACCCAAAGGTAAATCTTCCTTTACTTCCATCATTAGAATACTATAGGCATTAGGGCATCAACTGATCATTCCTGAGCATGAGTGACATCAGTGAAACAATATTCTAAAACTATTAATCTGGCAGTGGGGGGCAAGGAGGGAAAAGAAATTGGAAGGAAGGACATCAGTGGGAAGGACATTGATAAAACCTACAGTTTTGCCAATTTGTGAAGCAAATACTAAGAAAAAATAAAACCACTTGAAGTAATATTTCAATTTAGCTTAACTCAATTCATCCTAATATAACTCAACTGAAGCTGCATATATTAAAGACCCACTATGTGTCAAGAATTATATATGCTAGGCACTAGAGATTCAAAAAATGTATCAGAAGCTCTCGGTGGACTGTTGTGATGCCTATTGAATAAATTCAAAATCCAAGACATAAAAGAAAGAAGGATGGACATGGAGTCCAAACACCCAGTTACAATTTTTTCCTCTATTTTCTACTGCCTGTATGCCCCTGGACCTCAATTTTCATATGTGTAAAATAAGCAGGTGAGGCTACACTGCCCTAACCCTATAACCAATAGCTACACATTCAATAACATCACCCCAACCTTTCTTTTCATGCATACGTTAGGGGTTTTCTTGGAAAAGATGATTAGTTTGCCATGTCCTTCTCTAGATAAATTCACAGATGAAGAAACTGAGGTAAAAAAGGTTAAGTGACTTGCCCAAGGTCACACAGATACTGTAGGTTTACTCAGCATATCTAGAAAAAAACTAAATTAAAAAGCAAACAAGTTAAAAGGAGAAAAAAAAAAACCTCTTTTCCTCCTCTATCCTTTGCAATGCTAAGTGCATTACACCCATCACCAACCCCATCATACAGTTAGAAAAAAGACTGCTAAAAGGGTGAGTGCATAAATACAATCCAAAGCTATGAATGAAAATCTCTCTTTGACAACAAAATGTAAATAACAGTTGATGTGGTGTAGTGAGTCATTAGATCATAAATTTAGGGTTGAAAGGGCTTTCAGAGATCACCCAAGCATTGCATTTTATGTTGAAGGAATTGGGGTCCAAGAATTTATCTGCCTTCCACAAAGTGACCTATAGTAAGCTTTAGGAGTCACTGTTTCAACCTGAGTCTTCTGATACCAATTCCAGAGTTTTTCTGCAATTTTGTGCCCTTGGGGGTACAGAAAACCTAAGACTTGTCCCAGGTAATGCATTGGAGGCCTGACTTTCTCTCTGACTCTGAGGCTGGCTATTTTTTCCCCCTAAGCCACATTGTCTCTCAGGTTGATTCAATTAAGTAGATTAAATAAAAGAATAGAAATAGAGTGGTGGTGGTGAGGTAGGTGGTATTGTTGATATTAATTGAACAGCTCAGGGAAAGTAAAGTATTTTTCAAATTCTAATCCATTGTACAGTAGGTTTGACTTCTTCCTCAATACAAAGAAATTCTGATACCTATCAGAACCTCCTGGAGCTTCTTAAAGAAAAGATAGAATTGTCATGAGATAGTACCTTGCACATTGTTCAGTTTGGGGGGGGGCATGTCTCCAACGCTTCATGCATGCATTTGGGGTTTTCTTGGAAAAAGATTGGTTTGCCATTTTCGTCTCTAGTTAAATTTACAGATGAGGAAACTGAGGCAAAGGTTAAGTGACTTGACCAGGGTCACACAATTAAAAGTATCTAATGCCAGATTTGAAATCAGGATGATGTCCTCTAGGATATTAAATTTTATTAAGGGAAAAAAAAATACACATATAGGCCCTATCTTGGTGCAAAGCCCCATTTGCCACAACCTGATTATGACTTTGATACCACTTTCTACTTGCTCTTCCTTCCACATCACATTTTATCTCTTATTCTCAATGCCCATCCCCTGTGCCCAGAATGAACTCCCTCCTCACCTCTGTATCTCAGTTTCTGTGCCTTCCTTTGAGAATCTGCTCAAACTCAACCTACTCCAGTGGATCCTTTAATCCTGGCCCTCAGCTACTAATGATTTCTCCTCTAAGCATACTTCTCAATTATTCTGCATATATCTTGTTAGTGTTGGTGATTAAGTTGGTCACTTAACTCTGTTTGCCTCAGTTTCCTCATCTGTAAAATTAACTAGAGAAGGAAATGACAATCCATTCCAGTATTTTTGTCAAGAAAATTCCAAATGTGATCACAAAGAGTTGGACATGACTAAAATGACTAAACACAATTTACCTTGTAGGTTTAGTCATCTCAATGGTGTCTGCCCCATTAAAATGTATAATCTTACAAAGAGAACCAGGGACTTCTCTTTGTTTCTCAGTACTTTACTAAGTACCTCCCGACATTTAAGGACTGTTACTAGTATTAATATTATTTTTATTATTGTAATTTTTTCTCAAAGCTATTGTGCCCTACCATCACAGTCATTCAAGCCTGGAAGCATCACTGAAATCACTCAGCTCCAAAAGGAAGTCCCAGAAAGAATTAATTTGCCAAAGGCCACCTTCCAAGGCCATAAAAGAGTTAGGGCTGAAATCCATGTCTCCTGGCTCCCAGTCTTTTTCATGTTCCATTACTCCACAGGAAAAACAAACAAACAAACAAAAAAACACTGTGCCATAATGATATATATGCTGAATTAGACAGAGGAGTTAGAGTTCATATCCTGACTCTGTCATTTTCTTATCTGTGTGACCTTAGAAAAGACACTTAATCTCTTTCTGGATCTCATGTTTCTTATCTACAAAATAAAAGAGTTCATTTAGCCTTGGATCTGTGGTAGAATTCAGAGGTAGACATCTATGAACTAGAATGTGAAAAAAAACCCATTCTTATTTCCATTTGCTTTTGCTTTTCTTTGTTATTCTATATATTGCTCTTTCATTAATTTGCTCTTTTATAACTTTAAAAACAATTCTTCTAAGAAGGATTCCTAGACTTCAATAGACTGTCAAAGATATCCATGATACTAAAAAACTTAAAGAGCTTCAGGATCAACTGTGAATTTCCTCTTTGGCTCCTGTTTACTGGGCTTGTATATGCATTATGCCCTTGGTCAAGTCATGAAATATCTCTGGGTCTCAATTTCTCCATCTGTGAAATAAGGGAGTTGGAATTCATGGGTTCTAAGTTCTGTTCCTTCTCTATATCTCTATTCCTATCATGAAGAAAGACTACATGCTTTGACACTTTGTCATGTGAGGAATACAAATGTCTTCAATTTAAAAGTTGGTGGACAGATTAGATTCCATGGCAAAGATTGTTGACAGATGAGTGAGTAGGTATCATAGTCAGAGACTCCAAATCTAAATTCTTGTTGTAGTAAGTCTCATGGCCATCAGATGGCAGACCAGCTAATCAAATCTACTGTGAGCTCTCCTTTGAATAGCTACCAAGCTGGGGCCAGCTTTTGCATTGTCTACAGGGGCTTCTTGACCCTGGTTTCCAGTGGGCTTCATTAGATGACAATTCATCGTCTTTGTGTCGCCAAGACTCCCAGCAACCTTTGGATGCAGTTGCTATGACAACAGTAACCTCACCCTTCCTCCTACAGGGTCAGCAGACCCAGCAGCCTAATATCCTCTCGCTCAGACAGCATCTCCCCTCCTTCCCTGCCTCAGACCACATCTCATGCCTGTCCTCCCCAGACAAGCAGGCACCAGCTCCCCTGATCAATAGCATCATGGCAGAGCAGAACAGGGCTGACATCCTTTAAGTTGTGGTATAGTCAGGCAAAACTAGGATATGGGGGTTGGGAAGGAGAATGTCGAGAAATCTCCCTTGTTTTCAGCTCTTGAAGCTGACAGGGTCACAAAATGTACGTTAAAAGCCATCAAGCCCAATTTCCTAATTATACAATAGAGGAAACTGAGACCCAGGTGCCCTGAGCAACTTGTTCAAGGTCACACAGCTAGTTTAAGTGGCAGAACACAGATTCAGCTGCCTTTCCTTTGAACCTTGCATTCTCCCACCCCAAGTGTCCTCCTCTCGCTTCCCTCATTAGTAAAGGGCTCTCAAACACCTTTGGCAGATCCACATTTTATCTTGTTTCTCCCCCAGCAAATTAACAGATGCTTTCCCCAGGAGAGCGATCATCAGAAATCCAAAGCTTTTTTCCTTTGTCCCAAGCCTCATGGATAATAGATGTGATGAGAGGACATAGGCACGTGTCACTCCAACGGCTTAGAGGTGCTCTGTCGATAGCAATCAACCAGCCCTCCCCGGTGTGAGGAGGCATCGATTAGGTCCCTGGGCTTTTATTGGAAGCTTCCTGGTGCCTGTTGTACCAAAAGTCACTTGTCTTACTCCCAGCTCTTAGGAAACCCAAGAGCAGTTGTCTGCAGAAGAAATGGAAGCTGTCACAGACAGGAGATAACTAACAACTCTCAGCAGGAAAATGGGCTAAATGACAGTAGCCTGTAATGGATATTGATTCATATAAAAGAGTGGGAGGGGAGATGTGTTCTATGAGCTCTCAGAGGTCTCTTAGGTGAAGCAAAAGGCTGGAGGCCTGGATAGGGAAGGGTTACTGGAACTGACCAAAGGAATTGCCGTCCTCCAATGAATTTTCTAAAAGGTCCAAGTTAAGTCTTGATAAGTGAATACAAATCTCTGCCGTTTGCTCCAGTATATGTGAGGGCTTTCTTGTGCAAACAGCAGTTCTGTAGATGGGAAATGCTGCTCAAATGAGATTCCCCCAAAGACAGGGGCTGTACATCATGGCAGTCGGTATCTCACTTCCAACTGGCAACTGGCTTGGTATTATGAAATGTAGAGCTATCCAGGGCCTCAGATATTTCAGGACTACAGAATCCAAGGTGTGGAGCTTAAAGAGGCCTCAGGGTGGGTGTGGTCCAATCCTGCTTTATCAGACAATATCATTGTCCAGATCAAACAGAAACATAATATTCCATTCATTCATGACACACTTATAAAGGGCCTCTGGGCACTGTTGTAGGCACTGGGCATGGTAAGATTTTTTTTTTACATTTATTAATATTCATTTTTAACATGGTTACATGATTCATGCTCCTCCTTTCCCCTTCAACCCCCCCCCGCACCCCCCCTACCCATGCGCATTTCCACTAGTTTTGTCATGTGTCCTTGATCAAGACCAATTTCCAAATTGTTGGTAGTTGCATTGGTGTGGTAGTTTCGAGTCTACACCCTCAATCATGTCCACCCCGACCCATGCGTTCA
>NC_058131.1:17660112-17673438 GCF_016433145.1 Gracilinanus agilis | reverse complement strand
TTTCTTTCTTCCTTCCTTCCTTCCTTCCTTCCTTCCTTCCTTCCTTCCTTCCTTCCTTCCTTCCTTCCTTCCTTTCTTTCTTTCTTTCTTTCTTTCTTTCTTTCTTTCTTTCTTTCTTTCTTTCTTTCTTCTCTCTCTTTTCTTACTCTCTTTCTTTCTCTCCTTTCATTTGTTTTATATCATGAATGCCTAGCACAATGCCTAGCTAATAGTAAGCCCTTTAATAAATGCTTGTTGATTGGACAGAAGATTAAAAAGTAAATCTCAAAGAGGGCTTGCAATAACTTCTGGTATTGCTCCCTTTTTTCACTACTTGTAAAACTTCAAAATTGGAAAGATTTTTGTGCACAGAATCATGTTATATTTCTTGTCCCTGTAGCTGAAGTGTGAGCTTCTCAATCATGGTGACCATCCTCTTGACCTTAGAGATAGAGCATGGTGAAAAGGTAAGATAAACAAATCCAGTGTCACAACTGAGAATTTTATTACTTTGTCTAAATCACTTCCATTCTTAGATTCTCAGTTTCTTCATGAGTAAGTTATAATTCAACATATAATGATGAGGTTATTTCAAGAAATTTTTTGAAACAACATACTATAGAAATGTGGATTATTATGATTATATCTCATATCTTCCAGCATCAATATGGCCACAAATTTGCTGTTACAATTTAAAAATAAACTACAGATAAACTATCATAAAGGTACGTAGCCAAGGAATGTATAACTTTGAAGAAGTATGGATTAGTCACCTCACAAGAAGAACAGGGAACCAGAGATTGGCTTTTGTGCTATGCTGGCATCCTTTCAATATCAGGAGAAACTGAAATAGTTCTCCAGTGTATTGCTTAGAATTCATGTAATGAATTTTGGAAGGACATTGATAAGAATTGACAAGAATTCCAAATATTGGGAAAGAATAGACTGTAATCTGCATCACTGGAATGAACATCCTTACTGATTGGAGTATTGGAGTATTTCCAAATTACTGAGCAAAACACTTAGCACAGAAAGGGTACCCAATAAATTAAAACTTGTTAAATTAAAGATTGATTGGTAAGGCTCCTGGAAACTAGCCTAGAAAGATGATAAGTTCTGAAATTCATAGTGAGAGGAGAAAAAGTGTAAACCACCTGAAAGGTATTAATTAATACAATGTAAAGCAGGCTACAATATTAGTGAAGAGCATTAGCAACTTTGTCTGTTTCAATCAACTTCATTTTGATCATCCATTTGTATGTCGGTGTATAAAATTCTGTGGGGTGGGAATCAAGGGGAGGGTTGTAATACTCAAGGGTGAAATTCAAAGATTCCTTTTTCTCTTCAATCAGCTTCATTCTCTGTCAGGTGATATCAAAGGTTAGATTGATCAAAGATCAAGAATAATCATTATTATAAGGAGATAGGACTAGATGAGCTCTAAGACCTCTCTACTTCTGGTAATCTATGTTCTGTCTCCCTTGCTCAAACATTCTGGGTTGGAAAGTCCATTTCACCTGTTACATTCCATATTTTAATCCAATAATCTATATTCCAACATCCAACACTGGTATTCGATGTTTTAAACTTTAAATCCCTTCTCACCTCTGCTGTTCCATGTTCTAATGTCCCTTTCTAATTCTAACATTCTCTTCTATCATGACATTATCTTTTCTACATCTCATTCAATTCAATTCATGTTTGTCCTGGAAACTATCAGTCCGTGAGAAGTCATTGCCTCTAAAAGAGATGTCTACCCATCAGCTGACTGATACACTGATCATTGTCAAGGTATGAACAAGATAAAGCTCTTACCTAACTCCACATCAGAAAGGAGACCTCAGATTGCTTAATCCAAACTGACAGATAATCCACATACCCATACAGCTCAAGGGGATCCATCTCATTTTACATATAAGATATGTTTTCAGAATAGAGAGTGATCTACTTTACTTGGATGGTGAAGTATATAGGATAGGAATAGCTTGTGTGTGTGTGTGTGTGTGTGTGTGTGTGTGTGTGTGTGTTGGGTGGGTGGAGATTGAAAGGAAGGCTGCTGCTACATTATGGAGGACCTTCATTGCTCAGATTTTGTGCTTGAGTAAATGAGCAATGGGGAGCTACCAAGGAATTTTAATCAAAGTAGTGGCTTTATCAAGTCTATACTTCTAGTAATCCTTTAAACATATCCTTCTTAAGATCTCTTCCAATTCTCACATTTTAGGATTGATCGACAAGAGCCATTTGTAAACAACTGTGAACACAAAAATAGTTACAAAATTATTTCTGTGAAGACCAGATAGCCAGTTACTGGTTCCAGGAGGAACTATCCCACTGAGCTATAAATTAAAGATCATCCTAGTTGAAATCTGTGTTCTCTTCCAGCTCTGAGATTCCATGGAATCAAGAAGTGAACTTTTCCAATATCTCCCAGCAAGGCAAGGACAGAGTCTAGATGAGATCCAAGGTCTCCTCCTTGGTTTTCCCGGGTTCAGGCTCTTCCTTCTATACATACTAACTGTCCCAAAGAGATTTCCAAGATGGTGGTTCTATTGGGAAGAAGAAATGAGAGTTATAGGGTAGAAAATACACTTGTATCACAAAGCAAGAATATTAATGAACTTGGGCTGATTTCCAAGCCAAAGCTGCCAAAACACCAATTACTTCTAACTGGAAAAATCAATCGTCATCTTTCATTTCCAACCATCAATTTAGACTCTGCCCTCAAGACAATATTTTCCAGGCCTATTTAAAAAACATCCTTATCTTTCATCTTGGAATCAATACTGTGTATTGGTTCCAAGGCAGAAGAATGGTAAGGACTAGGCAATGAGGGTTAAGTGACTTGCCCAGGGTCACACATCTAGGAAGTCTCTGAGGGCACATTTAAACCTGGGACCTCCCATCTCTAGGCCTGGCTTTCAATCTACTGAATCTCTTAGCTGCCCCTCAGACCCATTTTTATAACTCCCTTTCATGCACTTAATTTAGTACTGCAACCAAACTGACTGAGTAATGGTTTCCCTATACTCAGTACTGATTGCCCCACCTTTGTATCATTACCATTCCCCCCATTTATTCACTTTGCCCCTCTTAACTAATTTCTTAGAATTCACATATACAAAGACCACTTAGTTGAATTCCCTGCTCCCATTAAACATTAATGTTTTCTCCCTCCTCTAGTTATCTTGATTTTTATGCACATGTTCCCCCAGTACGTTGTAAGGTCCTTGAGGGAAAGGACTTATTTTTTTGTTTGCTCTTTGCTTTTATGTTTATTAATCAAACAAGGAACAAGAATTTGTTAAATGCCTACTCTGTATCGGATACAGTGCTAAGCATTGGGTAAAAGACAAAAATGAATGTCTGACCTCATGTAGTTTACATTCCATGCCTTTTTACTGATTCTGTATCATGCTTAGAATTCTCTATGTTCTCACCTCCAACTCCTCAAATACTTGACTTCATTGGAAACTCAGTTGATATATGTGTGTGTATATACACATATATGTATGGGAACATATGAATAAATGCATATGTGTTTATATATATATATATAGGTATAGATATTGATATTTGCAATGAACAATTTACATATATAGTATTATCTATGTATTGTGTGTACTTATATAATTTTATATGCACCTGTCTATGTTGTTCTTCTCAGAACAGAAGCTCATTTAGGACCAATGCTGTTTCTGCTTTCTCTTTGTATTCTTGGGATTAAACACAGTTCCTGACTTTTAGTAAGGGATTGATAAATACTTGTTCATTGAGTGATTTCTTGGTCCTAATGAGGAAGACATATATATTTGGAATAAATATAAAACACATACAGGGTCATTGGGAGGGAGGTCATCAGAAGCTGGGGAAGTCAAGAAGAGCTTCCCACTCTCTGTTATACTGTAAGAATTTAATAAATGTTTATGCAATTGTACTGAAAGAACTATCAAAAGACCTGAATACAATAGGATTGTCTTTTGGGATATTTTCACAATATTCTGATTCCTTCAGATTTATGAAAAAGGAAGGACATATTTATATGAATGGATCCTTTCTTTTAATCCCAATAATATTCTCATCTCCTCACCTGAAAGCTGTTCACTCTATTCCGAATATTAGCAGTTCCCTAAGGGAACAAGGCTGATGAACAGAAATACAATTTTCCACCAGAAGATTTCTAAAACTAAAAGTAGATTTAAGCTTCCATCATCGACTGTTTCCAGAGGCATACTTAGGGTATTAGCAAGAACTAGGCTGGGATGGACAATTTATTCATCTTCCATCCCTTCATGTAGAAGGTCTTTTTATGATTCAATGAGATAGCCATGTTAGTGCTAATGGATCTCACAGGTATTCAATCAACCCACAAATATTCCCCTTTCCCTATTCCTCCAAGCCCATCATTATGGCTACATGCTACCTTTTTTAGTCCTTTCTCCCCTCAGGGTTGCTCTTGATAATCATTTTAGTCTGATTTCATCTGGATGAAAATGTTCAGAGGGAAGGCTTATAATACTATTCCATTCCCAAAGGACTCTTGGTGCCCATCATGGACTAGTGAATTTCTTTCTATATGTGATTTTAAGAGTACTGACACTGAGAGGTTTTATTGAGAAAGAACTGCCCTCAAACCCCAAATCCTGGGTTCAAGTCTTGCCTTTGACACATACCAAATGTTTGACTACAGAAAAGCCTTTTAACCTCTCAGGGCTCTTTAGCTACTCTAGAAGACTAGAAGCTTCAGACAAAGTGATACGCTACATTGATAGATGGAGTTTCCTCCTCTGAGATTTCCTTTTACCATTGAAATCACAGGTCCAGTCTGCATCTCAATACTTTACTGACATGGCAAGAGGCAAGAGGATTGTGGATGAGACTCAGAGGGACAATCTTCAGGGCTTAAGTCATCATCAACATCACTATCACAAACCAACAACAACAATATAGTTAGTATTTTTTTCTTTTTGTTTACTAATGATGTGTAATATCAAATTTCCACTTAAATTTCCCTAAGTTATATGATTGAGTTTATCTCCCTCTTTCCTTTCCTTTCCTCCTTGCAGTGCTGGTAGACAATCTGATTGAGGTATGCATGTATCATCATGAAAAACATATCCATATTGTTTATTTTTGTAAATGAATAATCCTATAAAACCAAAACCCCAAAACATAAACCCAAATAAACAAAGTGTAAAATCACATGCATTGGTCTGCATTCTCACTGTGGCTTCTTTCTCTGGAGTTGGATAGCCTTCTTCGTCATAAGTTCCTCAGAATTGTCCTAGATCAATGTATTGCTGATAGAAGCTGGGTCTATAACAGTTGATCATTCTATAATATTGCTATAACTGTGTACAATGCATAGTTAGAATTTCTAAAGTAATTTACAAACATCTCATTTTATCCTCACAATAGCATTGTCATTTTACTGATAAGGAAACTGAGGCAGGCAGTGGTTAAGTGGCTTGCTTAGAATCATCTAGATAATGATCTGTGTTTGAGCTCAGTTCTTCTTGACCCAAAGTCCAATACTCTCTCCACAATGCCACCTAGCTGCTAGATGTATGACCCTGGGTAAATCTCTTAACCTCTCATCCCAGGTTATTCGACAAGATTGTAACTTATAGAATATTTCACAATGAATGAATGAACTTAAAAAAACACACATTCATCTGCGTTGCTAGAGGAAATTTCCTATATCAGTGAAATCACAGGTTCAGATAAAAATAAAGATAATGTCAATAATAATTAGTAATCTGTACAATATCCAGATAAAAACAGAGTATGGTAGAAGCTGAATTTAATAAGAACATGCCATATTCCAGTCACTCTGGTAGTTTCTAAGAATACAAACAATCTGAGGATATAATTATAGCAAATGCATGAATCCTATATAATCTATGTGGTAACTGGAGGGGCCCCAATGTATACTTTACTAGAGGATAAACCAAGTCAAAAAGAAATTGGAAACAGGATTTGCCCTGAGCAACAAGGAGACAGATCTACATGAGAAGGTAAGGGATGAGATGTGATGTTTTCAATGCAAATGTCCTAGTCTTCTGTTACTGTGCCTTCTGTTCCTTTCTTTGCTCTGGAGAGGTTTCCCTTCTGGAACATGCTAAGGGGGAAATATTGCTTGCTTTTTTGTAATGAATCACTAAACCTGAGAAATGTGGGGACATCCTGCTGTTTGGAGCACAGATTGGACAGGAAGATAAAGCATGATCCAATATGTCTGAAGATTAGTGAACTGGGGAGCTATTCAAAGAGATGATTCCAGGTGAAATGACGAAGAAAGGAATCTACCCAGTATATGTTGTTGGTGAAAACCTCTATCTTCTGCATCATCTTTGCATGGGGTATCCTGTATGCCTGGGATACACCCGGTTTGCACCTTTATATCTTGGACTCTATGGTTTCCTCCAGGGCTCATTTCTAGCATTTTCTGTTGCAGGGGGATTTTCCTCGTCTGTTCAAATGCAGTGACTTCCCTGGTAAGGTTATCTGTGTCAACTCTGTGTATAACTTGTGTGTACATATTCCCATGTGTTCTACCCTGCTCAGATGTAGGTTCCTTGAGGATAAAGACTGTTTTTTGCCTTTCTTTGTATCTCCAGAGGTTTTCTCAGTGCCTGTCACAAAATAAGAACTTAATAAATGCTTCTACATTGATGGACTGAGAAGGCTGGAGACCTGATCAATCTCCTACCACCATCCCACTCTCTATCCTTGTATTCTTGTGGGATCCATATTGCTGAGAGGTCACCCTACTTGGAGGGTCTTCTGCGGGCCACTATGGAATTCTGTGCTACAGACTGAACCCCTCTCAGCAATATGGATCCCACAATTCTACCTTCCAATTTTACCCAGATTTCATTGTTTCATTCCTGGAATAAAGAGCTGGCCCTTCGATACTAGCAATGATCCCTTTATCTCCCATTTGCATGACCTGTGGGTGTAGAAGGGGGTTCCAGGTTATGATGAGGCAATATGCCCATGTAGAAGTGCTAAATCATTTTTCTTAAGTTATTGCTTTGTTAAATAGACTAGCCAGAGAAAGTTGATTTTCTGTGTCATAAAAATAAACGATGAAGACAGATTTAGGAAAATTCCCTAATGAGGGATCATTTTCTAGAACTACCTATTTTAATAATCCAGGAAACTGTTTTAAAGCCCCTCCTAAGGTATGGTTTAGAACCCAGGTACCCAAGCTTTCCTTCTTACCTAGCTGTTTGAAATCACAACATTTATTGGGGTGGAAGATTGACGATGAGTGCAAGAAGGAGAATCGATCTTCTTTAAAGGTATGTCATATAAGGATGAAGAGGGACACAGTCAGTGTTCTCAGAAATCTAATAGACTGGCTAAAAATAAGGTGAGGTAAATGTATATTCAATTATGATTGATTTTTGGAAGTAAACAATTTAAGATGAGCAGAGAAGAGGGTCAGGGTAGGAGACAAAAAGAGAAAAGGCTGGAAGAATTGAGATGTAAAAGAGGAATTCAACTTATTTTGGGTGCAAGGTATATCTAGTAAGAGGACACATTTTTTACTTAAGATAAGAAAGAAATGTACAAAAATTTCTAACTGCCTTGGAAGTAGTAAAATCATCATCCCAATAAGGCTAGATGTCCACTTGTTGAAGACATTTTAGGTGGGATCCATGCTTTAGATGGGAGGGTAAACCAGGACTGAGAAGGTGCCTCAGAGGCCATCTAGCCCAGTGTTAGTGAAGAGACAGCTATAACTCAGAAATTAAGTATTTTGTCCATGGTCATACAGGGGATAAGCATCAGAGGTGGGATTTGAACCTAATTTCTCCCATTACAGAGCCATGTTTTATTTCTTCTCCACTATTCTTTTTTTTTTTTTTAGATTTTTTTAAACCCTTGTACTTCGGTGTATTGTCTCATAGGTGGAAGATTGGTAAGGGTGGGCAATGGGGGTCAAGTGACCTGCCCAGGGTCACACAGCTGGGAAGTGGCTGAGGCCGGGTTTGAACATAGGACCTCCTGTCTCTAGGCCTGACTCTCACTCCACTGAGATATCCAGCTGCCCCCCTTCTCCACTATTCTTAATAAATTATACTGTATCTTCATGTCTAAGATTACTAGAATATTTATCAATACTTTAAAAGTTTACTTATAATATTTCCATATATGTATTAATAATGTTCAATTATGGATTGACTTAAAATACCCATCTGCTGAAAAACAACTCCTAAGCATACATCTTTGATGACAGCCCATGTCACAAATATTTAAACAGTTAAAAACACCTGACCTTAGTTTTGCTTAATATATGAAAATCACTGCATTATTTATTAAATGGATGAGACTTATGGCTTGTTTATACCTTCAAGCACAATGCAACGTCTCATTTTATTTAATGATTTCTTTGCTTGTTTGAGACAAGTATACTAAATTTTTTTCTGAATTCCATATCATTCTTTATTCTTGACTTCTCTTTGATAATTAAGTCAGTCCATAATTGAACACTATTAATCATATGTGGAAGTATTATCAATAAGTTTTAATGCATTGATAGATGTTCTAATATGACATTGAATAGGAAGTGAAAATAATTCTGGATTTAGTGTTAAAGAACATAATCTCTGTCATCTCATTCGCTAACTACATGACCTCCAGTAAGTCATTTAATTTCTCTAGGATCAAGTTTCCTTCTTTATAAAGTAAGTGCATTTGGCTAGATCAGAGATGCTGAACTTTTTGTGTGTCCAAGCCCTTTAGATAATTCCTATAGAGGCCTTATCAGAAAAAAAAGGTTTTGAAAATGCATAAATTAAAAATAAAGATGAGAAAAACCAATTTTCATAAAATAAAATTATCAAAATATTAAGCAATAAATGAATTAATGGTTCTGGTAAAAAGAGTCTCTGGAACAAATTCTTCTAAGACCCATTGTAACTCTTTATTTCTGATCCTGCATGCACTCAGTTCCATGGTGATACACCTATTATTCTAGATGCAAAATCATGTTTTTCTTATTAATGCATAAGTATAAAAAATACAAAACTTGAAAGCTTGGAAGGATTTTTAATATTCATTTATAACATAAATAATGAACTAGATTAATTAAATTACATATGAATAAAAGATTTTAATGAAGAATACTTTAAACACATTAATAAGGAGTGATTTTAAAACAGACAGAAATTTGTGAATGCAAATAATTTTCTAATATATATATATTTTCAAAGTATATGAAATGGTAGCTCTCAAACATAATTCAGTTATGAATAATTGCTTAGAAATAAGTTCAAAATCTTAATCTATGAAATAAAATTAAAATGTTACATTAAGTTTGCAACTATGGTAAAATATGTTTTTTTTTTAAATCAATGTTGGTAGAGCTATAATCTAACAGGAATAGTAATACACTGCTGGTAGTGCTGTGAGCTGGCTTAGTGGAGGGAAGGGGCATAATCTTTTGAAAAAATTCCAAGAAAAATTTAAAATCTTAAGAAAAGGAAGGACGGAAGGAAGAAAGGAAAAAAGGAAGAAAGAAGGGGCCAGAGGGATGGAGGGATAGAGGAAGGAATAATAGAAGGAAAGAAAGCAAAGAGGAAAATTTGATTAGAGTTTTTGTATTTTATGTTATTTACATTTTCTGGTTTATATAATAACAAAAATTGCTAGCACATATAAACAACTTCAAGGTTGGCAAATCTATTTACACATGTTTTCTCATGTTATTCTAACAACCTTTAGGTAGGTGCTATTATTATATATTATTATAAAATGTATATTTCAATACCTGCCTTTGTCAGTGGAAAAATCATATAATTTATTTTAAAATATTCAATTATATGTAACAGAACAGCTATTATATTAATATAAAATATATTATATAATACATCATTAATACATGTATCATAGATAATTTACATAACAGTTAATATATGTATCGTATATGTTATAATAGTTAACATGTCATATATAATTTATATATGTAGTTAATATGATATATGAGAATAATATATTAAATATATTATTTTTATGTAATTTCAATTTTGATCTTACTATTTTACAGATCAAGAAACTAAGGTTTAAAAACAAAGTTGGCTTTCCCAGTGTTGCACAATTAAGTTCAATTCAATGAGCATTTACTGAGCACCTACTATATACTAGCCACTTTATTAAGCATTGATGATACAAGAGAAGAAAAAAGGACAAAGGTCAATTCTTTCCCTCAAAGACTTACAGTCTAATTGGGGAAATAATGTGCAAAGAAATATATGCAAGAAAGCCAGATACATGTAAATAGGAAATATTTAAGGGAGGGAAGGTGCTAGACTCAGTTAAGAGGGGACAGGGAAGACTTTCTGTAGAGGGTAAGACTTTAGTTGGGAGAGTATGTAAAAGCCAAGATTTCATATTTCTTCCACTAACTCCAAATCTAAGGTTCTTGATCTAATACACCTACTTTTAAGACCAGTTCTTGATGAAAGAAATATAAAGATCAAAATATCATAGGTTTTGCTCTCTAAAGCTTTATAATCTAATTTCAGGAGATGGGGGGGGGAGAAAGTGCAAATAATTATCATGAATTCAAACTGCAATTTTGCCCCTTACTACATCTCTGACTTTGGCCAAGTCCCTCTACCTCTGGGATTCAGTTCCTTTATATGAAACAACTTCCTAAATCCTGACCAGCTCTGTGTCAATTGGTCAATGAAACCTCAAATTCTACTAGTTGTTTGTTAATCAAGAAATTATAATTCAGAGGTACATGACTTTGCTCAAAGTTACACAGAAAATAGTCCCAACCCTTGCCATTCTTCTCCCCACTATTGAGAATCCATTTGGACCCCAAAACTGATGATGAATAAAATAAATAACACTTCATCTCTGTATCTTCCTCTGAAGACAAAGGTTCTTCCCTTCCATTAAGTGTGATTCTATGTGGTTTTGTCTCATCTGAAATTGTCCCAGGTAGTTAATTCCTAATGAAGTGCCCAGCATGGCATAGTGCAGAATGAAATTGCAAAGAAGGAATGTAAAATTTGTGAAGAAGGAGAACAAGTTCAGTGATTGCAGTCCAGATCCCAGCTGGGAAGTCATCGAAAGGGCTATCCACCCACCTGGGTTAGCTCTATTGAGAGCTGGAGAAATCATTCACTCACACCACTTAGTCACAGAACCCTGAGTCCCCTAACACTTCATGCCATCTTCCTTTACAGGAAATAAATGTCCTTGTCCTATATCATAATCTCAACACTTGATCAAACTCAGGATGACCTGCAATCAGCATCCTGCCTGCTTGTCACTTAGACAGCAAAGTGGGAGAAATTTCCTAGCACGCACAGCCCATTCAAGACAGAAGTCCACGTGTCCTGATTCCCTATCTAGAGTCATGAATACTGGGAATATTCTTCCCCTCCCTGGACCTTGGTTTTCTCTTGTTTAAGAGGTAGTAATTGAATTTAATTAACTCTAAAATCTATGATTTCATCAGTTCAGATTTCATCGTGAAACTGCAAAATCACAGGTTTTATATTTCTCATAATTCAAATTAAATCTGGGCACAGATTTTTGTAGAGTCACATACACTTAGAGTTTATAGAAAGTTCAAGGGCCCTCAAATCCAACCTGCCCATGAACAAAAATTCCCTGATTAGTATGACCTGTTAATGGCATTTCATCACTGGAAGCACTATTTCTTGATATTGACCATTGCCTCTTTGGGTAATTAATAATGATAATAATATTTATTTATTTGTTTTTAAAATAATTATCTTTTTTTTAATATATATATTGTTTACTATATGCCAGACATTGTGCTAGGTGTTTTACAATGATGTCTAATTAACTAATTTGATCCTTACAACAAGCCTCAAAAGCAGGTGTTATTGAGATACTCATTAATTAATAGGTAAACTGAGGCAAAGATTAAGTGACTTATCAAGGGTAACAAAGCTAGTGATTTATTTCAAGTGGCCTTTGAACCTGTATCATTCCCATACCACAGTCAGTACTCTATCCATCAAAAGCTTTTCCAAGAATTTTTCATTCCTTTTTCAATATTTTGTATATAAACAAGAATTATAAAGGCAATTGATTAAATTCTTACTGTATGTAGACCACTGAGATGGACATTGTGGGAGAAATACAGCTTGGGCAAGGCATGTTCTTGAATTACAGGAGATAAAGTCTACAGAGGGGTGAGGCCAAATAGAAGTTAACAATAATGTACTATATTCTATGAGAAGCACATTAGGAATACAGAATTTTAATATTTGAAAATTACTTAAGATTTTTCAAACTGAGGTCTAGAAAAGTATAGTAGCAGCAGGAGTAGGTCAGTAGTGGTGGTGGTGGTAGCAGTAGTAATATTTAACATTTGTATATTACACAAAGATCAAAAAGGAAAATGCTCAGGCTTGTACAACTAGTTAAAACTATTCTATGATTCCTTACCATGTATTATTTCCATCATACTACATTTGGGTTGAAGCTTTTATCAATTCATACATGGACATATAAGGGAACATGGAACAAAAGCCTTTGGATCAGTCTTTGCTTTTAGTCTATCTCCACTCCAGGCCAACTTCCACTCAACTATCAAATTATTTTTCCTTAAGTATATTTCACCTCATATTCCATGTGGTTCCTTATCACCTCCCAGACCTAGACCAACTATAAAATCCTCTATTTAGCACTCCCTTCAGCTCTTCTTATACATTACTCATCCCCTCATCATGTGGGATCCAGTGACACTGGCTTCCTTGTGGTTTTTCTAAGAAAATACTTCATCAATCAACTGCAGACATTCTCACTGGATATCCCTTATAACTGGAACTCTTTCTCTCCTCATCCTCCTGGATGTCATGACTTCCCTAATTTCCTTTATATACCAGCAAAAAATACTACATTCTGAAAAGCAGCTTTTCCACATTCCCCTTTAATGTTATGTGTGTCTTTCTTATATTATCTCTGATTTGTCCTGTATACATCTTGTTTGCACATAGTTTTTGTATAAGTTTTCCCTACAACACTATCAGGTTCTTGAGGATAAGGATTTTTTTTTGTACCTTTGTTTTATCCTCAGTACCTAGGACAGTACCTGGAATGTAATACTGTTTTTTTTTTATTTTTTTATTTTTTAATATATTTTTATTTAATGAAATATTTCCTAATTACATGTACAATTTTTTTAACATTTATTAATATTCATTTTTAACATGGTTACATGATTCATGCTCCCCTTTCCCCTTCAACCCCCCCCCCGCGCCCCCCCCCACCCTTGGCCGATGCGCGTTTCCACTAGTTTTGTCATGTGTCCTTGAACAAGACCAATTTCCAAATTGTTGGTAGTTGCAT